>NC_089878.1:25410000-25718541 GCF_040182565.1 Anser cygnoides
TTCTCCGTCTCGATGGGGTCCAGCTCGAAGAACGGCGACCGCCCGCTCAGCCTGGGAGGGAGGGAGGAGGTGGCACGGGACGGGGTGCAGCCGTGGGAGGGCACCCCGCACCCACACACCCCCACAGGGGGTCCAGTCGGGCAGGGTCTATGGGGCTGCAGCACCCCCCGCAGCCCGGTGTCCCCCATGGCACTGAGCCCTGCTCGTCACACCTCAGGTGCTCGTGCCCATGGCCCCCTTCTCTTACATGATGTAGGTGAGGACGCCGACACCCCAGACATCCGCGGCAGAGCCCACCGGGTCACCCTTCACCACCTCCGGCGCTGCAAGGGAGCAAATCTGGCATGTGCACGGGGTGGCCAGCCCAGCGCCCCCAATGCACAGCACCCCCGGCATCCCCAGCACCCCATCTTTCACCCTCCAGCACCCCCATACCCCAACAGTGCCCAGCAACCCTAAAAAAAAAAAATAGACACTCCCCAGCACCCCAAAGACACCCCAGCCTCCCCAAGAACCCCCCAGCCCCCCAGCCCATGCCCACCTGGGGCTCACTGCGCCCCATCCCTGTGCCCCGTCCCCCTGCCCCACTCACACATGTACTCCAGCGTGCCCACGCGCCGGCCCAGCTGCCGCAGCACCAGGGGGTTGTAGGTCTGGGCGCTGCCGAAATCAATGATCTTGAGGGCGTTCATGCCCGAGACGACAACGTTGTCGGGCTTGATGTCGAGGTGCACGATGCGGCGGCCGTGCAGGTACTCGAGGCCCTGCAGCAGCTGCAGCACGTAGCTCACCACGTCGTCCTCCGAGTAGCGAAACCTGCGGGTGGGGGACGTGAGCGGGGTCCCCACGCCGCTCCCCAAACCCCAGCGCCCCCCCCTGCCCGCCCGCCCGCCGGGACCTGTCCACGATGCTGTAGAGGATTTCCTTGCCGGCGCAGTTCTCGCAGATGAGCACCAGGTAGCGGGGGGTGATGTACGCCTCGTGCAGGGCCATGATGCGCTCGTGGTGCAGCGCCTTCAGGATCTCGTACTCCTGCAGCACGCTCTGCTTCCTCTCCGCCTCGTAGGGCACGATCTTGGCTATGAAGTGCTTCCCCGTGGCGTTCTCCTTGCACAGCCGGATCACCCCGAAGCGGCCCCTGCAGCACAGGGCAATGCTCAGCCCCCCGGGCGGGATGTTTTGGGGTCACCCCGACACAGCACCCCATCCCGCCCTTCCTCACCTCGCCTTCTCGTCCAGGAAGGTGTACGGCTTCTGGGGGATGCCCTGCCGCAGCGCCGTGCCGTCCGGGGCCCTGCTGTCAGCCGGGGGCTCCTTGGAGGACAGGGCAGAGGTGGGGGCCTCTTGGGCAGGGGGCGAGGTGGGGGGCATGGAGACGAAGGAGGTGACCATGTAGGGGGGCATCTTCTTGGGGGGAGCAGCGTTGGAGGTGGTCGACGCCGGGGGAATGGGGGTGGATTTGGATGGGGAGGGTGCCTGGGGCTGGGGGGAGCCCTGGGTGGGCGAGGTGGGGGCGGATGTGTCCGTGGGAGCGGTGGGGGAGCCCCGGGCAGGGGAGCTGGCCTGGGGCACGGCGGCAGTCCGAGGGGGGGTGAACACCAGCTCTGGGGGCTCGCAGACGGTGATGTTGGGTGGCAGCTCGGGGTCTGGCCGCGGCCCCCCGGGGACGCCAGCCTGCGGTGGCCGCTCGGGCTTCTGCAGCGCTGCCTTGTGCTTGCGGGGCGGCGTGGTGGGGGGCAGCCCCGCGGCCGGGGGCTCCAGCTGTGCCTGGGGGGTCTGGGTCGAGCGGCTGGAGGCCACCTTGTCGGGGACAGGGATGGTGACGTCCTTGGCCGGGGCAGCTCGGGAATCTGCGGGGAGGAAGGGGAGCTGTGAGCCAGGAGGGGGGTGCAGGCAGCATCCCCCGGTCTGAAGCCCTCGGGGGAAGATCCCCCAGGACCAGGAACCCCCGGAGCAGCAGAGGCTGCAGCCCCACACCCGGCCCCACATCCCTGAGCTCGCCGTGGGTGCCGCCCTGCAGGAAGGGCTTTTGCTCACCTGCTGCCTCCAGGTGCACCTTGCCCGACGGGGTGCTGAAGGGCCCCTGCCCGGCCTTGTTGACGCAGGCCACCCGAAACTTGGGGGCGCTGCCGGGGGGCAGCTCCGTCACGTTGAAGTAGCAGTCGGCGATGCCGGTGCTGACCAGCTTCCACTCATGCTCCCCTGCCGGCACGGAGGCACAGTGAGGCTCAGGGAGCTGAGAGGCAGGGCGCAGCATCCTGTCCCCCCCCCCCCCGGACACTTCCCCAGGCCACCAGCACCCATCCATGCAAGGGCAAGGGTTGTAGCCCAGCCAGGGGGTGTCCCCAAGCAGCGTGGGGGGGTGGCCGGCTGGTGGCCACGCTTTTACTGGCCACATACCCTCCAGCCGGCACTCCAGCGTGTAGGTGCAGGGGGCTTTGCTCTCTGCGGGCTTCCACAGCACCAGCACCGTGTTCTTGTACTTCTGGGCGATCTCCGGGGTGCCCGGCCGCCCGGGGAGCCCTGCCAGCGGACAGACAGGGCAGGCTGGGACCCACGGGGAGATGCCTGTGCAACAGCAGCCTGCCCCTCTCGAAAGCCCCAGGTGGGGATGTGGAGAGCAGCGATCGAGTGCCCTGCCCCACTGGATCCCCAGCCCCAGGGCTGTGCCACCAGGCGAGCAGCAGTGCCCAAGCGCGTCCCTCCTGCCAGAGCCAGCCCCCAGCAACCGGAGCAGGCAATCCCCAGTGCCTGGTGCATGCTCTGTCCCTGCAGGGCAGCGCCTCTGTCCCCCGAGGTCCCCCCCGCATCCTTACGTGCCACAGCCAGCGTGCAGGAGCTGATGGCTGTGCCCAGGGTGTTGGCGGCTGCGCACTCATACAGCCCCGCATCCTTCCTGGAGACCTTGGAGATGGTGAGCATCTGGCGGCCGTCCTTGCAGGAGACGATGCTCAGCGCGTTGTCCGGCTGCAGCGAGCGCTTGTCTGCCGGGGGAGCAGAGGAGAGCGATGCCGCCGCAGCTCCCCCGGCACCCACCGGCCCGGCAGCCCCGGCAGCAGCCCCCCACCTTTCATCCAGACGATCCTGGGGGTCGGGCTGCCGGCGGGCAGGCAGCAGAGGGTCAGCGCGTCGCCCTCCAGCAGCACCTGGTCCTTCAGCTTGATGTGGAAAACGGGGGGGAAGTCTGCAGGGCGGAGGGCAGGGTAAGGACGGGGGGGTGCCAGAGGGGGGACCCGAGCACCCTGCACCCCGGCCGTGCCTACCCGACTCGCTGGGCGCGTGCTGCCGGCCGGCCGCCGAGCCCTCCTCCCGCAGCAGGCTGGAGGGGATGCTGGGCTGCGAGGCCATCTTCTCCTTCTTAGCCCGGGACAGCCCCCAGCGCTCCCAGCGTGACCGCTTCTGCCCCTCACCTGCGGGGACGTGGACGGGGGGCGGCTCAGACGGGGGTCTGGGGACAGCCCGGGCTGCCCCGGCGGTGCCGTCAGCCCCCAGCTCACCTTTGGCGGAGGCGGAGGAGCGGGTGCTGCCCTCCGAGCGCAGGGACTCGGAGGAGGGCGCCGGTGCCGGGGGTGGGCCCACCTGGTCCTGCGCCGCGACGCCCACCCGCCGCAGGCTGTCGCCCTCCGAAATGGAGCGGCGCAGCAGGGAGGGCCGCCGCTGCCCGGGCTCCCCCGGCTCCTCGTCCTCCGGCCGCTCGTCCGACAGGCTGCGGAGCCGCGAGGACACGCGCTCCATGGTGGCGCTGATCTTCCTGCGCACCGCCACCACCGGCGACTCGCTCTCCCCGCCGCCCCCCGGCTCCGACTTGAGGCTCTCCGAGTCCCTCCGCTCCTTGGAGCTGCCCAGGCCCAGGCTCCAGGAGAAGCGGCGCCCGCGGGTCGGGGTCTCGCCGCCCCCTTCCTCCCCCTTGCTCTTCCTCCTCTCGGCAGGCGGCGTGCGCTTGAGGAGCACGGACATCCTGCGGAGGAAGCCGCTGTCCTTCTGCACCTCGTGCAGGTCCTGCACGGACTTGGACTTCTCCGCCAAGCCGCTGGACTTGGACTTCTCCGCCAAGCCGTCAGGCTGGCTCCTGCGCAGCTCCAGGGGCACGCCGGCCGGTGTGGGCCGGTAGATGCCCTCGTCGTGGGCCGCGGGGCTGGCCAAGTGCCGGTCCTCAGAGCGGGAGCGGGTGAGGAGCTTCAGCCCGCGGCTGAGCGACGACTCGCGGCTCCGCTTGAACTTGGCCTCGAAGACCTCCTCCGAGTCGATGTCCTCGATGAGCAGGGAGCTGGAGGAGCCGCTGGCCTTCAGCTCCTTCTTCTCCGCCGGTGCCGGCGCGGGGGGCTCGACAGGGGCAGGGGCAGGGGCAGCGGCTGGGGGCTGCGGGGCCTCCTCGGTGGCCGGCTCCCCACCTTGCGTGGCTCCCATGGCTTGCATGACCTCAGCGTAGGAGGACGTCTTGGGGGCCCGGGCACCAGGGACTGCGGGCTGCTGTGGGGTGGCTGCTCTCGCCCTGGCAGCCCCCTCCCCAGCTGCCCCACCGGCTCTGGTGGTTTCGGCCTTGGTGGTCGCCTTCTCCTCCTGCCCTGTGGCTGCTGGCTTCTTCCCTGCAGTGGTGGTGGCTGCTTTGGCGGGGGGCTGGCCCCGCTCCTCGGGGACTCGCCTCTTCTCTTGGGCAGCCTTGGCCGTGGGGGGCCTGGGTAAGGTGGCCTCCAGCGCCTGGGGCCGGGCGTCAGAGAGCGCTGAGAGCGACGGGGACTCCTTGAGTCGCTGGGCCTCCGCGTGGGCCACCGGGATCTCCAGGGGCGCGCCGGAGCGGCGGTGCCGGACGACGGGCTCGGCGTCGCCCTGGCTGAAGGAGCTGCTCTTCTGCAGGACGCGCTCAGGAGGCAGAAGCTGCGACGAGGCGGCCTCGCTGGAAGCTGCCCGCACCAGCCTTGGCCCCGCCGGCGCCAGCTGCTCCATGCGGGGCGGCCGCAGCCCCTTCTTGTCGGGGCTGACCCCCAGCGTCTCCAGGAGGGGACCCCGCAAGCCGCTGACCTTGCCGTCGGCAGGACCGCCCCGCAGCAGGCGCTGGCGCATCAGCTCCAGGCGCTGGGCGTGCTCCTCCTCGCCCCCCCGGCGCCGCGGCAGCTCCATGGAGGCCGCCTTGGCCAGGGCTCGGCGGGGCTCCCGGCCCGCCTCGGCCCCCTCCTCGGCCCCCGGGGGCTGCCCCAGCAGCAGGGCGCTGTCGGCCGAGCTGCCCCGCTTCAGCTCGCCCCTGCGGGCGCTCTCCGGGGACTCCAGGCTGGAGCCCTTCCTCATGGCTTTGCGGGGGTACTCCGTCCGCTTCTGGGCCTCGGGGGCTTCCTCGTCGGAGGAGCCGGGTGCCTCTGCCTCCGCGTACGGCCGCCGCGGCCCTGCGGCCCTCGGCCTCTTCCCCAGGGCCACCCCGGGCTTCCCCGCGCCCTCGCTTTGCCACTCCATGGCGGAGCCGTCCCCTGGCACGGCCACCTCCTGCCTCGGGCCCTCGAGCGGCCCCAGTGCCTCGTCATCCGTGGGGATCTCGTTGAGGGACATGCGGGAGCCGGAGAACTCCACCTGGTGCGGCATGGGGATGAAGGGCAGCTCGTCCAGGTCATCAGAGTCCGAGGAGGATGACAGCGCCGGGGACTCCTTGAGGTGCCGGGGCACGGCGATGGAGAGCTGGTTGGAGGTGTCCTCCAGCAGCTCCGGGATGGGACGCAGCACCATGTTGCACTTGTAGCTGATCTGCGAGCGCTGCAGCACATGGACAGGGCTGGATCAGGCCCGGCTGGGCGGCACAGCACCATACAGCCCAGCACCCAGCCTCCCGCCCTGGCTCCTGCCTTCACCTGCCATTTCCGACGGGAGAGGAAGAGCTTCAGGTGGTCGGTGCTGATGACCTTCCCCTTGGCCAGCGTCTGCGGGGAAAGGGGACAGCAGCGTCACATGGACCCCGCACTGAGCTCTGAGGGGCCCTGCTGCCCCCAGGTGCTGCCCAGACTCACCTTGAACCAGGGGTGCTCCAGGGTCTGCTCCGCGTTGGGTCTCCTGTGAAGCAGCACCACCAGGTGAGGACTGCCCTGGCCAGGGTGTTTTGGCATCCCGTGCTGCCCCCTCACCCCAGCACCCTGGGGTGCAGAGCCGTGCACCCAGCCTGCCTGTATCCAGCCGTGCACCCACCACCACCACCAGGCTCCCTGGAGCACCAGGCTCATGCCATGGGGTGGCAGGATGGAGAGGGAGGGCATCACCTTCAGCAGGGACACAGGGACTTTGTCCGGCCCCAGCAGGACCCATCTGCTGATCCGGGGTGCCCTGAACCCCCAGGCACCCGTCACCACCCAGGAACACGGGTATGGGGCACACAGCCAGTGCCGTGCCCCCAGGAGGACCCGTGGCACTCACAGCCTGTCGTTGACCAGCACTTTGATGACAAAACCCTTGGCCTCCCGGGTGAGCCCCTGGAACATCCTCTCCTCGAAGGCCACGTTGTAGTTGCGGATGTTCATCAGCGTCGTCTTGTCGTTCTCGCCCACGAAGGGGGAGATCCCTGTGAGGCTGCGAGGGGGGGACACGGTCACTGGGACATGGGGGAGCCACACGGCAAGCCCTGGGGACTGAGGGACAGACCACAGCCCCAGTGCCACAGGGCAGGAGCACCTGGGGAGGAGCTGAGCATGGCCCCAGCTGGAAAGGGGGCAGAAATGGGGCCCCTTCCATGGCGATATGGCAGGGCACTTACCACAGGTAGGCAATGACCCCCACAGGCCTGCGGAGAGGAGAGGGGGGTCACTGCACAGCCCGAGCCCCCCGGCACGGTGGGGACGCCGGGGTGCACCCGGGCAGGGGGCTGCCCTTACCAGACATCGGTGACGCTGGAGACGGGGCTCTGGTTGACGATCTCGGGGCCCACGAACTCGGGGGTGCCGTACTTGCAGTACTGCGGCTCGTCGGGCGTCAGCTCTTGCGCATTGCCGAAGTCGCAGATGCGGACCTGCTCGCTGCTCGAATCCGCCATCAGGAGGTTTTCTGGCTACAGGACAGCGCGGGGCGGGCGGGAGCTTGGCGGGGGGCTCCCGGGCTGGGCAGAGGCAGGGCAGGACACGGGGCACTCCCCGAGCAGGGACCGGGGCCGTGGGGGGAGCACTCACTTTGATGTCCAGGTGCAGGACATGGTGCTGGTGCAGGTAGCAGATCCCCTCCAGGATCTGCCGCATGTAGGAGCGGACCTGCGAGAGGCCAGAGGCGGGGTGGGGATGGCACCCAGGGGACCACTGTGGTCCCCTCAGCCCCACGTGGGACCAGGCGGAGGAAGAAGAGGGCTGTCACCCCCCTTTGGGCATGATGCAATGTCCCTGGGCCCCCCACGTCCCCAGCCACCCTCTCCACCCCATGGCTTTGCCCTACCAGGGCTCACCCACCTCAGACTCGCACACCGATGGCTTCCTCGCCATCCTGTCCAGTAGCTCGTCCTCGGCACAGCTGGGCGCTGGTCAAGGAGCACAGGAACGTGGTACCCCCCTCGGCACCCCGCTCCCATGCACCAACCCTGCCCACCCATGTCCCCCAGCCCTCCCCTGGCCCCCAGGCCACGCAGTCCCAGAGGATACAGCTCCATCACCATGATGACGGCGTTCTTCTTCTCGAAGGCGTCGTGGAAGAAGACGATGCGCTCGTGGTCCAGCTGCGAGAGGATGTGCAGCTCCCGGTGTGCCGACTGCTTGGCCTTGGTCCTGCCGGGGACGAACTTGGCGGCGAAGTCCAGCCGGCTGCTCTTCTCCGTCACTCTCCGCAGGTAGGAGAAAGCCCCCCTGCGACAGGGGGAGGGATGGAAAGGGGCTGGCAGGGCAGCTGGAGACACCCCCGTCCCTGCAGGCACTTGGGTCTGCGGGGAGCTGCCCCAGGACCATCCCTGGAGGACCAGGACCACCCTTGGAGGACCCGGTGGCCCCATACCTCCCGATCTCCTCATGCACGTCGTAGTAGTCGGTCAGGCGTCGCGCCTTGTGCAGCGCATCCTCCTCCATGCTGGCATCGGCCGCGGGCTGGGCTGGGGGAAGGAGAGGTGCTGGGGGGGGGCAGCAGGGGGCCGGGGGCTGCCCCGTGGGGCCGGGCAGGGTGGGGGCCGGGCGGCCGTACCTGAGCGCACCACCAGCTCCGCCTTGCAGGACACCTCCCCGGCCAGGTTCCTGGCTGTGCAGGTGTAGACCCCGCTGTCGGGCTCGGCGGCGCCCAGCACCACCAGGGAGCACTCGTTGTCCTCGTAGACAAAGCTCAGGTGGCTGCTCTCCTCCAGCAGCTCCCCGTCCTGGGGGCGCGGCGGGCGTCAGGGGGGCCCCTGCTGTCCCCCACCAGCTCCCACCACCGGCAGGGATGCAGCACCCTGCATCAGTTGGGGTGACACAAAGCCAAAGCCCCAGCGCGGGGACCCCGAGGCAGCGGAGGGGAGCAGGGAGCGTGGGTCTGGGGGTCGGGAGGAGGTGGCGGGGTCCCATCCCACCTTGTACCACATGATGTCCGGCAGCGGCTTCCCCTCCACCACCACGGCGAAGCGCGGCGTCTCCCCTTCCTGGGCATCGATGTCCTCCATGATGGACTCAAAGCGCGGCGCCTCTGCCAAGAAATGGGGCGTGGGGCACCATGGGGCAGTGCCATCCCCCTGCCGCGGGCATGGGGAGCTGTGGGGGACCGCCCCATGGCATCCGGCTATGGGGCACGGAGAGCAAGTGCCAGCCCATGGCATGGGGACATGGAGTGCCACAGGGCTGTGACAACGTGATGGAAACAGGGCGCCGTGGGGCAGTGCCACTCAGCAGACATGGGGCAGAGTGGGGCTGCATCTCCTCGTTACACATGGGTGTGGGGCACTGCAGGGCAGTGCAACCCGTTACAGACAGGAATGGGGCACCATGCAGCAGTGCCACCCATAGCACGTGGCCAAGGGGAGTGATGGGACGGTGCACCCATGGCGCAGTGCCACCCACAGCGCAGTCCCACCCCGTGCACACACTCATGGGGCACACAGGACACCTCTGCCCAGGTCAGACAGAGGTGTAGGACGCCAGGCAGCACTAGCAGTGGTAGTACCAATGGTGGGTACCATGGTTTGAGGGCCTTCAGCCCTACAGGGTGACATACACGTATGGAGCACGGATGAGCAATGCCGTGCTCTGGGGCAGTGTCCCCACGGCACACAGCCACGGCGCGCCGTGGGGGCAGTGCCACCCTATGGGTCAACGCCACCCCCACGGCACACGGCCTCGGGGCACCGTAGGGCGATGCCCCCCATGGCAGAGGGGCACGGCCCCCCGGCGCGGGGGCACCTACCTGCGAGGCGGAGGCGGAGGGTGCAGCGGGCAGAGCCGTGGCGGTTGCTCACCTCGCAGGCCAGCGGCCCCGCGGCCCCCCGGCCCACGCGCAGCAGCCGCAGGCAGTGCTGGTCGTCGTCCGGCATCGTCACCTCGCACGTGCCGTCCTGCTCCCCCAGCACCTGCCCGCCCCTGCGGGCACACGCCGTCAGCCTGTGGCTGCCCCATGGCACCCCACAAGCTCTGCGCGTCGCCCTGGGGTGCGTGCCCAGCCCCAGGGGTGAGGCCGGGTGTGGGGCACCGCACCACGTCCCACCTACCTCTTCCAGGTGACGGTGGCCTCCACGTGGTTGATGGTGATGGTGATGGAGGCCGGCTGGCCCTCCACCACGTACACCACGTCCGGCTTGTCCAGGATGACCGGGGCCTCCTCCAGGTAGGGACCTGCCACGCGCATCGTCACCACCACCTCAGCACCCCGCGTCACCCAGCCCCGGGCAGCTTGCCATGCCGCCGGGCACGCAGACCCCCCACGTCCCACCCCAGCACCCCACCCTCGCCCCGCTGCCCCTCTCACCCCGATCCAGGAGCTGCACGGGCCCCACGAGCGGGGAGGGCTTGCTGTTGGTCTTGGGGGTGGAGGTGATGACACGGAAGAGGTACTGGGCCCCCTTGGTGAGCCCGTGCACCGTGTAGGTGGTGTCCCGCACGCCGCTCACCAGCACCACCCACTGCGTCGTGCCCAGCACTTGCATTTGCACCACGTAGGTCACCGAGCTGGGGTCTGCGTGGGGACAGGGTCAGTGCAGAGCCCCCGGCACCCCACCACGCTGCTGCCCACCCCCTGCCCGCCCCCGGCCCCCTCACCTATGGCAGTGTCCAGCCACTTGGGCTTGTTCCACGTCAGCGTGATGGCCCGGCCGGTCACCAAGGCCACCGTGGGGGGCCCGTCGGGGGGCGTGGGCACCACATCTGCATGGGAGAGGTGGGGAGCGGCGTGAGCCCCCGGGAGACCCCCACACACCACCAGCTGAACTTCCCTGTGGTCCTGTGCCCTGCCACCCCGGCACCGTGCTGCGGGGACGCCGAGCCCCATCTGTCACCTACCCGTGACGTAGAGGTGTGCGTAGCAGGTGGCCTTCCCGACTTTGTTGGCAATGACGCTTTTGTAGACGCCGGCATGCGCGTGGCTGACGGCCGTGAACACCAGGCGATGGATGTCCTTGTCTGTGGGGACAGGGGTAAGAGCCCGTCAGCAGCGCCGTGCCGAGCTCCCTTCCTGGAGCCCCCGGTGCCGCGGGGAGGGCGGGGGCCCTACACTGCATCATCTTGCGGTCGTCGGTGCTGTCGATGCGGGTGCCGTTGTGGAACCAGGTGATGGAGGGGTAGGGCAGCCCGGCCACCTGGCACTCCAGCACCGCCTCCTTCGACTCCACCACCTCCAGGTTGTGCAGAGGCTTCAGGAAGTCGGGCATGGTGAAGCACTCCGCCTCAGTCTCCGCCTGCTCCGGTTCCTCCGGGATGGACGGCATCTTCTCCAGCTTGGAGCTGCGACCACCCACACGTGCTCAACACGGGAGCACGGTGCCCCCAGCCCGGCCCCAGGGGAGGGACCCCCCCAAATCCCAGGGGGCAGCGAGCAGGGGGACACATATCTTACATCTGGGAGGCAGCAGACGGCCGTGGCTCCTCCACGTAGAGCTCGGCGGAGCACTCCACGTGGCCGTGGGCGTTCCTGGCGGTCACCACGTAGTGCCCCTCGTCCTCACTGCCCACGTGCACGATGACCAGGGAGTGCAGCCCCCCGTCCCGCTGGATCCTCACGTTCTCCCCTTCCTGTACTGGCTGGCCTGCGCAGAGACACGGCCCTCGGCATTCCCAGCCCTGTGCCATCGGGGGCTCCGGGGGGGCCGTGGGCGTGGGGATTACCGAAGTGGGTCCAGGAGACCGCCGGCGGGGGCGTCCCGCTGACCATGCAGTCGAAGCGTGCCGTCCGCCCTTCCACCACGTCCACGTCCTCCAGCTTGCGGGTGAAGAGCGGCTGCACCGAGGGCTTCACCGTCAGCCGGGCGCTGCAGGTCAGCTCATCTGCAAGGAGAGCGGGCAGGGCTGAGCCCCAGATGGAAGCGGGGGGACAGCCACACGCGGGGGTGCAGGGGCAGGGCAGGACGCGGTGTGTCACCCCAGGGTGCTGCAGGGTGACCAAGGTGCCCGTGCGCAGGGATGGTGCTCTGCTGGCAGGGGGGTGCCTCTTCCCTGCCTTCAAACAAGAGATGCTGGCTGCTGGAGGGGTGAGGGGGTGCCCTGTCCTCCCCTGGGGCACGGGGTCGCAGCCCTGGGGACAGGGCGGTGACGCTGAAGCAGGCAGTGCCAGCACAGCGCCATGGGGCTCAGTGCGGGTGCAACGCTCCAGGTGGGGTGGTTGTGGCAGGGACCGCTTTGCACTGACGGGGTCTTCGCCCAGCCCGGGAGGGGAACGGGACAGGGATGTCCCTGCCCGATGAAGGGCACACAGGGCGATGTCGGAGGCACAGGGCAGGGCAGCATGCAGGAGGCTGGATGCTGCTGCCCCTCCCCAGCTGCCAGCTTGTGGGGAGAGGGCAGGCCACCCTCGCCCCTGCCCATTGCCCCCGCCAGGCCAGCAGGGACATGTTGGTAACTGGAGCTGGGCGCCCAGAGGCTCTGGAGCCAGCTGGGCTGAGGACAGCCGGGATGAAGGCAGGCAGCTCGGGGTGCGTGGTACAGCCGAGGTACAAACACGTCTCCCTGGGTGCCAGAGCTTCCACAGGGAGCCCAGGGAATGGCACACACCAGCTACGGGGGGCAGACGTCCCTCTCTATCCCCACACCCCCTCCAGCACTCACAGCCACGCTGGGGGGACCCTGAAGCCCCAAGCCCCAGGGGTGCCGGCCTCATCGACCACCACGGCGGGGCCGTCCCCCGAGTGAGACCCCCTGTGGGGGCTGCGTGCCCGCCGCTTACCTTTGGCCGTGCTGAGCTTGCAGGTGTAGATGCCGCTGTCGTCCTCGTGCACGGAGGTGAGCAGCAGCTTGCACTTGCGCCCGTCAAAGTGCATCTTGCATTTGAGCAGGGCGGGCTGGAGCAGCCGGCCCCGCGACAACCAGTCCACGTCCATGTCTGGCGGGCCAGCCACCAGGCACTCAAAGAGCGCCAGCTCCCCCGCCCCGACCACCACGTCCTGCAGGGGAACCACCACGGCCAGGGACTGGCACTCGGGGCGAGCTGCCCGGGAAGGGGGGAGAAAGAGAGAGAAAGAGAGAGAGAGAGAGAGAGAGACGCGTCTCAGCAACTGAAAAGCAACCATGGGAGGTGGCGGGGAGGGGGCCGTGCGGGGCAGGGGCATGCGGGGAGGGGGCCCGGTGCCGCGGGCGGGTACGCAGGGCGCAGGCAGGGGGGTGCAGCGGGGAGGAGGTGGGGGCGAGATGTGGAAAGCGGAGCTGAGCCGGGGTGGGGGGCCGGGGAGGTGTGGGGGTGAGGGGAGGTGTCCGTGCCAGGAACACACCACACAGCGCTTTACCAAACAGATTTTATTAGAGCTACAAAAAGGGTCACGGCCTCGCAGCCCACCCCCCGCCGAGCCCCCCCCAGGGAGAAGAGACCCAAGCCGGGGCTGCCTCTGCGGCCAGGAGCCGGGCGGACCCCGGGGACGTGGCCGGGCTGCGAGGGACTTCTGTGCCACCAGCCCCCGCCCCGGCGCAGGGGTCCCCGGGTCCCTCGTTCCCCACGCTCCCAGGTGACCGCTGTGGAGCCCCCACTGCACCACGTCCCCTTCCCTATGGAAGCCGAGCCAACGGCGGGGCCGGGCTCCCCGCTCCCCGTCCCCTGGGCGGCGAGGAGAGGAGCAGCAGGACACACAGACACAGACAAACGGACGGAGCGAGAGACAAGACAGCATCGTACGGCCGCCCTGGCCCGGCTGAGGGGGTGCCTCCTGGCGCTACCCCGCCGTTCCCCCCCCTTCTCCCCCCCGCCCGCTGCTCGGCCTCGGCGCCGCCTCCCCCGGCCATCCAGCGCGCCCGCGCCCGCCGTCGAGGGCCCGCGCGTCCCCGCGGTGCGTCCAGGACGAGGCGGCGGATGGAGCAGAAGGTAATAACACAAGGTGAGGTCCACTGCCTAAGAGGTGTCCAACTAAGAGCCCCGCGGCCACGGCTCTGAGAGATGCACCCCCTTATCGTACTCCCCCTGCGTACAGACAAAAACCGCAGTCAGCAAGCGGAAGGGTTAGTGCAGTGGAGACGGGGCCGGCACGCACACGAGGGGCGTGCACGCGCGAGGGGTGTGAGCGCACGCCGGCACGCAGCGCCGCGTGCCCCGGGCACGGACGTGGGCCACGCTGAGCCCGGTGCCCATCCGTCCGTCGGGCACGTGCCCAGCTCCCGCGGCCACCCCCGCGCCGCTGCGCTTTGCCGGAGGCTGGAGCGGGGTCTGGCAGGACACAAGCGGTGCAGCAAAGGCTGGGGCGGGGTGGGGACAGCCCGGGGGGCTCAGGCAGCCGTCAGCAGGGAGGGCTGGGGGGAGCAGGACACACAAGCAAAGGGCAAGAGAAAGGAGGCAGCATCGCTCGTCCCCGCGGGCTCCTTCCTTCCTGGCACGTGGTCCCCAGCCACCTGCCCCGTTTGCGCGCACGTTTTAGGGGATCTAGGAGGATGCTGAGCCCACAGCAGGGCTGCGGAGACACAGCCCAGCCCCGGGCACCCAGGCTAACGTGGGACCTGCTCTGAGCTGGGAACAAGCAGGGAGGAGACCTCTCCAAGCTGCCGGCTGGCTGGGCACAGCTTGCAGGCAGGGAGGGAGGGAGCTGTGGGTGTGCTGGGGGCAGATGTCCCCTGCAGGGCCACCGAGGGCATAAGCCCTCCCTGCGCAGCCAGAGCCAGCACCCAGCCCCAGCAGGGGTGCCTGCGGGACAGGGGGACATAGATGAAGCTGGGCTGGGGGAGCAGCAGACTCTGGGTCAGGCCGGGGACCCTGGCACAGCTAGGCAGCGGGACCCATGCTGTGGGGCCGCACATCTGGATGGGGCAGGGGGACAGCCCGTCTCCTGCAGCGGGGATGGGCTCTGCGGGCAGCACGGCCAAGCCACTGCTGCTCCGCGTCCCCTCCCTGCCACCTTATGCAGGGCCAGGCATGCAGGTCCATGGCCCTGCCGGGCCCTTCCTGCTCCGGGCTCACGCCCGCCTGCTCTGCGGCAGGAAGGGGTGAGAAGCAGCACCGCCGAGAAGGGGTCTGCAGCGGCCCCTTCCCCGCCCAGCTCATGCAGGGTGCCGGAGCCGGCCAGTCCCATGGGGACGCGCTCAGGGAGCTTTACCTCTGACCTCCAGCTTGGCCTCGCACTGCTTGGTGCCGTACTCGTTGACAGCCTTGCAGGTGTAGAAGCCGGTGTCGGTGCGCTCCGCCGCCAGGATGTGCAGCGTGAAGAGCCCCCGGGCCCCCTCCGCCTCCTCCGCGTGGTGCCGCCGGCCGTACTTCACCGGCTGCCGGTTCCGCAGCCTGCACAGGGACACGAGCACAGCGGCACAGTCACGCCTGGCCCCGCAGAAAGCCCCCTCTCCTCTACCCCAGTCCCTGCTCAGAGGCACAGCTCCCCGCCTTGGTGCCGCTCTGAGCTGGCAGGCCCCAAACGAGGAGGTCCCCGTGCCTGTCCCCTCCTTCCCTGCCCTGCTGTGACCCAGCGAGCACCGGGACTCACCAGTAAATGATGGGCTTGGGCTCCCCGCGGACGCGGACGCTCATGCTGACATCCTGCCCCTCCAGCACCGACTGGTCCGACAGGGCCACCTGGGGAAGCGGGGGTCAGGGAGCAGCCGGCACCCGCCACCCCAGGGCCATGTGTCCCCACCACCGCACCCGGGGCCACGCGTCCCCCAAAACACGGGTAGCCCCTCAGGGCTGCGGCCACGGGTCACGGCTCCCCCTCTGCCAGGTCCCGGGGGGGGGCGTCAGCTCACCTCAAAGGTGGGCGCAGCCTTGAAGCTGCTCTCTGGGGAGCCGTGGGCAGCCCCGTGCTCCGCTCGAGGCTGCAGCTTCATGGCCGGTCGGTGCTGGGGCGTCCCGGCCTCGGGGAACTCCTCCAGCGGGCTCAGGTACTCCTCGTCCGACGTGATGGGGCTGGCCTGGCCGAGGGGGGGTGCCAAGTTCCCATGCCGCTCCACAGCGGGGGCTAGCACAGGAGAGGCCAGGTAAGGAGCTGGCAGCAGCCAGAGCCGGGCAGGGGCTCGGGGCCCCCCTCCCACCACCCTGCGCCCCTGGGGTGCCCGGGGACACCGGCCCCGCTGCTCATCCCGCGGGGCAGAGGCACGGCGGCTGGCAGCGAAGGGGTGCCGGGCTGTGCAGGGGGAGGGGGTGCGAAACACGCCACAGGGCCGATAAGGGGACGCGATATCCCGCAAGGCGACAGCAGGGCTCAAGTGGCTCTTACGCAGCAGGCCACGCTCCCATCCTTAAGCCGCCCGGATTCCCGGAATGGCTGCCCCTGCCCCGAGCCGGCGGAGGGCTGAAGGTGACATTGCAGCTGCGCTCCCCTCGCAGCCCAGCCTGGGGGGCCCGCACCCGGCATCGCAGCGAGCCCCCGTGGGTGGCAGGGGGGCTGTGGGGCCACGACGGGGGGGTGGAAAAGCGGGGAGGGGGGCGAGATGCGTGCGGAGCCGGGCGCGAGCGGCCGGGGGTGAGCGTGCAGAGCCCTGCCCGAGGTGGGGGGGCTGGCCCCCCTCCAGCCCGGGTGCCTCAGCCCTCCCCACTGCCCCCCCCCCCCCCAGCCAGCAGCGGATCCCCTTACGGCGCTGCCCAAGCGGGGAGGCGGGCGGGCTGCCCGGTGCACGACGAGGGCTCGGCCCCCCCCGGCCCCCGCGATGCCCCCGGGCAGCACCAGGGCGGACAGCCGGGGGAAGAGGGGGGGCACCCCCCGGCTCCCTCCTCGTCCCCCCCCCCCTCCCCAGGCGGCGCCGGGCTCCCTGCCGCCCCTCCGCCCGCAGCCCCCCGGTGCCCCCCGCACTCACCGGGGGATGGGGACGGAGGGGGGGCGACCCCGGCAGCCCCCGCCCCGAGCCGGAGCGAACCGCGCCGCGGAACGGCCGCTGCCGTTGCCGGGACCGGGGCCGGTGCGGCGGCGGCGGCGGCGCCGGGCGCGCGTCCAGCCCGGAGCCGCTGCGCCCTCCCCGGCCGAGCGCCGCCCCGGGCCCGCTGCCGCCACCGCCCGGCCCCCGGGGCTGGGCCAGCAGCGCGGGGGAGGGCTCAGAGCCGGGCCGGGGGCTGCCGGCCCCTTCCCTGCCGGGGGCAGGGGCACGAAGCCCCGGCGGCCCGTCGGGGTGCGGGGCGCGGCACCGGGGCGCACGGGGCGGCACCGGGGCGCACGGGGCTCCGCCGGCCCCCGGGGCGGCTGCGGGGCTCTACGCGCTCCCCCCGGGGAAACGTCGGGGTGGGGAGAGCCCTGGGGATGCGTGGGACGGGTGTCCGTGGATGGAGGGGTGCAGGGTGCGCTGGGCGTCCCCTGGGGTGGGAGGCAAGGGTGTCCCCACAAATGGCAAGCTGGGGTGCCCCCGCAACCAGGGCAGGCTGGGGGGGGGGGGGCGCCAGCCGCTGGGCCGCTTGCTGGGCGCTGAGGGATGCTCAGAGCCTGACCCCGCTCCCCCCACGGCAGGATCCCGGCAGCGCGTCAGCTGCTTTGGTTCAGACCGAGCCTTGTAGGGTAAGGAAGCCGGTTTCTTCCCAGTGACAGCAGCGGCCGAGCTGGCAGCCAGCCTGCCTGCCGCCGCGCCGGCCCTCCCACCGTCCCCCGCTGCCTCCGGGCCGGCCGCCGGCACTCACCGGGCCGCACGCTGAGGATGGCACTGCAGCACGTGGCGCCCACCTCGTTGGCCGCGGTCACCGTGTAGAGCCCGGCGTCGGCCACCCGCGCGCTCCGCACCAGCAAGGTGTGACGCTCGCCCTCCGCCTTGATGGGCCGCGCCGTGCTGCTCCGCAGCGGCACCCCGTCCTTCCTCCAGGACACTGCGGGCAGACGCGGGGTCACTCCGGACCATCCCGGGGCAGGAGAGCCCCCGCTAGCCCCGGTGGTCAGCGTGGGGTCCCTGCCCGGCCTGGGGACCCCTTTGCCACGGGCAGCAGCCCCATGTCCCCACGGCCCCTGGTGAGAGCGGGGCTGGCCCCTCTCTGGTTCCTGGCATCCTCCTGCCCTCCAGTGGAGGACGGAGGAGGGAACCAGAGCCACATTGCTCGTTCCCCATCTCTGCCGGCTGTGCTGTGCCTGGTGCCTTCTCCCTCTCTCCCCACACCCCATGCGGGGGATCGCAGACGCTTTGCCCACACCCTGCCCTCCGCACCCTGCCCTGGCATGCGGTGCCCCCACCCTTTTTATTCCTGCCTGGGGATGCTCCCGAGGTGGGCACGACATCTCCCTGAGGAGCACAGCCACAGCTCTGCCAGCCCCAAGCCACCCAGCTTGGGCGGCCCCAAGGGACAAGGACACGCCGGGGGGTGGCTGTGCCAGAGCCCGTCATGCTCCCGAGCCCCGGGGCCGCTCACCTTCTGGCTGGGGGTTGGCCGTGACGATGCACTTGAGCAGCACCTCTGCCCCCACGGCCACCGCCGTGTCCTGGATGGGGATCTCGAAGACGGGCGCTTCCAGGGGGTCCTCACCCGCCGAGACGTAGGAGTCGTCGGAGGACTCTGCACAGGAAGAGACGGCCCCGTGGCTGTGAGGGGGAGCAGCAGGCACGTCCTGTGCCGCGCAGCGCTGCAGCCCTCTGCCCGTCCCCAGGTGACAGCGGGGTGCAGAAGCAGGAGGGTTACAGAGCCCCCCCCGGCACCTTCCCCTGCTGGGTAGGAGGGACAGAGGCATCAGCAAGCATCGCGACCCCAAGGCCCAACTTGTTGCCAAAGCCCCCAGATCACGCTGTGCTCCCCCATCCCATCTCGGTGCTCCCCAGCCCCCGTGCCCCCCCAGGGGCAGGCTGGGGTCCCGCACCCCGCTCAGGGACATCGCTGTGCCCACAGGAGGGCCGTAAGCCATGCCCTACCTAGCTCTGGAGAGGTGGGCCGGGCTCGGCGTCCCTTCCCCTTGCTCCGCGTGCTCCTGCCCTCCTGAGCCGTTGTCCGAACGCTCTCTTTCTTCTCTGCCACTTTCGTCTGCCTTCTCTCTGCCTCCTTGCCTGCGCCGTGCTGCCCTGCCCAGCTCCTCTCCAGCCGGGCCTCCTGCTCCATCCCCGGCTTCGCCCAGGGCAGGAACCGCACCTCCGTGGGCGCCTCCGGCCTCCGGTACAGCCCGTGGGGCACGGCCAGCCTGGCGGCCAGGCCCTCGCTCGCCGCCCCGGGGGCCCTGGCTGCACCGGCAGGGCCCCCGTCCGGGCACGGGGTCCCTTCGGCGGCACCCCCTTGGGACAGGGCTGTCCGCCCCTGCGGGGTGGCTTGTGCCAACGGCCACTGCTCCTTCTTCCTCACTTCCCCAATGCCTTCTTGCTGCGCACCCTTCCTCGCCTCCTCTGCCACGCCGCCCCGCGCCAGGGCTTTCCGCCCCCGCTGCCCCCCCGGCTCCGGCTCCCCGTTGGGCCCCACCAGCGCCACGCTGGAGAGGGCCAGGTGCTGGATGACGTGCGTGCTCTCCGCTGCTGGAGAGGCCCTGGGCGGCTGCACCTTGCGCCCGCCGGTGCTTGGCAAGGAGGGGGTGCGGGGGGCGCGGGCGGTGGGGGGCTCGCTGGCCGGCTGGGGCGAGGGCGCCCGGGCTTTGCCCAGCTCCTGCGAGCGCCGCAGCTGCTGCTTGGACACCGTCCTCTTGATGCGGGTCAGCTCCTCCGAGAACTTGTGCTCGATGTCCTGCACGCGCCCGGCGAATTTGCCCCGCTCGTCGAAGGAGGCGGCTTTCTGCCGGAAGGCCAGGCGCCGGCTCGCCGCGCTGCTGCCCCCCGCCTCGTCCCGCCAGCCCCCCGGCGTGCCCGGCCGCCGCGTCTCCGAGCCGGGCTGGTCGAAGGAGCGCGTCTTGCGCAGGGGCAGCCAGGGCCGGGCGGGGAAGGGGCTGTCCGCCTGCTCCAGGCTCCTCCGGCGCTCCTCGAAGTACTGCAGCCGCTCGAAGATCCTGGAGCCGGCGCGCACCAGCTTGGGCGACGCCCGGACGGAGACGCGGCCGGACGCGTCGCTCATGGGTGTCGGGGGACGGGAGTCCTGCGTGCTGCCCTGCGAGTACCCCGAGGACTTGGGCTTCTTGATCTTCTCCTCGTACTCCTCGGGGACAGTGTCCTGGTACTCGGTCGGCACCGAGGACTTCTTGCGGGGGGTGACGGGCGTGCAGGAGGGGACGCCGGGGCTGCGGGCGGCCGGCTGGGGGGCGGCTCCGGAGGGTGGCAGCGGGCACGCGCCGGGTCGAGGTGATGGCGAGCGGATGATGGGTGGCTTGGTGGTCAGCGGCAGGGCAGCGGGGGACCGCGGGGGCTCAGCGCCGGGCTTCGGAGAGACAGGGCCGCTGTGGGGGTCATCCCTCCGGTAGCCTCCCTGGGGGATGCTGCTGCAAGGGGAGAGGACAGGGGAGAGCAGGTCAGAGCCCGTCCTCGTCTCCGTGCTGCATCAGGGGCCCCAGCCCAGTCCACAGCACCCTATGGGGCGGGTGGCCAGGGCAGCCCCAGAACCCTCAAGGGGCCATGGCAAGAGGATCCAGCCACCCGAAGATCACCGGGAGCTGGCTTGCTGATGTAACCCAGCAGTGCCTTTATTGTCGGGGTCCCCCTTCCCCAGGGACACCCCTCTGGGACAGCAACACTTGGGGCTGTGATGCCGGGGTACCCAGCCAGCCCCCTCCCCAGTGCTGCCATGCAGCCAGGACTGGGGCACCGGGCAGAGGGGTACAGCCCAGTTTGCCTGCCGTGTCCCAGCATGCTGGGACCACGTGGCACAGGCCCACACTTCTGCAAGGCATAGAGGTCCCCGAGGCCACAAGCCATCACCCCGTGGCACATGCTGCTGCGAGCACGTCCCCCTGCCCCTCCACCCCCCAGACCCCCGCCCGCCCCATCGGCAGCACAGCCGAGCGGCACCACCCCGCTCGGCGTGCGTGGTGCAGGAATCAGAGGGTGGAGATGAGGTTCTGGTGGTGGAACAAGCAGCCTCGAACACAAAGGGGAAGATGGAGGTCGAAGGAGAAGGCCTGCAGGGGTGGGGACCAAAGGCGGTGGGGAGGGACGGGGGCTCTGAGCATGTCAGCGGGCCCTGGGGAGGGAGCACGTCCCTCGTCCCTGCTGCCACCCATGGGTGGCGGGGACGGGTTGCCTGTAGGTGCCTCAGGCTGCTGTGCACCCCTATATCCCTGTGCAGAGCCCCCGCAGCCAGGCAGGAGGAGGGTCCGGGTTGGAGGTGCAGCAGCACAGGGGTTACCCCCAAACCCACACTGGCCACGGCAGAAAGTGTCCCCGCTCCAACCCCCCTGTATCCAACCCCAGGGCCTGTCCCCACCTCACCGGGGCCGGGCTGCCTACTGCTCAGAGCCTCCGTTCCTCATCCGGCCGTGGAGAAGGCAAAGGAAGCCCAGGCGGAGGGGAGGAGATGGCAGCGGGGAGGAGATGGCCCCAGCGCGATGTCCCCTCCGCGCACGTCCCCGGGCTACTTACACGTGGAGCGAGAGCGCCCGTCCTCGGTACAGGCTGAAGGCGCTGCCGTACGGGTCGCTGGCCACCGAGAGGCTATCCTCCGACCCCCAGCTTGTGCCCACCAGATTAGCCCGTGATGCCCGCACCAGCGGCTCCACGCCCAGGTGCCGGACCTCGGCGCCGCGCGGGGCCGGCGCGTTTGCTTGCCTTGGGGTTCCCTGCAGCTGCCAGGCACTGGGGCGCAGGTAGGGTCCCCGTGCGGGGAGGCTGGCATCTGGCTCCTTCTCCACCACGGTCTGCTGGCTGCCCGACCAGCTGGAGCGCTCCTCCGCCTGCGACAGGGCCAGCACCGAGGTCGGCGTCGTGTTCATGGAGGCATCCACCAGGGTGTCGGACCCACCTGGAAGGAGAGGGGTGAGCCGCCAACGGGTGCCCCTGGGGGTCCCGGGCAGCACCCCGCTGACCTCCTCGCCGCACGGGGACCCCCAAGGCTGGGCTGGAAGAGCTCGAGGTGCCACCCGTGTCCGAGCTCCCGGTGCCACCCGTGCCCCCGCGGCTCACCCGTGGGGGTGCTGAAGGCGTCTCATCCTGCAGCTCGCTGCGCTGCGTCACCTGGGGGTCGCTGGGCTCATCCTCGCCGGTCTCCGAGTCTGGGGGGGGGGGAGAGCAGGGGGTGAGGGGACGTGGGGACGGCAGGCCAGGCTGGCACTGCTCCTCGCAGAGCCACCAGCTCAGGTGGCAGACGAGCAGCGCCCGGGCAGCTCCAGGCAGCAGAAGGAGGATGCGGTGGGAGAGGCATGACTGTGACACAGGGGACACAAAAGGGACACGCTGCCAGCGGGGAAAGGCAGAACCAAGGTTGGAAAGTCCGTCGGGGCCAAGGGCAGGAGCAGCAGTAAATGGTCAGATGTGGGGTGGAGGCAGGAGGGGAGGTGGTGCCGGGGTTGCAATGCGGGGGAAAGCAGCTGAAATTGGGGTGGTGGATACGAGGGGGCAGCACAGGGGGACAGTGGTGGCGCTGCGACAGGGAGGGGGCACAGGGCCCGTTCCGGGAGCGGGGCTGGCAGGAGGTGGGCGTCTTCCTACCGTAGCTTTGTTTCCTGCAGGAGCGGAAAACTTCGCTTCCATAGGGGCAGCAAGAGAGAGAGAGACATCAACACCCGGTTATCGGCCCGGCCTGCGGAGACGCGTGGGGCACTGGGGAGGACGTTGTCCCCAGCATGTCCCCGCGCTGCCGCGGGGCACTGACCTGCCAGGGCAGCAGCCGGCTGGGCCATACGGCTCGGGGAGCCTGGCACCGTGTGCTGGCCTTGGGGGCCAGGGATGGGGCTGGGACTGGGCGTTTGCCCGACCCAGGACCCACGCTGGGCACCCCACGCCCTGCCCATTGCTATGGCAGGGTCAGGCACCCACAGGGCATGGAGACAGGTCTGGCACCCCCAGCCTTCCCCACCACGTCTGCTGTATGCCCACGGTCACTACGCACCTCTCCTAAACCACACATGTCCTCCCCTTCCTTCTATGCAGCATCCCCCCTGCGGAGCACGTGGCATCGCCCCCTCCCCACCCCACGGTCACATCCTGCCCACGCTGCAGCCAGCTCCTGCCCCTGCTGCTCCTCCTGCTGCCCCCTGGGCTGGCTTTGTGCTGCAGCACCTGCACCTCCTGTGCTCTGCAGGGCACTGCAGCCTGTGGCCCTGCTGGGCACTCCTAGAGGTGCTGGTGCACATGGACTTGTGTGCCCAGGGGCGCACACACCACGTCAGGGGCTGGTGTGCAAACACACGTGCACAGCCATCCCCGAGGCAGCAAGTGCTGCGAGGCGTTGCCATGCCCTGCAGCATGGCTCTGGCATCGCTGCTCTCGGGTTAATGCTGTGTGCTGCTGTGTGCCCAAGCAGGGCATCAGTGACAGTCCCCAGAGGCACGATGAGGCCGTGCTGGCTCAGAGCCACCGCAATGTCCCATCCCAGGAAAGCAACCCCACGCAGCCACGGACGGTTGGCATTTCCTCCGTGCCACCATCCGAGCCACCACAAGCTGCCACAACAGAGCCCTCTGGCAAGGGACACGTCCCCTGCCCCGCAGCCACATGGAGGGGACAGGAGGGCGCAGCGCCCCTCTGCCCTGCCACAGCTCTCAGCACACACCACAGCCCCGTGGGGGCCCATGCTGCTCCCCCTGCCCCTGGCTGCCCTGTTGCAGCCCAGCACACCACCGTCTGCCCCGTCACTGCCACTGCAGCAGGCTGCCTGCCACCGTCCTGCGTCCCCAGCATGTGTCCAGACAAGAGCAGGCCCCCCGGGGGATACCAGGAGCCCCCAGCCCCATTTCGGAGCCGTGCCCAGCCCTGCGCAGCCTCAGCTTGCCGCCCCCTCCCCGGCAGGGCGGCGGGGCCAGATCCTGGTAACTCAACGCACCATGCGTGAAGCGCCCGAAGCGCCGTGAGTGGCCGGTCTTCTGCAAAGGAAAAGAGAAGAGAGCGTTATCCACGGCACGGCCCCCCGCGCCCGCCCGCGGGCACACGCGGCACCGCTCACACGCGCTCGCGCTGCACGCCCCCGGGGTACCTGCAGGCGCACGCCCCCGGGCGCACACCCCCCGCACGCAGCCGTGCACGGGTGTAGGTGGGCACGTGCGGCGCATGCCCAGCCGTGCACACAACCACACACACACACGCACACCCCGCGGTGCTGCTCCCCTCCTGGCACACACCTGGGCACCCTCAGGACACATAAACAGCCCCTGACACGGCCCTGCTGCCCACCCAAAACCCACCCTATAGCCTGCCCATGGGTGCCTGGCAGCCTCCACGCACTGCCCATGCCCAGGGGTGACACCGTGCACCCCACCTGCCCCAGCGCTGCCTGCAGCAGGGCTTCGCCCAGGCGGGTGCCCAAACGCACCGCAGCCCCTTCGAAGCCACCGCCTGCGCCAGCGCGGGGACCGAGCCAGCCAAGCGTCTTCCAGGCTCTGGCCCAGACTCAGCCCCGGGCATGGGCCCAGCACGGGGACAGCGTCCCCCAGCCCGGCGGTGGCCGTGCCAGCCGTGAGAGAGGCCGCCTGGCACAAGTGGCACGGGACGGCCAGCCCGCGCAGGGACGGGGCGTGGGAGCCACGCTCGCCCGCGCTGTCTGGGCAGGAGAGATGGGAGCACGGGGTGGAGGTGCCAGCAGCTCCCTGCCAGCTCCCTGCCCTCCTCCGCGCCACGGCTCGGGGCTGGACACACGCTTGCCAAGGGAGAGACCAGCCCGGGCCACCCGGCTGCCGAGCCCGGCGAGCTCACGGCAGGCAGGGCAGGGGATGCGGCGTGCAGACAGGCAGGGCTGGGCTGCCAGCAGCAGTCTGTGCGGCGGGGTCCCCCTGGGACACTAACACCCTGTGCCCTTGTTTCCCTGCCTGGAGCTCAGAGAGGCTCTCCTAGCCTCTCCTGCCTCTCCACAGCTCCCAAGCAAGCTGACAAACAGACAGCCCCAGGGACGGACAGACAGCCCCAGGGACGGACAGACAGCCCCAGGGACAGACAGCCCCCAGGGACGGACGCCCCCGGAGACAGGCAGCCGGGCACGGCCAGCAGTTAGTTGCCCTTGCAAGGGCAGCAGGCTCGTTTTGCAAGCCCCCAAGCTGCTGCCACTGCAGCGGCAGCCCCTGGCGGTGGGCAGCTCGAGGGGTCTCCCCCAGCCCCCTCCCTGCATGCGGCGCTGGCCGGAGGGCAGCGGCTGCACGAGACACATTTGTATTCAGGCTGAGCCAGGCTTCACCTCCCCTCCTCGGCTGACTGTGCCGGTGCTGGCTGGCAGCCCGTCTTCCAGGCCAGGGAAAGATATATGAGTGATTAACTGCACCATCGGCGGATAATTCCCCCATTAAAAAATGAAAATGCAATTGAATGCCATTATCGGGTGCTCTCCTGGCTTCCCCGGGGACTGGCGCCACCGGCTCCCCATCGGGTCTGGTGGCTGCACCCGGCGGGGCCGGGCTGGGCTCCCTCCCCCAGGGCTATGGGGTGCTCCCCTCCGCCCTGCAACAGGTCCCCGCCGCCCGGACCCCCCCCGGGGCGCAGCACCCACGCGTGGCTCGGCAGGGAGCAGCACCCAGCCCCGCTCCGGGTGACGCAGGGTCACCTCCCAGCTGCTGCCCTGCTGCTTTCGAGGAGGGGAGCAGCCCCGGGAAGGAGGTGGAAAGGGGGCAGGAGCAGCTCGGGACAAACCCCGCGGGGCCAGGATCTGGGCGAATGGGCCAGCGGTGAGCGGGGGATGTGCGCGCTGCCTGGGATTTTCATTTGCAGCCTGCACAAAGGGGTGGGGGAGCCCCCCCGGAGCCCGCTCTGTGCCCACAGAGAGGGGGAAAGGAGGCAGCAGGGATCAGCACCTGGCTGCAGCCCTGCCCCGCTGCGCGGTGGGGTGAGACCTGGCCCTGCCTCGCTTCCCCCCACGTCCTGCCCACACGGGGGTCCTGGTGGGGGCTTCTCCATCCCTAACCATGGCCGTGGGGTCAAGGGGAATGGTGGGGGAGAAGGGGCACTCGGGGCCATGGAGCACAGCCCTCGCAGCCTGCCAGAGCTGGGCACATGGAGCCCAGCACCGTGTGGTGCTGGTGCCACTGGCTGCGAGACAGACGGGGACAGGGGCCATGGTGAGGCTGCGGGTGGCTCTCCTGGTGTCCCCAGCACACAGCCGGTGCGGCAGGACCCTGCCCTGCCACGCAGGTGGCCCTGGGCTTGCTGCCCTATGGCAGCCGGGGCAGCCGGGTGGTGCCCCAGGGAGAAGGATGCCCCCTTTTGGGCAGGGCTGTCACCTCCCCACCACGGCACGGGGCATCCGCGTGCCCAAACGCATCCCGCACCCCTCGGTGGGGACTGCGGGTGACGTCCCCTCCCTGGCCCCTGCGGGGACACCGGGCGGGGTGGCGGCAGGGTGGCTGCGTGCCCCACGCCGGGGGGAGAAGCGGGGTGGTCTGGCGTGCCCCACGGGGGGGCTTCCTGGAAGGATGGCCCCCATCCTCCCCCCCCGCCGGGGCCGAGTGACGTCCTTGCTCCTTGCTCAGCGGCGGAGCGTGCGGCGAGGCCCGCGGAGGAGCTCTGCCTGTGCCAGGCATGCTCCTGACGCGGAGGGGATGACGCATGCAAAGCCTCGGCTCCAGCTCCGTGACCACCGGCGGCGGGGCCGGGGGGGGCCACGGAGCCGCCTCCGTTTGCTCCGGAGGGCAGGGAGGGGAGAGGCCGGCTGGGGGGGACCCCCCCTCGGGGGCTCACAGCCGCGCCGCCGGGCCCGGGGCCGTGCCCAACGCGGCGCCGAGCACCTGCCCTCCGCTCCTCCCGGGCACCACCGGCGTGGCCCCGTTCGCCGGCGGCTCTGCAGGCGGGGCTGGGGCTGGCGAAGCCCCGGGGGGGCGCAGCGCGGGGCCGGGACCCCCCGTGCGCCGGGCGCGCTCCCTCTCCCCGCTGCCTCCTCCTGCGGGCGCTCGGCGGCGCAGCAGCCCGGAGCCCTTACCTGGAAGCGCTTCTTCACCCAGATCTTCTTCATGCTTCTGCAGAGCCCCGGCGGCCCGGCCCCGGCGGCTCAGGCCCGGCAGGACGCCCGCCCGCTGCCGGCGGGGGGCCCGGGCTCAGCGCGGCGCGGGGCCGGAGCCCCTCCGAGCATCCTCCGCGGCGGCAGCCGGGCACGGCCGAGGGAGAGGAAGGGGCTCGCCAGGTCGGGCTCTCGGGAGGGCTGGAGCTGCGAGCATGAAGCATCACTGGAGTGCTCCTCCCTCCATCCTTCCCCCGCCTGCCTCCGCCTCCGCCTCCCCGCCAGCCCCGGCACGCAGCGGCAGCGGCGCAGGTGGCGGGGGGCGAGGGGCGCACACGTCCCGCACCCCCCTCCCGGCCCCGCGGGACGCGGGGCTCTGAGCCCCCTGCCCAGCGCCGTGCCCTGCCGTGCCGCTGTCCCTGCCCCGCCGCCGGGGGCAGAGGCTCCCTGCCCTCCTGCGCTCGGCACCGTGGGGCGCAGCCCACGCCGGGGCTCCCACACGCACCCCAAGGCAGATAATGTCCACGCACCGTCCCCAACGTGCCCACAGACAGGCCAGCTCTGGTGCCACAACGGTGCCCAGCCCAGACCTGCTCAGCACCCCCCCCCCCAAAGCCCTCCATCCATGGGTGACACCACCAGGACCCTCTCCAAGGTGTGGGTTTGGGTCCCGGCACTGCTGAGCCACCCGTGAGCGTCCCCAGGGCGCCAGCACAACCCCTGCGCGCCCTCCCCAGCCCTGCCCGCCTGCCCCCGCTCTCCCCGGGTTCCCCCAGAGGCTGCCAAATTCCCTGCCCAGCGGCCAGCCACGCTGCTTCCTCCCACCGCGGGACACCCGTGGGGACGCGGCTGGAAGCCTCCCCGTCCCCGTGCTGCTCACCTGTCCCCTGGGGAGGAGGCCCCCCCGCGCCGCGCTGCACGTGGGCACCACGCACACCGGGGCGCACGGCAGCGCTCCTGCCAGCCCCTGACTCCCAACGTGAAGCTTTTCATGGCTTCATAATAACTTGCAAATTACCCAGCACAAAGGGAGCTGTTTATACAACATTTCTGACAGCCCCACGATCCGAGTGATGCTGCGGGGTTTCCACGGAGACCCCGCACGTCAGGCGAGTCACGCGAACGCCGGAGCTGGCACAAAGGGAACCTCCTGCCAGAGCCAGGGGACGCTGCTGTCCCCCGCAGCCTGGCACCCCTGAGCCGGAGCCCCCAGGTGCGGGGGCTGGCCGCACACCTGGGTGTCACCCTGCTGCCGCGCAGCCCCCCCCCGCAGCACCTGCCGCCCCATCGGTTCCCCGGGCCCGCAGCCCTTCCCTGCCGCCGTGGATCTGCTGCCTGGCCATCCCCGAGGAAGGGCGCCAGGAGTGGCCCCGGCAGTGCCACAGGGATGCTGCACCCCTGGGAGCAGCTGGGTCACTTTGGAGGAGCTGGACCTGCTGCCGGTCTCCAAAGTCCCCTTTCCAGGGGCAGCAGCACCCTGCAAGCCCCACGCCTTGCCGGGTCTCCCCTGCACTCCCCCGGCATGGATCCTGCCCCTGCCACATGCTGCATCACCGACTGGCCACCGGCTGTGGCCACCAGCACTGTGGTCTTGGTGGTGCTGAGTGCTTGAGTAATTGGTGGCCGTGGGTGCACGCAGCCGGCTGGGATGCGAGGAGGGCTGGTCATGAACCTTTCACGTGTTTGTGCTGGGGATGCCCGGCAGAGGTGGGCAGGAGGGGGGGGTGAGATTTATTTTTTTCCCAGGGGGAAATAAGCACAGCAGGCTTCAGCACGGTGCTGCCCATGGCTTGAGGAAGGGGAATCCTCCAGGCTGGGGACAGCATGGGATGCGAAGGCATTGCGCAGGTAAGATCTGCATGGGGACAGACCTTCGGGAACGAGTGTCACCAAGCCTAGTGCAAGCAGTGCCCACGTCCCCAGGAACTGGGGAGCAGGTCCTGAGCGTGCCACGCACTCCCCCAGGCTATAAACCTGTCACCATCATCCCCCTGCTCCATCCCTTGTCACAGGGTGGGACAGCTCTGCAGCAGCTCTGTGGCCCCGGAGCACCAGAGACCACTGCTCTGCTGGCTGTCCCCTCACCATGGAGCACGGCGTGGCACGGCCTGGCTGTGGGGACAGGCAGGGACACCCCAGCTCCCCAGCATCCCCTCCCCTTGCTGCCGCTAGAAGGATGCCCGAGCGCACGGTGCCCGCTGCAGGCAGAGGACACGGGGACGCAGGACGGCAATGTGACCTTGGCTGCGGGTGCCGGGCACGGGGTGGGATGGGAGGGGACATCTCCTCCCCGCCCTGCCAGCCCTGCTGCCGGCACCCCGTGGCCGAGGGACCGGGCGCAGAGGGCACAGGGGGAAGTGGACACGGTGCCGGAGGGGCGCAGGCGGTGGGGCAGGAGGAGCAAAGCCTCTCCCGGTGCCACCAGGGCAGGGAGCGGTGGGAGCCGGGGGGCAGCCCCGGGAGGAGGAAGGGGCCGTGGTCCCACACGCGGCCCCGAGCGGCGGTGCTATATTTATTGCACGCGGGCCCGGGTCTCGGCCTCTCGCGTTGTAACACAAGCCCTGCAGCCCGCGAGAATCCGAGGGGACGGCACATTCCTCAGCAAAAATAACCCCCCGGCAGCAGGAGAGAGGGCAGGGGTGGAGGTGACTGACTGGACAGCTGCACACGCTGCTCCCCTGCCCGGTCCCCTGTGCCCCAGGAGGGGACCCGGCCCCAGGGGCCACCGTACGAGCCCCATGCCCAGGTGGCTGCAGGCAGAGCCACCTTGGGGAGATCCCCAAGGGCCCCGTCCCCCCTGCACAGCCCTGCCTGGGGACCTGTCCCTGAAACCGAGGTGGCACCAGTTGTGCCAGGCTCAGGTGGGATATGGCAATCCCCACAGACACGGTGCCCACCCCACGGTAGGGCAAGGGTGGGCATAGCAGCCCTGGCTGGGAGATGGGGCAGAGCTCCAAGGGGAAACTGAGGCAGCCCCAGAGAGTGCCATGGGAAGGAGGTGAAGGCAAAGGGAGGCGTTAGGCTGCATGCAGCCCCAGGGTGCTCCGCAGGGCTGGCAGGGGCTCCGGAGGAAAGGGGCACCTGGCACTAGGCGCAGACACAGCTCTGCGAAGTAAGGGCCTAAAATTAGGCACCGAGATAAACGGCCAGAGGTGCTGAGCCACCGGGGACACTGTCGGCATGGCCGTCCCCACCGGGCTACCACCACCGCACGCCACCAGCCGCAGAGGCCCCACAGCAGGGGAAGAAACCAGGGGTCTGGGGGGGTACGGGGGGGGCCGGGACCGCAGCCACAGACTGCGTGGGCTGTGCCAAAATGCACAGAGCCCCCAGGGCGTCCCTCATGCTGCAAGAAGGCTTCACCCCCAGCACCGATAGAGGGAAGGGGCCGTGCAGGGCCGCCGCGCACGGACAGCCCCGTGTGCCTCCCCTGCCCCTGCGCCCAGCCCGCTCCCCCAGGAGGAAAGGTTACAGGGCGCCTTGATTGCTGGGTGCAGGTGGAGGCGAGCGGAGAGACCCTGCGCCGGGAGCCGGGACGGGCAAAGCCAACCTTGAAATAAGACGCAGCCCCGGCAGGGAGGAGGGGTCGGTGCTGGCACGGCGAGGGAGGGCTCGGCTCTTTAAAAGGAGATTAGCTGGAGTTTTTAAGAGGTGATTTAATCCAGCTTACGGGGAAAAATTCAGGAGATGCAGCTGAGAAGTGATACAGGCATTAGCAGGCCTGGAGACAATGGAAATACGGTGGGGACCTGGGGGAGCTCCAGGGCTGCCCAGAAGGGTCTGGGGTCTGCAGACCCATGAGACCCGAGAGCAACCTGGTCTTGGTGCCACTGGGAGAGGGGACACCATGCCCCACCTGCACCCACAGGGCCAGGAAGAGAGGGAGAACCTGCACTGGTGCTGCAGAGGCAAAAGGGTGGGACACAGGGGGCCCAGCCCACCCCGGGGAGCCCCTCCTGGCCAGCCCCACGCGCGTGCTCCCCGATCCCCACACCAGGCGCTGACACACGCAGGGGACCTGGGAGAAGAGCAGGAGAAAATCATTAGTGGGGTGGAGCGACAGATTCAGGGCAAGGGATTAGAAGAGCTAAATCGGGCTCGTGCGAGCAAGGGGGAATGCAGAGCCGGTGCAGGAGGACCTGCTGGGGCTGAGCGCGGAGCCGGGCAGCGCGGAGCCCCCCCACCCCACCAGCCGTGACCTGAGCCACCTTGGGCAGAGCCAGAGTCAGCCCCATGGAGAGCTGCAGCTCAGGGGGAGGAGGAGGAGGCAGAGGACAGGGCTCTGCACCCACCGGAGTCCTCTGCACCCCCCAGACACCGAGGACAGGGCCCCCGAGCCCAGATAAGCACCCCGTCCTGCCGGGGCACCTTGCACTCGCCTGGCCATAGCCTGACCCGCAGGGCGCCCAGGGAACAAGGACAGGGTGTCCCTGCCTGGCACGGGCTGCCTCTGCCACCAGTGGGACACCCACGGCCCCTGGAGAGCCGGGTCTCCCCGAGGGGTGTCGGGGCCCCCCGAGCAGCCGGAGCCTCCGTGCTGGATGCCGGCGGGCGCAGGCGCCGGGGCCTGGCAGGGTGTCAGGACAGGGGGTGCAGGGCCATGGCACGGCTCCTCCATTTCACATGACGACCCGTCTCACCGCACAGCTCCCAGCACGGACAAAATGGACTCAGGGGAACAGCACGCCGAGTGCCAGGGCCCGCACACGGGGCCAGGCTATAGGGCTGGCGCTTCGTGGGGGTGCTGCGCCTGCAGACCCCCACCAAACCCCCTCACCACCACCTCAGCACTGCCTCCCCAGCCTTTCCAGCATGGGTCCCTCTGCACCTGGGCATTAAACTCCATCCCACGCCCTCCTGAAGCCCCCCCAGCAAAGGGTTGGGGACGCGGCACTCCTCGGGCACCGCTGCAGCACGGCACAGAGAGCGCTGTGCCCCGGGGCAGGGCAGAGCCACGTCTCTGCCCCCGGCGTGGCTTTTTGGCGGCTGTTTGCTCAAGGCAGAGCATGTCCGCAGCCCCAGCACCAGCCCGGAGGAGCGCCTGGGGCAGGGTGACATTAACCCAGCTCGCAGCCCCGGCTGCTCCGCGCCTCCCTCGGCTGCTCCAGAAACGTGGCCACGAGGGCCGGAGGCTGGGAATCGGGAGCAGGGAGGAGTGCGTCAGCACAACGGGAACGGGCACCAGGGGAAATCAGGGGGTGCCACGGCCGGGCAGAGGCAGGGCCCGGGCTCGTGGCGCCAGGCAGAGACGCGCTGCTCGTCAGAGCGCAAGAGCGGGGTGAAACCCGGGGTGCAGGGAGCCTCCGGCACTCCACACACACAGCACCATGCTCTGTGTCCCCTCAGCACCACCATCCCCAAAGTGGTGCAACGTGCAGCGATCCCACACCTCCGGGCACGACCGCTCCCGTGCACTTCTGTCCCCACAGCAGGCTCCCTAGCAGCAGGAACGCCTTCCTCCACCCTGCAGGGATGCTCCCCCAGCTGGGGGCTCCTGATGCCCCACCTGGCAAAACCCCGGTGCCCTCCTCGCCCGCAGCCTCAAGGCTCAGCACAGCCGCCCTCACACAGTGGGGGACAGTGGCACATGGGGACAGTGCCATCGCTGTCCCCACGCCGATGCGCATCTCCGAGCAGCACCACCACGTGCTCCCCAACAGCGCTGCCGTCCCCGCAGTGCCCCAGGGATGTGGCATCTGTCCCCAAGCAGCAGGGGCTGCATCCGTGAGCACAAGGTAACCATGGGGCTCTGAAAACTCATCAATGACTGGCTCCTCCCACTGCTAATTAACCACCAGGCCCCGCCCACTGCAGTGCACGGGCTCCTCCCCCCTTCATCAGGCTCCTCCCCCAGTTCCCCACACCCAGGTGTCCCAGTTCCCCCAGTGCCCACCAGTGACGCCACGGCCATCTGTGCCTACAGGGGTGGCTCGGGTGGGTGGCGGGGGCCACGGGAGGTGGCACCGCCGGTGCCATGCGCCCAGACCGGGTGGTCTCTGTCTCTCTCTCTCTCCTGCTGCCCCACGCAGGCTCACCATCACATGCCCCCACCACCTGCATGCCCAGCGCTGGCACCCCGCCCGGCCTGGCAGCGGGTGCTGCAGCCACATGCTCGCTCCCAGGCCACCGAGCTGCCCCGCTGCTGCCGGCACCGGGACCCCTGCCTGCAGCGGGGTGGGCACGGCGGAGCCCAGACCTGGCTATCTCCATGGGCATGCAGCATGGGGGAAACCTGCAAAGCACAGCCACCACACTCGGCGCGGGACTACTGGTGTCCGTGGGGAAGCCGGAGCAGCGGTGCCGTCAGCCGCGCAGTCCTTACCTTCCATGTCGATGATGGCCAGCACGGCGCTGGTCATGGCCTCTCCCCGCTCATTCTCGGCGATGCACGTGTACACGCCAGCGTCCTCCTTCTTGCTGTCCCGGATCCACAGCGTGCCGTACTCCTCCTCGCGCGGGGCGAGCTGCTCCTCGTTCCTGTACCAGCGCAGGCTGGGCCGGGGGTTCCCCACCGCCACCACCCGCAGCCGGATGTCACAGCCGGTGCCGATGGCCGCGTTCTTCAGCTTCCGCACGAAGGCCGGCGCCGCCAGGCGAGCGGGGCCCCCCTCGGCCACCCCCTGCTCCGCCGTGACCTTGGCGCGCTTTGGGGGGATGCCGGGGCTCGGTGGGGCTGCCCCTGCTCTCCCCATCGGCCGCCCGGGCTCCCCGCCGGCCCCGCTCATGCCGCCGCGTGCCCGCGCCCGGTGCATGGCGCACGGCTCCCCGGCGCGCTCTGGCAGCCCCGCGGCCCCGATCCCACAGCCCCGCGCCCCTCTTCTCTTCTCGGGCCGCTGGGTGCCTGCCAAGGGGCGCCGGTGGCGAGGCGGCTCCCCGGTCCAGGTGCCGTCCGGTTCGGTGCCTCCCCCCGGCCGGCCGCAGCCCCGAAGGTCGCAGCGCCGTGGGCAAGCTGGGGGCTATTTTTAGGCCGGGGGCTCAGGTTGCTGCTCGCTGCGTCGCCGGTCACCAAGCGCCCCACGCGGTGCCGCGCCCGCGCCCCATGCTCCGCCGCGACCCCGGCCCTCCCCGCGCCTCGGCACCTGCTCCGCCGCCTGCCCCGGTGCGGGTCCCGCGGGTGCCGGCGCTGCCCCGGCGCTGGGGCCGTGGCGTCCCCCCCTCGCCCGTCCCGCGCGGCCCCTGCAGAGCTGCGCTCCCTCTGCCCCCTCTCCTCAAGTGGCAGCTGCCTCTGATATGTCACATTCCTTGGCCGGGCTCCCCCTCTCCGCGCCCGCCGCGCCGGCCCTGCAGCACAGCTCCGCTTGCAAAGATAGAAAGGGGCCAGGGCCTTTCCATATTAGCAGCGAGGCCGGGGGGGGGGGGGGAACCAGCCTTCCCCATCCCCGGCTGTGTCACCGGATCAGGACAGAGAGACCCTGGTGGCATGCAGAGGGAAAGGACACTGTAATGCTTCCTGCAACGCGAGACCCCGCGCAGGAGCCGGGGGCCGGCTGGCGGTGAGGCCGGGCAGGATCCGGCCCCGCAGGGCCCTCCGTGCCATCCCCGAGAAGGGCCGCGGGCATGGAGAGCAAAGGGATGCTGGCTGGGGGTCCCCACGTCCCTCCTGTCACCAAACCAGCCCTGTGAAAGCAGCAAAACCTCTGTTCTCTGAGCCCTGCCTCTCTGCCCCGGCTCGCAGCACCCAGGGCGTGCTAGGAGCAGGAGCACCCCGCTGTCGGGGTTTGGGGTGCCCCACAAGGGCTCCCACATGCTGGGCTCCCTGCAGCCAGCAGCCCCGCGTGGCGCCTCGCCACCCCCGGGCAAGGCAGGGCTTCCCCGACCGGTGGATTTATGGCACCCGCCTCGTCACCTGGCCCTGGCCGCCCTCGCCAGGGGCTGTAAATCTGGACGAGCAGGACGTTAACGGCACGGCACACCGCTTCCCCCGGCTGGCTGCGGCACAGCCCGCGGCCACCAGCCCAAGGGCACCGTCATTAGTGGCACATCCCCAGGGCTGGCGGCACGCGTGCCAGGGGGGCTGGCGGGCAGACGGGATGCCCTGGGACGTGCCGGGGTGGGGGTCCCTGCTACCCACAGCCAGGGCTGCGGAGAGCCCAGGGGTCTGGAGGCTGGAGGAAAAGCTTGAGAGCCTTGGGGCACCTCTTCCGCGCCGAGGGATGCTCTTCCCCCTCCCTGTCCCCCCAGCTCGGTCTCTTCGCCCCACAGGTGACGGAGGGGGCGGTTGGCACAGGGGGGCAGCCAGTGCTGGGGGGCACGGGGCTGCGAGGGGGCTGGAGCCACGGACAAGGTGGGCAAGGAGGGGAAGGTGCCCCCAGCCCTGCCTGCCCCGGAGCTGCAGCAGAGCCCCGGCCCTGCCGGCCGGGCAGGGATGGGGCTGCCTGGTGTCATCCCTCCCCGGGGCCGTGCTCGATGTCACAGGGCCACCTGCTGGACGCAGCCCTTGAGGTCCGACCCCCCTCCAGCCCTCGCTGGCCCCGCAGCCAAATCTGGGGATCCCCACGCTGGCACAAGGCCCGGGGGGCTGCGCTGCCTCCCTGGTGGCAGCCCCGTCCCCGCCGGTGGCAGCAGCACCCCGCACCTGGCTGGTCCCCGTGCTGACCCCAGAGCCCCTGCGGACCTGCGCAGGGCTCAGCACCCTCGGGACACCCCCAGCAGTGGGACTGGGAACCCCACAGCCACGGGCAGAGAGATGTTTTGGGGTGCCTGCAGCGCGAGCAACCCGCTTTTCGGGGAGACCCTGCGTGATGGCGCAGGGGGACGTGCAGGGCTGGCCCTCACCCCTTCTGCTTCAGCAGCGGGGGGCCCTGCGATGCCCCCCGGGTGCCGCCACCCCCCCACCCCACCCGTCCAACCCCCCCCCCCCCCCCAGATTTGCACTCGGAGGCAGGGCGATGCTCCGCTGTTTATTTCAGCCGCCTGAAGAGTCACGTACACGCGGTGGGGTGGGGGTGCGGTGGGGCGAGGGGTGGGGGCGCCTGCCCTGGCCCCCGGGCCTCTCTCCGGCTCCTCTCTTTCTCTCCCCCCTCTCTCCCACTCACTCACTCCTCCTCTCTCCCGTGTCCACCTACGGGTTTCCTCTCGGCTCACCCAGCCCGGCCGCCCCTGCGCAGCCTCCTGCTGCCGGGGACCCCCAGCACGGGGGGGCCGGGCGCTGCCCTCAGCCCCTCGGGGCTGCCTCTGGGGCAGGGGGGGGGAGCACAGGGCCCCGGCCCCCCCGGTGCGGGGGGCGACGCGGGCTGGGTGCACCCCAGCCTCTCCCCATCCCCGGCATCGCTGCGGCCCCCCCAGGAGAAACGCCAGCTCCGGGGCGGGCGGCGATGCCGGCACGGGGAGACGGGTCCTGCTCCTGCGGGACCGACCCCGAGCCTGTGCCCGGCATGGGGAGGGGGCTGCGGGGCGCGGGGGGATCCAGAACCCGCTGCTGGGACCCTCCGGCTCTCCGGCGAGCTGGCCGAGGCCACCACCTGCTCCCCCCACCCCGTCCTGCCTGTCCCCTCCGTCCCTTGCTGCCGCCCCCCGGCCCGGCCCTGATCCTGACGCTGGCTGCCAAGCTGCAAAGCGCTGCGAAGCCGAAGGAGAGAGCCCGGGGGTGTAGGGGGGGAGCCCGGGCCGTGCCCGGGGGGCGGGGGGGGGAAGGACGGGGGAGATGGGGGTCAGGACAGGGGCTGGGCGCCGGGGCGGCGGGACGGAGGAAGGGACGGAAGGTGCCGCTGGGCAGCGTCGTCTACAGCACCTCGTGCTGCTGCTGGGTCGCCTCGCTCACCACCTGCGGGGAGAGGCGGCGTGAGGTGCTGAGGTGGCCCCCGCCCGGGCCCCGGCCCCCAGCCCCGAGAGGGGGCGAGGCACCGAGCGCGGCCCCCGCCTCCCCTTCGGCCCCGTGCTCACCTCCCCATCCCGGGTTTCGATGGTTTTGATCATCACGGTCTTCTTGGTGTGCACTTCAGAGCCGCGCTGCTCCGGGCTGGTCTCTGCGGGCAGGGGACAAGGGGGTGGCACCCGCCATGGTGACGGCCACCGTGGGCAATATGTGGCACAGGGGGGGGCGTTTGGGTTGCAGGCAGCGGGGCCGTTCTCCACGTGCCCTGCGATGGCCAGGGTCTCCGGGAGCCCTGGGTCACCCCCCCCTCACCCCCAGCTCATGGCAAGCACCCACAGGACCCCCGAGGACCTGCCCGAAGCCAGCCGAGGTGTGTCCTCCACGGTGGGGCCGTGCCCCCCCCCCAGCTCACCTCGGAAATTGAGCGCAGAGGCGAAGGTCTGGTGCATGGGGATGCTGATCCTGCAGGGACGCGGACACAGGGAGAGCTCAGCGCCAGCCCACGCAGCGGGGTGGCAGCCACCCGCACACCCCGACCCCGCTGGCGTCTGGTCCTGCCCCCCTCCACCTCTCACCGGTTTTCCTCGCCCTCCAGCAGCTTGCGGTACGTGGCGATCTCCACGTCCAGGGCCATCTTGACGTTGAGCAGGTCCTGGTACTCACGCAGGTGCCGGGCCATCTCGTCCTTCAGGTGCCGGATTTCCTCCTCCAGCCGCGCGATAGTGTCCTGGTACCCACCGGCCTCCCCCGCGAAGCGCTCCTCCATCTCCCGCATCTGGCGCATCAGCGAGTCGTTCTGGGGGGGACAGGGGGGGTCAGCAGGGTGGGGGGGTTGGGGGGCACCTGGGGTAGGAGCTGGGCTCGATTGTGGGGCTCTAGGGGCTGGATCTGCAACGTGGGGTGCTTTTGGGGCACCCTAAGCAATGGGGACCTCGGGGTCCAGCTGACGAGGGGCTGTCACCCTCAGCAGCCTGGGCAGGGAGCGGGTGAGAGCCTCACCCAGGGTGCCCCGGAGCCTCCAGGGTGCCAAAATGACCCCTAGCAGGGCTCCAAGGAGGGAGGAGAGCCCAGCGCCCCGGCAAGGCCGTCCCTTGGAGGGTGGGGAGCGGTGCAGGAGCACAGGACAGCTGCCGGGGGGGGGCACTGCCACCCTGGTGGCTCCTGGCCGGCTCCTATGACCGTGCCCATGCCAGACCGGGACTGCTGTGCCCTGTTTGTTTGTGATTCCCACCCTGCAACCAGACACCCCGTGCCCTGCTCCGGTCTGCCTGGAGCCTCCCGTGCTGGGGCACCTTCTGCACGTCCTGCATCGACACCAGGGCTCTGCCAAAACCTATTGCGGAGCCAGGGGAGGCACAGCTGGCTCAAATGTGGGGAACGATCCCCCACGGCAGCAGCTCTGAGAGCTGGGAGGAGCCCCCGAGGTCCCCAAGCACCCCGGAGCTGCACGTCCTTCCCGGGAGGCAGGCTTTGCTCCGTGCTGCCCGCGGCTCACCGTGCCCTTGAGGGCATCGATCTCGCAGGTGTAGGACTGGATCTGGTGCCGGTACTCCAGCATCTCCTGCTTCGCCTGCCGCAGCGCGTCGTTGTTCTTGTTGGCCGCCTGCGTCAGGTCGGACACCTGGGGAGAGGCTGGGGTCAGCGGGCGCTGGCAGCGGGCAGGATGCGACCCGCCGCCCGCAGCCACCCGGACCCGCACCTTGGACTTGTACCACTCCTCAGCCTCGGCGATGTTCTTGGCGGCGATGCTCTCGTACTGCGCGCGGATGTCTCGCAGCGCAGCCGTCAGGTCGGGCTTGGAGATGTCCATCTCCACCTGGATGTGCTGCTCCTGCAGCTGGGCCTGCAGTTCCCGGATTTCCTGGGGACACGGGGTGACGCGTCAGGGCACCCGCCCCGATCCCCGACCCCAGCGGTGCCCGCGGGAAGCGGGGCTGCCCGGGACCTACCTCTTCGTGCACCTTCTTGAGGAAGGCGATCTCCTCCTGCAGGGACTCGATGCGTCTCTCCAGGTCGATGCGTGCCAGCGTGGCCGCGTCCACGTCCTGGGGGGACACGGAGAGGTTGTGGTGACGAGCACCCCGTGGGGTGCCAGGGCTGGGAGCAGCAAAGCTGCATCCGTGGCCATGCCCTGGTGCCAGCAGGGGCACGGGGAGGGCGGGGGTCCCAGCCATGCCGAGTGGCCAGGCAGTGGGGGGGCGCGGGTACTCACAGCTCTGAAAGCGGCCAGGTTGTTCTCAGCCTCCTCCTTCAGCTGGATTTCCTCTTGCAGCCTAGGGGCAGAGAGGGGGGCATTAGGGGGACCCGGACGGAGCCCCGTCCCTCCGTGCTGGTGTCCCCGCTTGCTGTCCCCAAGCCCGGCGTGGCCTGGTGGGAACAGGGCGAATTGTCCTGCGCTCCCGGCAGGCGGAGGGAGGGCTGGCGGGGGGCCAGGGGCTCTTCCTCCCATTCCCTATTATAGTCATCGGCAGCGGGAGCACAAAGGCATGAGGTCAGCTCGGTGCCACGCTCACTGCCCCGGCCCTTATAGGGACGAGTGGCCGGCAGCCGGGGGGCACGGGGGGCCTGAGGGACGGCCGCCGGGTGAGCCCTTCGTGGGGACGGCAGCAGAGTGAGCTGGGCACACAGCTCGGGGTACGGGGCAGTGGAGGGAGCCACAGCGGGTCGCTGGGTTTTGGGATCTCCTCAATGCCACGGGACAGGGGGGCAGTGCCATGGTGTGGGGGCAGCTCTGGGATGTGCCCCCTGGCTGGGCTGTGCCCGGGGAGGGGACCAGGTGCCCCAGGACGTGGCTCACGGAGCCTCAGGGGGACGGCGATGCCCGGCCGTGCTGGCACAGAGGGCAGCAGGAACCTGACACCCGTTTGCCCCGTGCCCTGCTCCTCCCCTGATATTTGGGGTCATCCCTCCAGGAGCTGGCACAGCAGGGTGGCAGGAGAGCCCTGCGGCCCCCAGCCTCACTGCATCAGGGGCCCCAGCTCCAGCTGCTGCCCCTGCCTGTCTGGGGCAGGGGCTGCTGCTCTGGGTGGGGGGCAGCAGGCTGGCTCACCCCAGGAGTTGGGTACACCACCCCCCTCGTCCACATCCCCACAGTGGCACAGCAGCCTGGGGGGAAGGAGCCCCCAGCATCAGGGGTGCTGCCTGGTGCCACGGGGACCCCTGGGAGTCCCTCAGCACAGCCATCCCTCTGGCTGTCCCCCCCAGCCCCAGCCCCAGCAGGGCCTGCAGCATCCCTGGGGAGGCCGGGGGGGTCCCTGCGGCTCCCCTGGCACCACGGGCACCCAGGGCAGACCTGACACCCCCAGCCTGCGGAAGCACGGCCGCTTCCTCCGCTCCCTCCTTCGCATCCGGAGCCGGTGGAGCACCCCCCTCCCACCCATCTTGCTTCCGCCTGCCCGGCTGCCCCTGTCCATCTGTCTGTCTGTCCATCTCTCCATCTGTCCATCCCCCGGAGCTCAGCACACTCACGGGCTGGCTGCCCCTTCCTGGCGTGAACAGGGCAGGGATCCCCGATCCCCCAGCTCTGGGGGTCCCGTGCCATCACGGCCCGGTCCCCAGCCCTGCTGCAGCATCTGGGAAGGGAGGGTACAGGGGACGCCCCCCTCTGCCGGGGACGTCCTCCCTGCTGGGTGCTCCCTGGGCACCTCACAAGGGTTGGTGTGTGCCGGCCGTGGCTCTCCTCTCCTGCTCACCCCGTGCCGTGGTTTGGGCAGCCTCAGCACCGGCACAGGGGGGCGCGGGTGCCCTCCTCCCTCCCAGGACTCACAGGACCGTGGGGCAGATGGGCGAGGGCCGTGGCCAGGGAGATGGGGCAGGGACACAGGGATGGAGGAGCGGGGCCACGACGGCAGCGAGCACCCAAGGGGATGCCGGGGAGCCGTACCCAGGGATGGAGCTGTCCCCAGGGACGGAGCCACGGGGCGGAGAGGCAAGGGCCCCCCTCACCTCTGCTTGAGCTTCTGCAGGTCATCGAGCAGGTTGTCGCGCTCCACCTCCACACGTGCCCGCTGGCCGGTCAGCGCATCCACCTGGCGGCGGAGCTCCCGCAGCTCCTCCTCGTACATCTCGGCCACGCGGGTGGGCTCCTTGCCCCGCAGGCGGTTCACCTCGGCCACCATCAGGGCGTTCTGCTGCTCCAGGAAGCGCACCTTCTCGATGTAGTTGGCGAAGCGGTCATTGAGCTCCTGCAGCTCCACCTTCTCGTTGGTGCGGGTCTGGAGGAACTCCTGGTTCATGGCATCGGCCAGGCTGAAGTCCAGCAGCTCGCCGGCACCCTGGTAGGCGCTCTGGTAGGAGCGCAGGGGCGTCACGCGGGTGGTGCGGAAGGTGGAGAAGCTGGGCACGGCCGAGGTGCGCGACACCTGGTAGACGCGGGAGGTGACGGAGCTGCCGCTGCCCTTGCTCCCGAAGGAGGCGCGGGGGAAGACCGGGGAGGTGCCGCCGAAGGTGCGGCGGTAGGAAGAGACCCGCTGGCTGGAGGAGTAGGACTGGCTCATGGTGGCGGCGGTGGTGGCGGCAGCAGCGGCGGCGGCGAGGCTGGAGCAGGGAGCAGGGAGCAGGAGCAGGGCTGGCGAGCGGCCGGAGCTCGGCGAGGCGTCGGGAGGGGACCCGCGGCGCCGCTATTTGTATCCTGCTGACATCACCGGCCCCTCCTGCTCAGGGACAGCTGGGGGATGCTGGGGGGGACGGCTGCCAGCCCCCGCCCCCCGACGCTCACCTGCGGACACCGCAGGGCCACGGCCTCCCCGCGGCCCCCCCGTGGCTCACACCTCCGCCTGGGCACCCCTGGGCACCCCCAGACCTCTTGTTAGTTTGGCTGACCCCCATGGACCCCCTTCATGCTGCCCCATCCTGGGCAGCGTCCCTGGGGGAACAAGGAGAGGATCGGGGGCAGCTGATGGTGCCCCCCCCCAGATCCCCAATGGGGCGCAGTGCCCCCCCACAGGGGTGCCCAGGCAGACAGATGGTGCTGGGGGGAAAGAAGGGGGCTCAGCCATTCGCACCATCACTTGCCCCTCCTGGAGCCCAGACCCCATGTCCTGGTTGGCACACTCCCCAAATTGGCTGTGGGCACCCCAAAATGTCCCCGGGCACCCCTAAATGTCCCTGGTACCACCCTGACCTGCCCCATGGCAAGAGGCCCAGGCTCAGCTCCCCGCTTGGGGCCAGATAACAGTGACACCCCCCCCCCCCCGAGACCTGCCCCACAGAGAGGGGCACACAGGGGGGGCCTTTTGGAGGGGGCAACGTGGGGGGCCCTGCCCTGAGTCGGGCTGACCCCCCCAGGCAGACCCCCCCCCCTTTCTGACACAGAGGGGTCCGAGGTGGGGCCGGGCACCCGCGGGGAGGTGCTGAGTGACCCTGAGCAGGTGCCGGGGTGCGGAGCGCTCGGTGACGGTGACATCACCCGGGTCCCGGCTCCGGCACATTCCCGAAGCAGCAGGCACCCAACCAAAATAGCCTCCGTACTCATCCGCGTGGGACAGGCGTGGTATTTATAGCCAGGGGAGGCACCCTCTTAACCCTTCTTGTGCTGGGAGCGTGGACGGGGACCCTGCCCGGAGCAGCCCCAACACCTCCCTGGTCCCCGTCACCCCGAGAGCAGGGCGATGTCCCCAGGAGCAGCAGGCTCTGCCCTGTCTCCTCAGCTTTCCCCTTCGCCCTACAGTGCTTCGGGGAGCAGAACGCCCACCCTAACTCTCCGAAACCTCCCAGAGTGGGGCTGTGCTGGGGCACCCCCTCCTCCCCAAGCCCCGCTGCCCACCCGCTGACCCCCCGCCCTGCCCAAACCAGGCTGCTTTGAGCGACAGCGGCTGGCACAGCCCCAGTGCCACTTGTCCCTGGGACGTCCTGGCGGGGGACACGGCGGTGCCACCGGGCGCGTGGTGACTCAGCAGCAGGAGCAGCGCTCAGCCTCGCACGCCGCGCACCTCCTGGCCCCCTGCGCCGGCTGCAGCGGGGCACCGAGCGGTGCCAGGGCTCGGCGGCAGCATCCCCTGCTGCCCCGGCTCCCTGCCAGCCTGGGGGGGGGGGACAGCGAGGGTCTGGGTGCCGTGGCCATAAGGTGGGCAGAAGCTCGAGGCCCCAAATCTAGGCTGTGTCCCCCCCCCCCAAGCCCTCTCAATCTCTGGAGCCCCTCCAGGCTGCTCAGACACAGCGTAATGCCGTGGCTTCCCGGACGGTGCACGCTGCCTGGCGGAGCCTGCCTTTAAAAGGGAAGGTATTTCCAGATGGGGCTGTTTCATCCCAGCACGGGGTGGGAGGGGTGGGGGGAGAAGAAGATGGAAAAACATACAGCATCCTTCCTCCTCCTGGCCCCGCTCCCGGAGTGCCCGGCGCATCCCTGACCCCGCACGTGTGCCCTGCCTGTCCCCACGCCGCCTCGGGCAGGCAGGGTGGGACGCCAGCCCCCGGATCGGGCACAGAGGGGCACGTGGGACCCCACGCTGCCACAGGGACCCAGCCCCACTGCTCTGCTGCCCCTTCCCGTGACCCCATCCTGCCGGCAGGGTTGGGGTGCTCCTGGGCACCGCTGGGCGCAGGGGAAGTGGTTCCAAGGGGTTAAGGAGCCGCGTCGTGCCGATCCTGCTCTGGGACAAACTTTCTGAAGTGGCCTTTCCTCAGCCGCCCCGACAGCCTTCCGGGACATCTCTGCAAGGGCAGAGGCCCTGCGGCTGGCGTGGACAGGCAGACGCCTCTTAGGAAATCCCCTTCCCCGAGGAGCAGGCACAGGAAAGAGGCAGGGAGGAGCGGGAAGGAGGGGTCGGGGTGGACTGGCACCCCCAGAGAGGGACCCTCCACCACACTGGGGGGCTAACTCCTCCCTGCACCCCAGGGGCATGGCAGGGGCTCGTGGGGTCCCTCCAGTTGGGGAGGATGCCCAGCATCACCCAGCGGCCACGCAGCTCCAGCCCAGGCCAGGCTGACCCAGCCCGAGCCTGGGAACGGGGCCCCAGGCCCCAGTGCTGGCTTGGCCCCAGCTCCCGCAGGGCCCTGGGACGAGGCCGCAGCGGGAAGACGTCGGGAGCTGGAATGTCAAACAAGGCCCGTGAGCCAAGCCAGCTGCATCCCGCAGCCGCCCCTCCTCCCTGGCCCTCCCTCCCCGCTGCTCCCCCAGGATTTAAGGAGCGCGGGGAGCCGCGCACAGCCTCCCCGGGGCTGCGGGCACCGGGGGCCTGGAGCCGGGCAGGGTGCGGGGACGGGGTGCCGGCTCCTCCCCGGTGCCCTACCGCAGCACCGCGTGCCGCCGGGGCCGCTCTGGTTCTGCGCGCCCCCACGCCCGCCTCCCGCCCGGCGAGCAGGGGTGACCGGGCGGATGGGAATGAAGCAGCCAGGGCGTCCACCCCCTCCTTGCTGGCCCCCGGCCCTCTCCCTGCGTCCCGCTCCTTTTACAGCCACGAGCCTCCCAGGCGCCTTTACCCTAAGAGGGAAGGACCGTGCGCCCATTCCCCGGCGCTGACAGGCCCGGGGCGCGTGCTATTGTCTAAATAGGAGATCGCGCTCCTTCCCCGCCTGGACCACGGCCCAGGCAGCGTGCCGGGGTCCCAGGAGGTTGGGGGTGCGCCGCAGGCTGCAGCCCACCGCCCGCTGCTCCCCTCGGCTGACCCCGGGTCGTGGGGGTGCTGGGGACCACCGCCTGTCCCCGAGCGCCACAGGGATGCTGGGGGGGCCTGGCTGACCCCACGGCACGTGTGGATGCTGGGGGTGGCCGGCTATCCCCTGTAATTTACAGGGATGCTGGGGCGTGTTTGCTTGCCCCCCGTGGTCCACGTAGGTATCTGGGGCAAGTTGTTGCCTCTGTGGTCCATGAGGATGCCGGGGGCGACCTCTTGCCCCCAGGGCCTGTGCAGATGCTGGAGGAGACCGGCTGCCCCCAGAGTCCCTGCGGATGCCTGCACTGATCGGTCATACCCAGCTGCCCCCAGGATCCACGGTGGTGCTGGTGGTGTTCACCTGGCCCGAGGGGACGCTGGGGATCCCCCACTGCCCCCGCGGTCCCTGGGGGCTGTCACCTCCCCCCGTGGCCGTGGGGATGCAGCCCAGCTGCCCTCGCAGGCCGCACGGACCCACGGTAACTGGCCGCCCCCGTGGCCCAGGAGGATGCTGGGGGTATCCGACTGCATGGCCTTGACGGCATCAGCCGTGCCAGTGAGATGAGGTAGTGCCCGCTGCCCGGCGTGGCTGGCGGCTCACGTCAGGCGCGGAGGCCGTGCGCTCAGCCCGCAGCAATGCCGGGCGCTGATTTCACTTCCCCATGCTCGGACACGTGGCCTGGGCTGGGGGCTCGGCGCCTCTCGCCGCTCCTGGGCGGCAGCGCGGGTGCCACCCCAGCCCTCGTCCTGGCAGAGCAGGGGTCCGGGCTGCGGAAGGAGGGGCGGCCCTTCCCGGAGCTCGGGCTGTGTTTACACACCCAGCCCGGGCCGTCTCTCCCTTAACTCTTTCCAGTGGGGCTCAGCGCTGGCCGCCCGTTCCCAGAGCCACCAGCCAGCCCAGGGAAGGCTTCCCGGTGCCCAGCCCGCACCGTGCTGCTCCCTGCACTGCTCAGCACCCTGCTCCCCGCCAGCTACCCCTGGGCACATGCATGAGCCCTGCAGCGGGGTGCAAGCACCCCGAGGAGCTGGAGCCAGCTCCGGGGGGCTGATGGGGCTGCCTGGGGCTCCCTGCGGCACCGGGGGGGCTGTGGGACACGGCGGTTCGGGGGCAGGGGCGGATCCTCCTGATGGGGCGGGGGGTGGCCGCGGCAGGTGCTGCACAGACCCCAGCACCCAGCCGGGGGTGAGTCAGAGAGTGCCCAGAAATAGACTCCGGGAGCTTTTTCGGGAAGCCCCCGTGGCTCCAAGAATAGCTGCCGCATGCCAAGGCGCTGCCCTTTGCTCGCCGACCGTGGGGCTGGGCAGGGGCCACACCCGGCACTGCCACTCACCCACGCCCCCACCCCGGGCACCCCCACCCCGGGCACCCCCACCCCGGGCACCCCCACCCCGGGCACCCCAGCCCCAGGGCACCCCCCCGATCCCACACCCAGCCACTGGGGACACATCCATCCAGGGCACCTGCGTCCTACAGTCCATCCTGGGGTCCCCGTGGGCTCCGGGGGACACACCTGATGCAGGCACCCACTTCGGAAATGTCCCCAGAGCTGGGACCCAAGCAGCCGGGTGCCCGTAGCAGTGGGGGTGATGGTGGCAGGAGGAGCAGGGGGACGGTGGCACAGGGTCCCCTCAGAGGGAGGGTGAAGGGCAAGGGGTGCTGGGCGCCCAGCCCTGCCCTGGTGCAGCACTGGGCCCTGTGTTTTGCTGTGGTGGCTGCGGTTGACATGGAGACCCCCCAGCTGTCTGCTCGCGGGGTGCCAGGAGGTGGGGGCACTTGTTCCCCTCCGGGGGGGGGGAGAGGCAGGTGCTGGGGGCTGGGAGCATAAATCCGGAGCTGTCGTGAGCTGCCGGCACGGCAGGTCCCGGGGTCAGGGGCGGCAGGACCGCCAGTTTCCAGTCCCCTGGACACGGACGACGTCTCAGGCTAACGGTGCCCGTGCTGGTGACTCAGGAGCTGGGAATCCGGCTGGCACCCAGCACCCGGCCCCTCTGTACCGCTCACGGGCTGCCACGTGCGTCCCACCCTGCGCCACGCTGCTTTCAGGGAAAACGGAGTCCTGCTGGGAAACGATGGGGGTGCTGGTGGGAGCCCTCATGCTGCTGACCCCGACCCGTGCCGGGGTCAGCAGGAGCCACCCCGAGTGCTCCCATTGCGGGCTGCCCCAGCTGGCGCAGCACTGCCCGCCGCCCGCGGCCACGGTCCCCTGGTGGACGTGGCACCGGGGGCTTGCTCCTTGCAAGGCCCAGGCGGCGCTGAAGCCGGGGTGAAGCAGTGCCACGGGGAGCCGTGCCCCCAGCGACCGACCCCAGAGCAACCCAGCGCGCACAGTCCCCTGCGGCGCCGGGCAGGATGGGCACAACCCCCGGGGGCACCCCCTGCTTGCACGCTGCCGGCAGCTGCAGCACCCTTGGGCACCGCGTCCCCGCAGGGCGCAGGGCGCAGGTGCGGGGGGCGCAAGGTGCGGGGGGCACGGTGCCCGGTGCCCGGTGCCCGGTGCAAGGTGCCCGGTGCCCGGTGCAAGGTGCCCGGAGCACGACGCAGGAGGCCCGGCGCTCCCCGGCAGCGGTGGGGGGGGGACGGGGGAGGGCTGCCCGCCGCCTCCGGTCCTCCGCGGCACCGGGGGGCGCACGGGCGCGGGGCCGGGCCGGGCCGGGGCGGCGGCGGCCATGCAGGTACCGGGCGGGAGGGAGCTGGCGGGGACGGGGTCCCCCCGAGGGGGGGGTCCAGCCGCCGCCCGGGAGCGGCTGGGGGGGGGTCTAGGGGCGTCCGAGCCGCGGGGTGACCCCGGTGCCGGTCCCCGCAGGCGGCGACCCAAGCCCCGAAGCAGGCCGTGCAGGCGGCGGCGCAGGAGCTGGTGAGGTTCGTGAACCGGAGCCCCTCGCCCTACCATGGTAAGGAACCCTCCCCCCCGTCCTGCATCCCCCTCCCCAAACCCCCCCCAGCCCCCCGGTAACGGCGCCGTTTCCCCCCGCAGCGGTGGCCGAGTGCCGCAGCCGGCTGCTGCAGGCTGGCTTCCAGGAGCTGAAGGAGACGGAGCACTGGGACATCCGCCCCGCCAGCAAGGTGGGCCGGGGGCTCGGGCGTCCCCTTCCCCGCCAGGGGAGCCGTGGCGGCGAGGTGGGGACCCTCACCGTGCGCCTCTGCCCGCAGTACTTCGTCACCAGGAACCACTCGACGCTCATCGCCTTCGCCGTCGGAGGACGGTTCCAGCCGGGGAACGGCTTCAGCCTGCTCGGGGCGCACACCGACAGCCCCTGCCTCAGGGTGAGCGAGCGCTAGCAGCGCCCGGACACGCTTCGTGGGCGAAAGGGGAGCTCCCCCGGAGCCCCCACGCCTCCCGGAGCGGGGCCTGCCCGGTGCCCACCCGAGCCCCCCGGGGCGTCGCGGTGCCGGTGACGTCTCTGCCCTCACCCAGGTGAAGCGGCGCTCCAAGCGGGGCCAGGTGGGCACGGTGCAGGTCGGAGTGGAGACCTATGGAGGGGGCATCTGGAACACCTGGTTCGACCGCGACCTCACGGTGGCAGGGAGGGTGATCGTAAAGGTGAGCCCCGGCGCGGGGACGGTGGCTCGGGTGCGTGCCCTCGCCCCGAGCGGGGCCCGCTGCTGCCCCCGTGGCCCCGCAGGGCGGCCGAGCAGTGCTCCCTATGTTTCAGGAGCCGGGCACGGGGCGCCTGCAGCAGCGCCTGGTGCACGTGGAGCGGCCCATCCTGCGCATCCCCCACCTGGCCATCCATCTGCAGCGCAGCGTCAATGAGAGCTTCGGGCCCAACACCGAGCACCACCTGTAAGTCCTGTGCTTAACATTCGCTGTGTCCTCGCTGCGCTCGGCGAGGCGGTGGCTCCCTGGGGAGCCGGGCGGGCACGCCGGGAGGGCACGCTCGCGTGTGACCTGAGCGGGAGGGCTGAGCAAAGCCCCGTTTGCTGACGGCACCGTCTTCCCGCAGGGTCCCCATTCTGGCCACTGCTGTGCAGGAGGAGCTGGAAAAGGAGGTGCTCGTGGAGGGCACACCGTGCAACGCTGCCGCCCAGGTGAGCTAGGCGTCCAGGACTGGAGGAGGCTTGTGCCAGGACCTCCATGTGCCACCTTTTGGTTGCCAGCCCTCAGGTTCCCCCTCTCCCCGTTCCCTGCTGGTAACCCCGAGCTTCACCACGTACACTGCACACCTGCTCCGCTGTGCTCTGTTCCCAGCCGTCACACAGAAAGGGGGGCAGCCCCCGTAAAGCTGTCACGGGTGGCTTCCCTGTGCTCCCAGGGGCGGTGGCGTGGCGGGGAGGTTTCCCGGCAGCCTGCCCACAGCCCTGCTTCCTTCCCAGACAGAGCGGCACAGCCCCGTGCTGCTTTCCCTGCTCTGCACCCAGCTGGGGGTGAAACCGGAGCAGATCGTGGAGCTGGAGCTGTGCCTGGCGGATACGCAGCCGGCGGTGAGTAGGGGCAGGAGCCTCCCCTGCCCGCCCGCAGCGTGCCTGCACAGGTTCTGCTGGGAGCCGGGCCCGCTGCGAGGAGGTGGCTCGTGAGGGGCCGGGTTTGGGACACATCCAGCGTACCTCTGGTGACCCGAAGCTCGTGTCCTGCTCCTCGCCCTCTGCCTGCAGACTCTCGGTGGTGCCTTTGACGAGTTCATCTTCTCCCCGCGCCTGGACAACCTGCACAGCTGCTACTGTGCCCTGCAGGTGAGCGGAGCAGGAAAGGAGCCTTGGGACTGCAACGTGGCCCCCAGGGGACTTGGTTTGGTTTAGTGGGGCCATGAGCTGCTTCCCAGGGGGACCTTGCTCGTCAGAGGACCCGGGGCTGGATGGGGGCTGCGCTGCGTGTGTGGCGTGCCCAGCAGCTCCCAAGGGTGCCGGCTTCACAGCTCCTCTCCCTGGTGCTTTGGGTTCTCCTGGGGAAATTCCCACCAGCTCGGTGTTGAGCTTCCTGCGATGGGCTGGCACTCAGGCTGGTGCCCTTTCTCCTCCTCCGTGCCTCCAGGCCTTGATCGACTCGTGCTCAGCACCCTCCTCCCTCTCCCAGGAGCCCAACGTGCGTCTCATTGCGCTCTACGACAACGAGGAGGTGAGGGCACAGCCAGGGGGCAGCCACACAGCGGGGCTCCGTCCTCTTTGCTCTCCGTCGCCGGTGTCTGGCAGGACCCGAGGGGCAAGACAGGCTTTGCTCACCCCACCACAAAGCCTGGTGTGGTTGGCAGCCTGCCTGCGGGCTGGGGGGAGCACCCCGTCACCCGGCTGTCCCCTGGGGTGGCGCTGGCTGCGGTGTGCTGATGGTGTCCTGGCAGGTGGGGTCGGAGAGCGCGCAGGGCGCGGAGTCCCTGCTGACGGAGCTGGTGCTGCGCCGGATCTCGGCGTCGCCGCAAAACCTCACGGCCTTTGAGGAGGCTGTGGCCAAGTCCTACATGATCAGCGCTGACATGGCCCACGCCGTGCACCCCAACTATGTGTGAGTATGCGGGAGCCCTGCCCCTCACCGGGGGGGACACCTCTCTCCCAGCGGCAGGAGGGAGGGCTGTGGCGTGAAACTCGTGCTGCTCTTTTGCAGAGACAAGCACGAGGAGAACCATCGGCCAGCCTTCCACAAGGTGAGCACAGCTTCTGCTTCGTGCCAGACCCGGTGCTGTCCTGCGGCAGCAGGAGGCACCCAGCCGCTCCCCAGAGTGCAGCCCCGGGTCCAACTCCAGCGTTTGTACTTTGTCCTGCCTCGTGGCTCCGCTGTGCCACGTATCCGCAGTTAGCTGCCTGGAACTGCAGCCCTCGCCCTGGAGCCCTTCCTGGCTCGGGGCTGGGGCCGGCCCCGTGGGGCTGTCCCAGGGAGGAGGGAACGGCCCGGTGGCGTGGGCTGTGGCGGTGTCTCTGAGCGTGCGTCTCTCCCGGGCACTCCTGAGCCCAGGTGCACAGCATGCCCCTGTGCAGTCCCAGACCTCACCGTGCCTTCCCTTGCACAGGGCCCCGTCATCAAAGTGAACAGCAACCAGCGCTACGCCTCCACGGCTGTCACCGAGGCGGTCATCCGGGACATCGCCGCCCGCGTGGGCGTCCCCCTGCAGGTGAGTGGCCCTGCTGGGCCCCCCGAGGGGGGCTGCGGGGCGCTGGGGGCAGCCGCCGACGCCGTGTCCCCGCGCAGGAGTTCATGGTGCGCAACGACACGCCCTGCGGCACCACCATCGGCCCCATCCTGGCGTCCCGCCTGGGGCTGCGCGTGCTGGACATGGGCTGCCCGCAGCTGGCCATGCACTCCATCCGCGAGATGTGCTGCACCTCGGGGGTGCTGCAGAGCATCACCCTCTTCAAGGTGAGCCCGGTGCCCCCCCCCACTCCCCTTTTCCCCTCGAACCCCTGCCCCCACTGCTCCACATCCCCGCCCTCCTTTATCCCCATCCCCCCCCCAGCTCGGGTCCCACCCTGCCGTGCTCCCCGCTTCCAGCGGTGCCCCCTCGCCTCCCCCCCCCCCATCCCAGCCTTCCCGGTGCCTGCCATCCCCAAATGGTTCCTATGGCAACCGGCGCTGCCTTGACTCAGCGCTGGGTTTCTATGGTGACGTGGTCCTGCTCCGTGCGAGGCGGGGGCCGCGCTGCCGCCATGCCCCCCCCCGGCGGGGGGCTCCCCCTGCTCCTCCTGATGGGCTGCCTCCTTCCAGGCCTTCTTCGAGCTCCTGCCAGCCGTCAGCGGCAGCCTGCTGGTGGACTGAGGGCGGCGAGGGGGCTTCCCGGGGGGGCTCAGCCCCGATTAAAGCTCCTCTTGTCTCAGCAGCGCGTCCGTGCGTGTGGTTGCAGTGGGAAAAGAGGGGCGTGGGTCCTGGGGGGCGCGGAGCCGCCTGGGCCGGGGGGGCCAGCGGTGGGGGTGCAGGGCGGGAGGTGACACGGGGCGGTGCGGGACGGCCCCAGGAGCCGGCAGTGCCGGGGGAGAGGGGGGTGCACAGCGCACGGCGGTGCCCGCCCGGCCCCGCAGCCCCCTGCTGCCGCGTTCCCGCGCTCCGGCTCCGGGCGCGCCACGGCGGCTTTCCCGCGGGACCGGGGTGTGAGGGCGTGGCCCGGCGCTCGCCGCCCATTGGCCCGGCTCCGGGGGCGTGGCCCAGGCGGGAGCCACTGGCGGCGCGGCGCGCCGACACACCCCCGGGGGGGCGTGGCCGGCCCCGGGGGACGCAGCGATTGGCGGCGGCGCGGGGCGCGGCGGGTTTGGCTCCGCCCCGTCGGAGGGGGGGGAGAGAAAAAAGCCGCGGCCTCCCATTGGCCGCGGCGCGGCGGCGGGCCGGCTGCGATTGGCGGGGCGGCGGCGGGGGGGCGTGGCCGGCGGCGCGGCGCGGCGGGGCGCGGGTTGGCGGCGGCGGCGGCGGCGGCGGGGGCGCCATGGTGCGGCCGTGAGCGGAGCATGGGGCGGCGGCTGCTCCGCGCGCTGCTCTGCCTCCTCCTCGTGGCCGCCCGCGGGCTGCTGCGGGCCGGCGGCGCCGCCACCGCCACCGCCGCGCACGGTGAGGCCGGGGCACCGGGACGGGGGGCGCTCGCCGGGGGTGGCCCTGCGCGGTGGGACCGGCACCGGCGCCGGGAGAGCTCCGCTGCTCCGGCGGGAGGGCCGCCGCTGCGGCCGGTTGGGCCGGCGGGGTCGGGCCCCGGGGTGCCGCCGGGATGGGGGCCGGGGCAGCGGTACCGAGCGGCGGCGGCGGCGGTTCCCCCCCCCGGGACCCCGGCGCCCTTTGGCCGCCCTCTGCCGGGAGGCGAGAGCCGCCGGTGCACCCGCCCGCCCGTCCTGCACGGCCCCCGCCCGGGGCTCCGGGGCACCGGGTGCCGTTACCGGCCGCACGGTAGCCGCTGACTCACCACCGGCGGGCCGGTGCCGCTCCGTCCATCGCCCCCGAGGCCACCCCGGCGGGGACGGCAGCGCCTCGGGGCCGCCCCGCGGGGTCCCGCCAGCCCCGGGAGCAACCGGAGACGGCGCCGGAGCGGCCGCGGCCGAGCCCTGCCCTGCCCGGGGCGGCCTCCCGGGGCCGGTGCCTCCCCCGGCGGGACGCGGCGGCGCCGCTTCAGCACCGCGGACAGCGCCCGGCCGGCCCCGCCGCCCCGGGACCGGCACCCCCGGGGACCCCCGCACCGGGGACCACCCCCCCGGGACCCCCCCCGGACCCCCTCTCACCCCTCCGGGGCCAAAGCCCCCCGCACCCCGCCGCCCCCTCCCCGCTCGTTGCCCCGTCCCCCCGTTTGTCCCCCCCCCCCAGGGAGGTGGCGCGGCGCAGCCCGCGGGTGCCGGGCTTTGGGGGTTTTTGGGGGACCCCCCCCGACACCTGCACCCCCACTTGCCCCCGTCCCCCCCGCGGCGGGCTCGGCGGGCCCCTCCCTCCCCTCCCCCCGGTTGTTTTCTCGTTCCTTCCTCGCCATCCGGGGCTGAGTCATCGCCTGCTGCCGTCTCGCTGCTGACGGTCTTGGACCGAGATGCGGGGGGGAGGAAGGGGGAAGCCGCCCCCCGCCCGAGTGCCGCCCCCCGGAACGAGCGGAGAGCCCCCCTCTCCCCCCCCCCCCGCCCCATCTGCGTGCCTGGGGTCCCCCCGCGCAGGCAGAGCGGGTCCCCACGTAGCGGGGCGCGGGGCTGCGTCCCTGCCTCGTAGTGCCACGTGTGGGTGGGCGACAGACGGGGTCTTGCGGCTCCCAGCCGTCCCTTCCCAACTGCTCCGGGCACCCCAAAGACTTCCGGGCTTCCCCCCCCCCCCCCCCCCCCCCGAGCCCCCCTCGTGGCTTTGGGGACAGGGGGAGGCGTGCGCTGGGGCCCCGTGCCACCAGGCTTTGCCCCCCGCAGACACCTCTGCACCCCTGCGGGGCTTACACGCGGAGCAGAGCTCCCCAGGCAGGTGTCCGTCCTGCTGCTGCTGAGCAAACCCCATTGCCTCCCCCCTTCTGACCATCCTGGCTCTGTCTGTCTGTCTGTCCGCCCCAGGCTGCCTGTTTGACCGGAGGCTGTGCGCCCCCCAGGAGGTGTGTGTGCAGGGTAAGTGCCTGGAGGCGCCGGGGGGGTCCCGTCTCCCGGCCCTTTCCAAGGAGCTGGGGAGGACGCAGGGCGACTTGGGGTGTGCCGTGGGGGGGGGCACGGCAGGAGAAAGGTGCCCCCCTTCTCCCCCGCGGGGTGTTTGCTTGCCCCCCGTGCCCCAGCGCCCCGCTCTGTTGCAGATGGGCTGTTCGGGCAGTGCCAGGTGGGCTCGGCGCAGGACAGACCCTACTTCCAGGTCACCTCCCCGGTGCTCCAGCGCCTGCAGGATGTCTTGCGGCACCTCATGGCACAAGGTGAAGGGGCAGGGCGTCAGGCCGCGTTGTGCAGCGGCGCGATGGGGCGCAGGAGCGTTTGGGGTCCTGCTGGCCCGAGGCTGGGGCGGGGTGAGCAGGGATGCGGCTGACCCTGGGGGGAATGGGGCCGAACGCAGGGTCAGCTGGATCCCAGGGCAGCCTCCTGGTGTCTCACGGCCCCCTCCCCGCTCAGGGCTCTCGTGGCAGGACGGCGTCACCCAGTATGTGATCTCGCAGGAGATGGAGCGCATCCCCCGCCTCCGCCCGCCGCCCTCGCTGGAGCCCGCGGCCAGGGACAGGTAGGGCAGGGCCCCCCTCCGGCCTCCTCCCTGCGGGGCCTTCCCCCCAAACGGGGCTGGGGGCACCCCGTACCCAGGAGGGTCACCCCGCACTGTTCCCTCCCAGGTTCCTGCCCCTGCGCGGCTCCCCCCGGCGAGCCCTGCTGCCCCCGGCCCCCGGCGTGCCCCCGGCCCCGCACGTGGGGCAGCCCCCGGCGCTGCTGCCCGCCACCCTGCTGCAGCGCTACCTGGAGCACCTCCTGCTGCCCCCGCCGCCCCAGCTGGGCTACGAGGAGGCCCTGCTGCACCCCTACTCCTACCACAAGGTGTGTAGCCCCTCTCCTTTCCGCCCCCCCCGCCAGAAAGGTGGGGATGGGCAGGGGGCTGCTGCGCCCCCGGCACCATCCCGGTGCCGGGGATGGGGCGGTGGGAGCGCGGCGGGCTGTGACCCGAGGACACGGTTCTGGTTGCAGTTCGGCTACCAGGACAGCGCTCACCAGCTCCCCGGCAGCACGGCCAGGCAGAGCCCTGAAACCACCTCGCTGCTGGGCCGGGTCCCTGCCCAGGCCCTTTTTGGGGCCGGCTCCGTGCCCTCCTACGGCGGGCAGCCGGGGGCGGACGGGGGCACCTCTTCCAGGACCTGGGCATGCTCTCCCTGCCCCGGGAGAAGAACGGCCGCACGGACCCCGCCGGCACCCGGCTCCCGCACGGCTTGCGGCTCCCCGGAGACTTCAGGGACGTGGAGGAGCGGGAGCAGCCGGCGCCCCTGGCCGCCCAGCCACCCCTCGCGCAGACAGGTACGGGTTCCTCCCGGTCCCGGCTCTCCATCCCGTTTGCCTTCACGCCTGCTAGCCCCCTGGTGCAAACTGTGAGCAGCATATCCTGCCCCAAACCCCTGCCTGCGGCTTCCCGAGCCCTTGGGCGCTGCAGGGCTCCGACCTGACGCTGCGCCCTCTTGCAGATGCCTCCCTGAAGAGGCTGGCCTCCCTCCTGGCCAGCTACGGGCTGGGGCTGCCCGAGCTGAGCCCCCAGCAGCTGAGCAGCCTCTCCGCCCTGCTCCAGCTGCTCCAGAGCTCTGGTGAGTCGGCCGTGGGGTCTCGCAGCGTGGGGTGTGGGGTGCTGCCTCTCCTTGGGGCTCCTTGTGGGATCTCCCTCTCTCCCCTTCCCAGGTGCTGCCAGCCCCGAAGCGCCCACAGCGAAACGTGTCAGCGTGCAGCAGGGCGCTGCCGTGCCGCAGGTGGGGTGTGCGTGCGTGGGGAGGGGGCGCAGCGCCCCCAGGGCTCCCCCCGGGGGTCCCAGCGCCTCCCTTCCCCTCCGTCCAGGTGACAGAAGGGGACATGCAGCACGGAGAGGAGCCGGTGCCCCCTTCCTCCGCGGTGCCGCCCCTCAAAACCACAGCCAGCAGCTCCCCCGCGGATGTGCCCAGGGGCCGGGGGGGCTACTCGCCAGCCCCCCCAGCAGAGCCGCAGCGGGGACGCGGGGGGGACACGCTCGGCCCCGGGACACTGGTGGCGGTGGAGAAGAAGAGCTACACGGAGGCGAAGGACGGCGCTGGGGCGCAGCGGGGCACGCGGCCGCCGGATGAGTACGGCTACATCGTCACGGACCAGAAGTGAGAGCTGCGTCGGGGCTCCCTGAGCATGTGCAGACCCCATCCCCGGCATGGGGGCCGTGTACCCCCCCCTGCTGCCCCCTCCTCACCCTGCCTCTGCTCCCCGCAGGCCGCTGGGGCTGGCCGCCGGCGTGCGGCTGCTGGAGCTCCTCGCCAAGCGCGTGCACCTCTCCACCGCCAGCTTCATCAACATCAGGTGAGGGAGCGGGGCTGTACGGCCACCCGAGGAGCGGAGGGGATGGGGACGGGGTCTGCACGCCCCGGTCTCACCCTGTGTCCCCCGGCAGCGTCGTGGGTCCTGCGCTCACCTTCCGCGTCCGGCAGAACGCCCAGAACCTCTCGCTGGCCGACGTGGCCAGCCGGGCTGGTGAGTGGGCTCGGGGCTGGGGTTCCCCTGCTCCTGCCCCCCCCCCCCCCTTTTTTTTTTTTTATTGCCCTCCGTCTGAGCGTCTTCCGTCCGCAGAGCAAATGAAGGCAGAGCTGGAGGCAGAGCTGGGCCTGAAGATCGTGCAGACGGGAGTGGGAGAGGTAGGGGCACGGCGGGGCTGTCCCTCGGGGCCGGGGCGGGCAGCGGGGTGCTGCGGTGAGCGTGGGGCTCTGGGGGTCCCCGGGAGCAGAGGGCGGTGTCCTCCAGGACCGGGGGGGCTACAGGCTGCACCCCCCAGGGCTGATCTCGTACCCTCATATCCCTACGGCCCGTGCACCCTTCTCTAGCGAGGGCCTGGCCATCCTAGCTCTGCGCTGTGCCCTCAGCACCCTGGGGACCAGGCAGGGAAAACGCCGTCCCCCCAGGGACCAGCAAAGCAGCTGGGGGCAGGGATGGAGCAGCCGCCATCTGCTGGGAGGGGGGCACCCCCTCCCCGCGCCCCTCTGGGACCTCGGGAGCCGTCTCCTGGGGCGGGGGAGTGGGGCCAGAGGTGGGGACCGAGCACAGCCCCCGCGTTTGCAGCCTGGGGACGGGTACAGCAAGCCCCGGGGTCCCCATTTCCCACCCGTCCTCCCCTGCGGAGAGATTTGGGGACCCTGGTGGGGGGAAGGCCGTGGGGGGGGGCCCTGGGCTCCGTGGGCACCGTGGAGCATCGCTATGGCAACGCCGCTGGATGTGACGAGCGGCAGGAGCCGGGAGGTGAGGGAGCCGCTCTCGCTGCGGGGGCCTTCTCGGTCCCCCGGCCCCGCTCCGGGCTCGGTGTGGGGGCAGGACGAGAGGTGGGGGCCTCACGCAGGGCTGCTGGCACCGTGCTCGCCGCAGCCGAGGTCCCCTTGGGGAGGGGGGTGGCAAAACGGTGCGCCCTCTCCCCCCGGGGCCTTCCCCCTCGCCCCCCGGGGCGGGGGCATCCCCGGCAGCGTGAGGGGTGACGTGGGGCTGGTGACGGTGAGGATGGTGATGGCGGTGACGCCGCATCCCCCCGGTAACCTCGCCGGGCCGTGGCCAATGGCAGCCCGAGGCAGTGAGGTAATGCCGGGCTCCGGCGCCGCGTTGGGTGTGGGGGGTTTTTTTTTTTTTGGGGTGTGGGGGGGGGATTGCCCCCGGACCCGGCAGAAGGGGGGCTCAGCCTTGGGGGGGTTCATCCAGCGAGGGCTCAGCACCCTCCTGCCACAGCGTGCGGGATGAGGGGTTGAGGAGGTTCAGCCTCTTGGGGTGGATGGGGCAGGAGCGCGCTGAGCCCAGGCTCCTGCCCCACGGAAGGGCCAGGAATGGGGCATCCCAGGCTGGGGGGGCCCAGGGAGCAGCCCCCCGGTGCTGGGAGCGGTAGGATGCAGGCTGCACCCCCCTGCATCCCCAGGGACGCGAGTGCGAGCCGTGCGCCATGCAGGCGGGTGCAAACCGCGGCACACACGTCCCCGGGGGGGCACCAGCTCTGCCCCAGCCATGTGCTGGGAGGAGCAGCACAGCCCCGACCATCCTCGCTCTGCTTTAGCCCCCCAAAAACGATGCAGAACGGGGTCTTCCCCCCCCCCCCGTGCAGATGCCCCCCGCTAATCCTTGCTCGGCTCTGCCCCCAGCGAAACGAGGCGGCTGCCTACCCGCACCCCTCCCGCTTCGGGGACGGCTTCCACTCGGTGCTGCTGACCTTCATCGCCCTGGCCTGCGTGGCCGGCGTCTCCATCGCGGCCGCCGCGGCCTTCTGCCTCCGGCAGCACGCCAAGCAGCGGGAGAAGGAGCGCCTGGCCGCCCTGGGGCCCGAGGGTGCCGCCGACAGCACCCTCGAGTACCAGGTAGGGGTGCTGGGCGCCGCGGGATGCGGCCAAACTGCATCGGCACTGCTCGGGGGGTGCGCAGCGGGGTGCCCCGCAGCTGAGGGTTGGGGTGCTGGCCGGTGTCCCCAGGAGCTGTGCCGCCAGCACATGGCCACCAAGTCGCTGTTCGGCCGCGCCGAGGCCCCCGCAGCGCCGGCGGAGACGTCGCGGGTGAGCAGCGTCTCGTCGCAGTTCAGCGACGCCCCGCAGCCCAGCCCCAGCTCGCACAGCAGCACGCCGTCCTGGTGCGAGGAGCCCGTCCAGTCCAACATGGACATCTCCACCGGGCACATGATCCTGGTGAGCCCCCCCGGCAGGGATACGGCCCCTCGAGGCCCCCCCCCCCCCCCCCCCCGTCACCGGGCTGACCCCCACCTCTCTCCGTGCCAGGCCTACATGGAGGACCACCTCCGCAACCGGGACCGGCTGGCCAAGGAGTGGCAGGCTCTGTGCGCCTACCAGGCCGAGCCCAGCATCTGCTCCGTCGCCCAGAGCGAAGCCAACCTGAAGAAGAACCGCAACCCGGACTACGTGCCCTGTGAGCGGCCCGGGGGCCTGCTGCCGGGGGGAGGCAGGAGGGACGCGAGGGGCAGGGGGATGCTTGAGGCCGAGGCAGGCTGCGGTGTGCCCCAGGTAGCTGGCAGGTGCTGCCCTGGCTGCTGACGGCCTCCCCGGCTCCTTTTCCCCAGATGACCACGTGCGGATCAAGCTGAAAGCCGAGAGCAACCCGTCCCGCAGCGACTTCATCAATGCCAGCCCCATCGTGAGTGAGCGCGGGGGGTCCCACGGGGGGTCCCACCCTGCCGCGGGCTCGGCCCTGTGAGGTGGGGCCAGACCCAGCGTGCAGCCATCTGGGCTATCCCAGGGCATACCCATCCCAGGGTTCGGATGTTAAAATCCATCCCCCCGGCTGTGGCAGCTGGAGCTCCCTTTCAGCCCTGTTGCCCCCCGGAGCCCCTCTCGGTGCCACATCCCCGTGACCCCCCCTCTCCCCCTGCAGATCGAGCACGACCCGCGGATGCCGGCGTACATCGCCACGCAGGGACCGCTGTCCCACACCATCGCCGACTTCTGGCAGGTGAGCGTCCCCCGGCAATCTGGGCACGGGGGGGGGGCTGCCCCACGCACGCAGCCGGGGCTCCTCCGCCCTGGCCCTGGTGCCGCTCACCGCGGTCCAGCCGGGTCCCAGCAGCTCGGCCACCGTGCCTGGGCCGTCCCCCGGCGGTGACGGCCGCGGCGCTGTGCGCGCAGATGGTGTGGGAGCACGGCTGCACCGTCATCGTCATGCTGAGCCCCCTGGCCGAGGACAGCGTGAAGCAGTGTGACCGCTACTGGCCGGACGAGGGCTCCTCCCTGTACCACATCTACGAGGCAAGCGAGGGCTGGGAGCATCCCTGGGGGCTCCTGGGAGCACCGCCCTGCCCTGCTTCTCCAGCGTGGGGCTGTGCGGTGCGAGGCTCCCCCGCGGCCCCTGTCACCCCCATCCCGTGTGTCGTCCCCCCCTCCCCGGGCAGGTGAACCTGGTGTCGGAGCACATCTGGTGCGAGGACTTCCTGGTGCGCAGCTTCTACCTGAAGAACGTGCAGTCGCAGGAGACCCGCACCCTGACGCAGTTCCACTTCCTCAGCTGGCCGGCCGAGGGCATCCCCGCCACCACCCGGCCCCTCCTCGACTTCCGCAGGTGAGCGCCAGCCCCCCCGGGTTGGGGGGGGGGCACCGGTGTCCGGGCAGGGTGGGCGCAGCTCGGCTCCAGGGCTGGGGGCTGGCGGTGGCGGGGAGCGACGGACAGGGACGAGCCACCAGGGGAAGAGGCTGGGGGCTCTCCAGCCCTCGCGGTGGGGATGGCACAGCCTTGGCACCCTCCCCAGCCCTGGGTGCAAGAAGAAACACCCCGTGGGGCAGGCACAGAACTGGTCACCTCGCGGCTCAGCTCCGGCTTCACCTGCAGCCGGGGGGGGGGCTCCTGCTGGGGCCAGGGACCCTGCTTTTGGGGGCACCGGGGCTCTCCGGGCACGTCGCCCCGCTCACGCGCTCTGTCTCTCTGTCTGTCTCTGTCCCTCTCTCGCAGCTGCCGGCGTCATTTTTGTGATTTGCAGCTAGTAATCTGGCTCCAGTTGCATAGTCACAAAAGTGATCGTTGGCAGCCGTGCCTGCTGCATGGAGCGTGCCGGGAGCCCAGCCGGGGCCGGCACGCGGCTTCGTGCCCCCGCCGGACCAGAGCCACCCCCCCCCTCTGCTCTCCCCCGTCCCATGCCAGGGAGGTGGCAGGAGCCGAGGGCCGGACCCCCCCCCCCCCCCGTGCCACGTCGCTGCCCCCGTTTGCTCGGTGCAGCCTGCCCCCGGCAGGGCAGGGCGCTGATGTGCCGCTGCCTCTTGTCCTTGCAGGAAGGTGAACAAGTGCTACCGCGGCCGCTCCTGCCCGATCATCGTGCACTGCAGGTACCGCTGGGGCCGGGGGGGGCTGCGAGGCAGGGACAGGCTGGCCCCCGCCGCTGGCCACCCCGTGCCAAACACCCGCGTCTTGCAGTGATGGCGCAGGCAGGACCGGGACCTACATCCTCGTCGACATGGTCCTGAACCGCATGGCCAAAGGTACGGCGGTGCCGCGGGCGCTTCTGCCCCCTCTGGCTGGCGGCGGGGGGGGGCTCAGCCCTGACCTCCGCCCTTCCTCGTGCCTCTCCCCCAGGGGTGAAGGAGATCGACATCGCCGCCACGCTGGAGCACATCCGCGACCAGCGGCCCGGCATGGTGCAGACCAAGGTACCCCAGGCCCCCTCCCTGGCTGCCCCCAGCCCCGGGCGGGGGCTGCCCCCAGGCTCACCCCCCCCCCCCTCTGCGCCCCCAGGACCAGTTTGAGTTCGCGCTGACGGCCGTGGCCGAGGAGGTGAACGCCATCCTGAAGGCACTGCCGCAGTGATGGCAAAGGACCCCCCCACCTTCCCTCTCGTCTCCTCCGCCCCCCGACACCCCCCGCCCTCTGGCTTCGAGCGCTCTCCTCGCCCTGTAAATGCTGTCTGTGCTGCTCGCTGCCCCCCCCTGCCCCGTGGCACCGAGCCCCCCCTGCTGCCGCAGGACCTGCCTCTCCTCCCCTGCAGCGGAGGGGCCGGGGGGGCGATGCCGGGATGGTGCCATGGGGACGCGTCCTCACCCCCCCCCCCCAGCCGGGGGAGCGCTGCGCTGGGGTCCTGGTCCTGCCCCCCCCCAATCCCCTCCGTGTCGTTCCCACCTCGTCACTCGAGCAGAAGAGAAATTTCTAGAGAAATATAATTTTGTATCTGGATGTGAATAAAGTTCTCGTGTTGCGTTGGTGCAGCTGCAGCCCGGCCTGGCCTCCCTCTGTGTGGGCATGGGGGGGGGGGACACGCAGGGGTGGCGGGCTCTGAAGCACCCCCGGGAGCACAGCCTGCACCCCCCCCCCCAGTGCTGCAGAGCCCAGAGCTGCCCCCAGGTAGGGGCAGGGGGGGGACCCTGCACCCCGCTTTGGGGCTGCCCCCACGCCAGAGACACCCCACATGCGGCAGCTCCTGCAAACAGTTTATTGACTGCTGTGGGCAGACGGGGTCTGGGGGGGGCTACGGGGGCACAGCCTGCTACTGCTGCCTTGCTGCCCTTCGCTGCCTGCCCCCCCGTCCCCCCCATATCCCCCCACCCCTCGGGTGCACCCCAACAGCAGCCAGCTGGGGCTAAGCTACAGCACCCCCTGCTCCAGCCCCCCCGTCACCCCCTTCTGCTGCCTCCCCGGGGCACGCTCGAGGTTCACCCCCCCCCCAAAATCCCCCAGGTATTGCTGGGCCATAGGGCCCGTCCCCCCCAACCCCACGGAGGCAGGGGGTGCTGGGGAAGGGGGTGGCAGGGGGTGGCCGTGCAGGGACAAAGCGGAGTCCTGGCTCGGAGAGCCTCCGTGGGCGAGCGGGCGTGCGCGGTCCCCCGGGCGCAGCAGCCTCAGAACACACCTGGGGAGACAAGCGGAGGGGGGGGGGGACACAACACGACCGGTGAAACCCAGTGCTGGGAGCGCGTGGGACGTGGGGAAGGAAGGAGGAAGGTCTGAGGAGGAGGAGGAGGAGGAGAGCCAAGGCACAGTGCAGCCGAGCTGGCACCCACCTCCCCGTGGGAGCGCGGCCGGGGGGGGGGGGTCACAGCTTTGGGGTGCCCCCCCCCGGCCAAGGCAGGGGGTTGCCAGTGCCCTGTGGGGTGCGTGAGGGGTGGGAGAAGGGGGGTACGTGGTGGTGGGGAGGCAGCGGGGGGGCAGGCAGGGTCAGCAGCAGGAGGGACGGAGGAGGAGGTGAAGGCAGGAGCGGCGGCGTCCAGCCAGACACGAGGCACCAAGCAGAGTCCACGCACGCACACGCCCTTCCTTGCGAGGAGGGAGACCCCCGAAGCCCCCTCCCCAGGCCCACCCAGGCCAGGCGGGGGGGGCGGCAGCAGGGGGGCACTGTCACAGCCCCTGCCCGGCAGTCCCCGGGAGCCGGGGCACGGAGCTGCCCGTCCCACCGAGACCCCACCGAGGGCCCCTCACCCAGCAGCCAGCCTAACCCTGGCGGCCCCCCCAGCTCCAGGCCCCCCCCAGCCGCCTGCCCACCCGGGGAGGAGCAAGGAGGCAGGGCACAGACCCCGTCCCTTGCCGGGGGGAAGGCAGGAGCCGAGCCGCGGGCAGCCCCGCCGTAACGGGGCCGCGCTGAACCCCGGCACCCCTTCTCCCCTCCGTGCCCTACAGAGGGCCCTGCTCGTGGCGGGGGGGCACAGCCCCCGGCCCCGCGCTCACAGCAGGTGGCAGTGCCACTGCTTCGCTTTGGGGGCAGGCTCGTGCCCCGGTGCCAAGGGGCTGCCAGCCCTGGGGGGCTCCCGCTCGGGCCCCCCCCGGTTCCTGCGGGCCGTGCCGGTGGCAGGGGGGCCGGGGCTGCCCCCCGGGGCTGGGGGGGCACTGGGGCCGTGCCCACCTGCTCGGTGGTGCCCCGCGGCCTCCATCTCGGACAGGCTGTAGGCCATGGCCAGCTGCAAGTCCTCGTCCTCGTCCTCGCTGTCCGTGTAGAGGCAGACGGGCGAGGAGCTCTGGGGCCGGTGCGGGGCGGGCGGCGGGGGCGAGGGGGGGCGCGGGCTGGGGAAGGCTTGCTGCTCCCGCCGGCTCAGCTCCAGCCCCAGCGCCATGTCGTCTGGGACACCTGTGGGACGGGAGGGGGATTACTGGCACCGGGTCCCAACCTCCCCAAATCCCGGTCCCCCCCCTGCTCCATGCACCCCAGCGCAGAGCCGGGTTGGGTCCCCCCCCTGCTCAAAAATCCCAAACCTGCCCAAATCCAAGCCCTGACGCAGCACCCCACGGCCCCGCTAAGGGAGGAGGGGGTCCCCAAAAAGGGGCGCGGGCAGGTGGCACGGCCAGCCCCGAAGCAGCCTCTCACCGTCAATGTGGATCGACTTCAGCTCCCCGTCCTCCTCCACCTCCACGCGCTCCCGCCCGTTCTCGATGATCCTGCAGGCAGACAGACGGACGGACGGACGGACGGACAGACAGACAGACAGACAGTCAGCCGGCGGCCCAAGCACCCCGGCAGCAAGCAGCAGGGTGCGAGCAGCTCCCAGCACGGCCGGGGCCCTCACCGCTTGGTGGTGATGCGCCGGCCGTTGACGAAGGTGGTGGAGGTGGAGACGGAGCGGAAACCCAGCCCCGCGTCGGCACCGGAGCTGAAGGACGAGGCGAAGAAATCTGCAGGAGGGAGCCACAGCATCAGTGCCCGCGGGGCTCGGGGCACACGGGGGCAAACCGGGCGCTGCCCAGGTGTGAGCAGCAGCAGGGGCTGACGATACCCCTACCTGAGGAGCCAGGGAACGGGGAGAAGAAGTGGCCCCCTCCGTGGTGCCGGTGGCCAGCTCCTCGCAGCTCGGAGAAGGGCAGCATCTCGTCTGCAAGGCAGGGAGCCCCCCTTCAGCAGCAGCCCCCAGACCCCGCGGCATCCAACCGTCCCCGAGCTCCACGGCTGCCCCAGGACCCCAGCCCCGGCCCCTGTCCCCCTCCCACCCCACACGCACCAAAGAAGTCAGCGAAGGGGTCTCGCCCGCCGAAAAACTCCCGGAAAACGTCGTGGGCGCTGCGGAAGGTGAAGGTGAACTCGGGGGCCCCGGCGTCGGCCCTGGAGCCCCCTGGTCCTGCTGGAGGGAAGAGGCAGAGGGTTAAGCGGAGCCCGGGGTGGGGACCCCCAAGAGGGCAGGAGCTCCCGGGGGTGCAGTAGCCCTCTGTAGCCCTCTTTTGCCCCCACTCACCTGCCCCCATGAGGCCCTCTTTGCCATAGCGGTCATAGATATCGCGCTTCTGCTCTGGAAGAAGAAGAGAGGGAGGCTGGGGGGGAGCTGGGAGCCAGGCCTGGGCCCGAAAGCAGCAGCACGAGCACGAAGCGGCGATGTTCCCACAGCCAAGGTGGGTGCAGAGCAGTGGGGAGCGAGGCAAGGGGGGTGGCACAAGCCCCCGCTGCTCCCCCTGAGCCACCAACACCGGTCAAGGCTGCGCCAGCCCCAGCGGGGAGACCTCCCCCTGGGCACCATCGCTCACGAGAGCCTTTTTGTGAGGAGGCAGCCCAGCCCCACAGGCTGCAGGAGAGACCTGCTGCCTCCTGGGGACGGGGGCTCTCACGCAGCCCAGGGCTGCCAGCCGGGTGAGCCCAGCAGGACACACGGGGTGTCAGGGTTAGGAGCCCCAAGGGCAGGGGGGGGGGACACGCGGCACAGCATCGTGGCCTCTTACTGTCTGACAGCACTTCGTAGGCCTCCGCGATTTCTTTGAACTTCTGCTCGGCGTATTCCTTGTTGTCGGGGTTTTTATCCGGGTGCCATTTCAGCGCTGCCTTCCTGTACCTGCACAGAGGACAGGCAGCGGTGGGCACACCACGGCCCCCGCGCCAGCCAAGCCCCTCTGAGCGCTCGCAGCTCCCGAGGTTTAAACCAGCCCCTGGCGCCCTCCTGATTCACAGCCTCTCCCTTCAGCGCTTCACCCCAGCTTTGGTCCCAGGCCCTGTGCATACAGAGGTGGACTCGCTGCTCCCGCCCTCCCTGCAATGTCACCCGTATCAGCCACAAACCCTCCCACAGCTGTTGTCTATTCCCACCCCCTCAGATGGCCCCAGGCATCCCGCTCCCCTCCGCTGGCTGGGCAGGACGAGCGGGTCGATGGCGCACGCCAGCTCGGGCATCGGTCCCCACACCCTGTCCCTCCCTGGGGGCTAACGGGTCCCTGGAGCTGTGCTGGGCTCTGCTCGCTGCAGGATGCCTGGGCACGCAGCCATGGCTGTCCCGGGGGCACGGCTGGGCTCTGCGAGCTCTCCCAGCACCCGGCCACACGGCTTCTCATCGACTTTTCTCCCTCTCCCCCTTTTAGCTGGGTCAGGGCTCTGGGTCGCTGCACAGCTCTTGGCAAGGAGGGGTCTTCCCAAGCTGGCTCTGCCAGCCGTCCTCTGCCACCCCCGTGTCCTTCGGAGGGGACAAGGAGACCCTCGTGAGCACCAGCAGGACCTCTGTGCCCATCCCGAGCCCTGCGCTGGCACCAGGGACGAGGGCACCAAACCCCAACAAGGGCAGCCTTTGTGCAGCGCCGCCCCGGCCTCTGCACGGACAGGCAGCGCCAACCCGCGCCGTTAGACGGACGGAAACAAAGGCCGGGGGGCCGCGCCAGGGCGCGAGCCCACGCCTGGCACAGGCTTACGCCTTCTTGATGTCGTCGGCGGTGGCATTGCGGCTCACGCCCAGCGCCTCGTAGTAGTCCACCATGACGCGCGGCCGTCCCGCGGGGACGCTGGGGAGGAACGGCAGGGTCAGGCAGCGCAGGGCAACGGGAGCGCCGCGGGAGCACGCGCGGGCTGTCCCCCCCTCCCCACGTCCCGCGCGGACCCTCCCCACCACCCTGGCTGCCTCCCAGCCTGCCACCCCCCGAACCTCGCGCAGCATCCCTGTCAGCTCCGGGGGCGCGCTGCTCTCTGCCCCCCTCCCGGCAGCTGCGTCACCTCTGTCCCCGGCTGCGCCCTCCCCAAATCCCCCCGCCCCGCACCGGGTGCCCCCCCCCAGCCCCGCAGCTCACCCAGGCAAGGGATGCCGGTGCACTGCACCCCGACGGGGCGGGGTATGGAGGCTGCCCTCGGTTCCCCCCCCCTCCCCCCCCGCCATAAGGCGCTTAGCGGCTATCAGGCCTTAGCGGATCAGGGGCTCCGCAGGGCGGCACGATCGGCACGGCAGCGGCCGGTGCCCCCCCGCCCCGACACAGCCGCAGCAGGGGCCGGCGGCTCCGTCTCGCCCTGCCCGGCGCTGGCACCGGCACCGGGACGGGGCCCGCCCCCGGCCGGGCTGTAAACACGGCGCCCTGCCCGCCGCCCGCCAGCCGCGGGGGGAGCGGCCCGGCCCGGTGCGACGGGCGCTGCGCAGCTGCTGGAAGTTTCCGTCTCTCCCCCCGCCACCGGCGGGCAGCCCTGGGCTGCGGCCAGCGGATCTAGGCCACCGGCAGGGGAAGGACCGCCGCACCGGCCGCACGGGAAGGGCCCGGACCCGTGCGTCCCCGCTCCCCGCCGTGCGCCCCGGTGCCCGCCGTGCGCCCCGCTCCCCGTGCGTCCCGGTCCCCCCGTGCGCCCCTGTTCCAAGCGCGTCCCCGCTCCCCGTGCGCCCCGGTCCCCCCGTGCGCCCCCGCCCCGCCGCCCCCCTGCCGCAGCCCGGTCCCCCCGGCGCCGTGCCCACCTCGCTGCCGCAGCCGAGCCCTCCCCGCCGGTACCGGGCCGCCCGCGCCCCGCGTCCCGCGTCCCCCGGCCCGGGCCGCAGCGGGGGCTGGAGGCGGCTCCCGCTGCTTGACGAGCACCGGCCGCAGCCAACCGAAGTGCGGCCGCCTCGTGACGTCCTGGGGCCGCCTTTCACGGCGGTGAGGTCATAGGGGGGAGTCGGTGCGGGAGCGGGGCCGGGGCGTTACGTCGTACCGTCCCCGCGTCCCCGGGTCCCCGTCCCCCCGGGGCGGCACCGGGCACGGCCCCGGCTCTCCCCGCTGTACGGGAGGACCGGAGGACCGGAGGACCGGAGGACCGGAGGACCGGAGGACGGGGCTCCTCGGTGCTGCTGTCCCAGCCGTGTCCCGCAGCGGGGTCGCGGCCGCCCCGCCGGGGCGCACGCCTCCCGTGGTACCCCCGCGGCCCGTGGTGCCGAGGCACCGCCCGGCACAGCCCCTGCTGGCACCGCCAGGAGGGGACAGCGGCGGGGACAGCGGCGGGGACAGCGGGGGTGACTCAGCGCCGGCACCGGGCTGGCCCGGGCACCAGGGGGAGCCGCAGGACGGGAGCCCGGGGTGCCGCCGCTGAGCGCCCCGCCTGCCCTCGCGAAAAGGAGAGGGCAGGGAGAGCGCCCCGGGCGTGCCGGGGGGAGAGCTGCGGGGGGAGTGAGGCCCGACCCCGACGGAACGTTTCTGTTTAGTCCCGGTCGCCCTTTATCTCAGGAAGTCAGCTGAATTGCATCAGAAACCTTGCTATAATAATTGTGCAAGCCGCGCGGTAAGAGACGTGGTTGGTTTTTTTTCTTTTCAGCACTGCACAACGTTTCAGCTTTTGATTTCCTCAGAACGCAATCCTTTCCACAGCCTCCTCAAAACTGGCGGTTACGTGCTACAGGACGATATTATCGCAGGCTACGGAACAGCATTCGTAGTGCTGGGTTTTGAACTGTGCAGGGAGCTGCATGGCCAGGGTCCCACGTCACATTCATCCATCTCCCCTCCCTTTCCCAGCTCCCCGTGGCAGCTCCCCATGCAACGCACCGGGAAGCACAGCCACAGCAGGCTGGTGGGCTCCCGGAGAGGAGAAAAGCCATCTCAGGAGGCAGTGCCACCCATCCTGATGGCAGCACCCTTGGCCAGCTGTGCCTGTGCTTCCCGATGCCCTGCTCTCCCCAGCAGCCTGCCCAAACCTAGGGGGGAAAGTCATCCTGGTGCTTTCAGCAGAAGCAGGTGCAGAAGGATGGAGAAGCAAGAAACAGCCGCGGCAAGGTGACTTTTGTTCAAGCAGGGCCCTGTTTTGGGCTGGCTTCAGCAACCTGACAGACCCAGGCTATGCGCGCGAGGCACCACCCCGCGGGACTGCTCGTGAGCGCTGACGCCAGGGCTGCTGCCCGAGCCAAGCCCAGGCAAAACTGAGGTGTTTGCAGATTTTAAATCAGCAAAGTCTGCGGCGGGCGGAGGTGGCAGGAGCGCGTGATTAAGTAGGTTATCTGCCGTGAGCGCACACATGTGCCCGGGCAGCACCGCAGCTGATTTCGTGTGCACGCCAACATGCTCGTGCCTACACGCTCCCAAGCCCCAAGACCCCACCACCCTTCAAATCCCTTCAAATCTCCCCAGGAGAGGTGAGGGGGATTTTCAGCATTCTGCTGTTTTCCGTAGCCCTTGGTGCCTAAATATCAGTGCAATGCTGTGGATGCGATGGAGAAGGCTGTAGTTCTGATACCACCCATCACAAAACAGCAAGTAAAGCATCGCCTGCTAAAATTAACGTTTTCAGTTCATCAGGGCCACACTGGGATTATTAGTGGACCTGACTGAGGGTCTTGTAGAGCTGTTAGTAGTAATTTTGAACAGAGTTAGGAAAAGTAGGGTAATTCTGAAGGACAGAAATCACTCCAAGAGTTAAGAAAATAAGTCAGTCAAACCAGAAAACTCTAGATTACTGATAAAGCTGGAGGAAAAAAAAAAAATAGAGAGAATTTGGATTGTGTCAGCAAAGAATCAAAGACTGAAGAAATGCATTTAATACTGACCAGTCTTGTCTCGGGGAGGGCAGGTATTGCGATGCAAATGTGTTGTCTCTTTCCAGCATGATTGCACGTCTGGCCGATGCAGATCAGCACTGCTGGCACAACACCCTTACTTGGAAGCTGGCAGGAGATAATGGTGACAGTTCACATAAATCCCAACATTGCTGCAAGGAGGACTACAATAATCCGTTTTCCAGTCCCACGGAAGAAGCAAAGGATAATATTGCAGCGAGAGAGGTTCCTCAAGGAGATACTTTCGGATGCTGCGGGTGGCAGAGCAGCGCAGCGGCTTGCTGGAGGCAGTGGCACGTCCTCGCCTTCCAGAGCTGCTTTCTGTGTTTTAGCAGAGGATTTACCTGGGTGAGCCAAGCCAGCCCATTTATTATCCTGCACTGCTAAGGACGCACCGGGTGCATCAATAGCAAATCTGTGCTTGTCAGCCAGGACATGTACTGCTGGGGCCTTCGTAGTGGGGAGCCCCAGGGGGTGTTCATGGCCCACAGTGACAGGAGATGGCTGCTAAGAAAATGGGGGGATAACACAGCTTGGTGAGGTGGTGTCAGCATATCCCGAGTTGGGAGAGACTCACAAGGATCACGGGGTCCAGCTCCTGGCTCCACACGGACCCAGTCGGACACCCCGGGCTGGAGCCGTGCTGCATAGGGGAGCGCCCCGGGAGCCATTGCCCGCCCCGGTTATTAAATGCATCTTTTATCTCGTTAACTGTTTCCCTCTGAAATCCTCTGGTGTCTGGCCAGCCGCCAGCACCATCTTTCCGCTTTTAACGACTCTGCAGCAATCCCCGGGACTCCAGGCTGCTTTCATACCCTGCCCTCTGGCTGACAAGGTGCTTGCATTGCACACACCGTAGAAGGGACCACGTGCAAAACCCCTTACACACATCTGTCCAAACCCCTTTCAATGAGCCCCTCCAGGAGCTCTAGCATCACCCGGCCACGCAGGATTCGTTGTCTGTTCCCAGCGGCAAGAGAGCAGGGGAAAGCAGCGCCGGCTCCTCCTTGCTGCCCGTACCCAGGAGCGTGGGGCACCTCGGCGGGCTCAGCCCCTCCATCACCTGCCTGGGGGCAGCTGGTTCACGCCAGGCGTGCTCAGAGCCCCGCCGTGAAGTCACCGCAATTAGCCAGCCGAGGTTTTGTTTCACTCCCGTGGGTGTGTAGCCGCTTTTCCCAGGACGTGAGGCAAGGCGGTGACACGCAGCCAGCCTCTGAGCGAGGGAGGCTGCTCACGCAGGGCTGGTGCACCCCACGGACGGCCAGTCCCGACTCGTCCGCCCGGCCCTCGTAGCCTTGCAGGCTGGGGACGAGCGCGGGTGAGAGGCTGCGGCCCTGGGAGCGCCTCCCTGCCCTCGCTGCCGCCCGGTGATTCAGGGCTTAGGACTGCGGCGAGATCTGGAATTAGCTTTATTGTTCCTGTAACGCCGCGCACGCTCCGGGCCATGCAGCAGGCATTTCACAACTGACTTCATTTTATCTGAACCAGCAATTACGCTGCTCTAGCTCAGCTCCAGCAGAGATAGCTCCTGCCGGAGCAGTTCGATGCTCTGCATCCCATCCGCACTTCTGGAGCAGAAGCCACGCTTGGTTATCAAAGACATCCACAAAGGAAGACTCCTTGGCCCCAGGGACAATCGTGCTTCAACGCCCTTACAGCCAGCAAGTCTCAAACATGTATCTTCTCACCTGAGCACATAGAAAACGAATCCCTTCCTATCTGCATCTGCCTTAAATACACTTTAAGGCCTTTGCTGAGTCTCAGCTTGGCCCAGTGGGACCAGGTAACAGATTTCTGGAAGAGGTTTTGTTCTGGGGACAGCAAGCTCTGCTGGCAGCAGTTCCTCTACTAGCAGCAGCACTTCTCCTCTGGTGAGAAGTGCGTTTTCCCACCAAGAGACAACCTTTCATAACAACTTGCAACAAAGGGCTTTTTAGCGTAAATCAGGAACTAAGAAATACATTCACTTTCTAAATTTAGTGCCATAAACAACGGGGGTCTGTTGCAAGGCTGCGAGGCACTTGTGAGTGGCAAGTCCCTGGCAGGGTCTGCCTTTGTTGGAGGCACTGCAGACCTGCAAAATGTTATGCTGCCTCCTCCTCCTCCTCCTCCTTCTTCCCCTCCTCCTCCTCCTCCTCCTCGCGTAGCGGTGTCCAGGCTCTGCAGGCAGCAGCAAGCAGGGGCTCTGCCACCTGCACTACCTCCAACCTGTTTTTCTCATTCTTCCATCAAGAGCTTGTTGAATTCTGACTCACTGATGAAAGAAAAAAATTTCCATTGCTGGATCTTGCTCCTTGCAAATATATCCTTGGGATGAATACACGCGTTAGCGTTTTGTTGGGCTTGTCATTACACTTTCTGCTTGCTTCCCAGTCAAATACGACGTCAGTTTATACGACGTCAGTTCAGTGACTTCCCACAGCCTTGACGATCCGGCTGATCGCTGCTGCCCAGCTTTAGCCAGCTGCTCTGCAGCATTTCCGAAAGGCTCAGACATCTGTTCGGTGTTTTCAGATGGGAAGTGCGTGGCCGTGCGTGGCTCAGAATCACTCATGGCTCCCTTGTCACTCCCTGCCAGCCTGCTCTTAACATAACAGCATCTGAATGATATTTTTTCACCACGAGCATGCATTCACAGCAATGATCAATCAGTGTTGCCTCACCCCCAGCTCCCTACCAGAATGGTATATAAGCAGATCCCGGCACCTCTCGGAGACGTATCACATCATTTAACACCCCGAGGTGCCACGGGATTATCAAACAAATCTTCCGAAGCTGGGTGAACTGCCCAAGTCTCGTTGCTCACCTGAAAGGCCGCCCGCTGCCTAGCTCCGCTGCGTGTGTTCCAACCTGTGCTGCAAAGGACTCACGCTATAAACGCCCCAGATTTAATTGGCAAAAGTCGGGACGGTGCCAGGAGACACCCAGTCAGCACCGACGCCTTGCCATCTAGGACGTACTTCAGCGAGCGCCTTGGCAAAGGTTTTCGTGGGGAAAGATGATCCCACCGCTCCCCTTCACATCAATTAACTTACAGGGCTCAAACGCTGATGCCTCGTTACTGCCTCACGCCCCTGCACTGTGTGCACCAGCAAGCCCCGTGTTATCTGCTGATCTCTGAGGTCACTCAAAGGACATTTATAGCACAGGAGATTTGGGCGTTTCCAGAGCCATACGGTCGCCACAGCGCCCTGCTCAGCTCCGGCAGTGCTCACAACCAGGGGTATCTGTGGAAAAACGCCTCTTTCTGCTGGCTTGACGAAGCCCACCTTGATCATTTGGCTCGGCCATTTCAGCAGGGCTCAGGATGTGCTGCTCAGGCACAGCCGTACCGCTGCCTCCAGCCACTCGGCACGCCTTCATCAGCGAAGGTGGCACCTTCCAGGTGACTCAGGCACAAAGAAGGACCCTTGTGAGAGGGTGATTTACGTCCAGCCTTCAGCTTTCAGCGTGAGCTGAGAGATGACGGCGCCTTTCAGTGAAAACTCATTAAGCCAGAGGCAGGGCTGGCTCTGCATCGCGGTGGATGCTGCAAATATTTGGCGGGGGGTAGGACGGAGCAGCCATCACTGAATCACAGCAATGAAAAGTCCCAGCGGGTACCCCCCCTTGAGGTTACTGGAAGCCCCCCTGCCGGGACCAGCCCGTGCGGGTGCAGGAGCAGCCTCGCAGCCCTCCTGTGCCCCCTGCCAGGCGGGGAGCTGGCGATGCCGCCCCTCGGTGGCCCTGCCTCCGCGCCCAGCCTCACCTACGCAAACTCCAGCGAAATACAGGCGATGCATGCGAATTTATGCAAAGGCTGCGGGCGGGGCCGCCCGCCCCGAGCCCACGGTGCCGCCCCCGGTATAAGGCGGCGGCGCGGCCGGGCCGGGCGTGCGGAGCTGCGGCAGCCCCGGGAGAGGCGGTGCGGAGCGGTGCGGAGCGGTGCGGAGCGGAGCGGCAGCATGGTGAGTGCTGGGGCGCCCCGAGGTGCCGGGCAGCCCGGGCAGGGCCCCCCCGGGGTGTCCGGGCATTGGCCGGGGGGGTCCCGCACCCGACGCGCCCCCCCTGCCCCTGCCGGGTTTCAGCCTTTGCCCAGCTTCTGCTCGCACCCAGGCGCTCGGCGGCTCCTCGGAGCACCCCCTGCAGCCGTGTGAGCTGCTGGCGTCTGGCGGCTCCTGGGCGAGGCGCGGGGAGACCTGCGTTTTGGCCGAACCCGTCACCGCGCCTCCTTCTCCGTCCTCTGACAGCCCCTGCTCCCACGGCGTGAGGGCTTTGTGCCCGCTCTGCCGGGCTCCCGGACTGCAACCCCGCAGCCGAGCTCTGGGATCTTCGCCCCCCGCCCTGCTGCCGTGGTGCCAGCTCCGGCTCTGGAGAGCATCGGGGTGCCCCGGCGCCCTGCCTGCTGCCCCAGGCCTGTCGGGGAGGGAAGGCAGAGCGAGGAGCCCTGTCCTGTGTCTTTCTTCTGGCCATCCCAGGGTGCTCACAGCAGCGCTGGCTGCACGCTTCTGCTGGGGGTCCTGGACTTTCCTCCCCGTTGGCTCGTTGTGATACCAAACCTCTACAGACCTGCTGGGGGGGACAGGGGAACTCCTCGGTCCTCAGCTTTGGGAAGGAAGGAGAGATGGACTTCTGGTCCTCACGAAGGGTACCAAGGCTTACCCCTGTCACTGCAGCCTCAGGAGAGCAGCTCAGAAAGCTCCCCAGATGCACAGAGCCAGGGCGTGCGTGCCGTGACCCGCACAGCCTCCCCGGGCGGCCGTCGCTGCCGTACCCCTGCGCACAAAATGGCTCCAGCGCCTTCCTGCCAGCTGACTCACAGCGGGGCACTGGCTGCTCTGGAAATCCGGTCTGGTTTGGATGCTCCTCTGCCTCGGCTGTGCCTGATGACGCATCCAACCGTTGGCAACAACAGGACCGAGGCACCGGGCGTTTTGGTGCTCGTCGAGAGGGCTGCAGCTTCTGCGGTGCCTCACCTGGAGGGAAGGAGGCTGCAGGACTGACCTCAGCCGCACTTTCCCTGGGGCACTGCGCTGTAGGGGACCCTCCTGCATCAGCCCTTCAGCTCAGCTGCAAACTGAGCTAACGCCTCCCACTCCAGAGCTAATTTAGGGAAGCGGAGCCTCCGAGCATGGCAACCATTCACTGCTGCAAATTCCCCCCGTGCTGGGCTTCCGTTCCCAACGCCGCCACCCCCCAGCTCTGGGGTCCGGGCGGTGCTGTGCCACCTCAGCCCGCAGCCCTGCTGTAGGTGCAGCAGATGGCCAGGGGCATGGCAGCTGCCGCGGGACCCCAGCCTCAGCTGCATGAGCGCTCATGCAATGGGGAAGGTGCTCCCTGGGTGCTGCCAGGGCTTCTGGATGGGGCAGAGCAGGGAACGTGCTGGCCTGGTGTCCCCGGCTCCAGCAGATGGGTCTCCATCCCCCCCAGGTGGGCAGTGCGGCGACGGGAGACAGAGCATGGGGTTTTGGTCAGGTCAGCGGGCTGGGATGAAGGCACTGCGCTGTAGGGCAGTGTGATATGAACAAGCTCGCAAGGCTGCCCTGTGCTGAGCACAGGGCTCCTGTGGGCACCTCGATGCCTGCAGCAGCTCCATCGTGGTCCCTGCTGACCTCTGTCCCATGCCTCCCCCTCCCCAGCGCGAGTGCATCTCCGTCCACGTCGGCCAGGCCGGCGTCCAGATGGGCAACACGTGCTGGGAGCTGTACTGCCTGGAGCACGGCATCCAGCCCGACGGGCAGATGCCCAGCGACAAGACCATCGGCGGGGGGGACGACTCCTTCACCACCTTCTTCTGCGAGACCGGCGCCGGGAAGCACGTCCCGCGGGCCATCTTCGTGGACCTGGAGCCCACCGTGATCGGTGAGCGCCGGGGCAGGGCTGTGCGCGGCATGGGGGACAGCCACTGACTGCTCTCCTGTTCCTGTCTGCACGCCCCAGGTGGGCAGTGAGGGTGGTCACTAGTGCTAGGAGTAACCCAGCGTGTCTCCTGCCACCTTTCCCCACGGCCTCTGATATTGTGCTAACCTCTCCTAGATGAGGTTCGGGGAGGAGTCTACCGGCAGCTCTTCCACCCCGAGCAGATGATCACCGGCAAGGAGGACGCTGCCAACAACTACGCCCGCGGGCACTACACCATCGGCAAGGAGATCATCGACCAAGTGCTGGACAGGATCCGGAAGCTGGTGGGTAACTGCTGCTGGGGACGTGTCCCCTGGGCTGGGATCCGTCACTGCGGTGGAGGTGGGAGCGTGCAGCAGGCCCTGCTGTGCCCTGGGAGGGGTCTGCATTAGCCCAAGTGAAACTCAGAAACTTCCCTCCAGCAAAGTCAGTGCGTGGAAGACTCTCACTCGTCTCTCCCTGCAGGCTGACCAGTGCACGGGCCTCCAGGGCTTCCTCGTGTTTCGCAGCTTCGGAGGCGGCACCGGCTCTGGATTCACCTCCCTGCTGATGGAGCGACTCTCTGTTGACTACGGCAAGAAGTCCAAGCTCGAGTTCTCCATCTACCCTGCCCCACAGGTCTCCACCGCCGTGGTGGAGCCCTACAACTCCATCCTCACCACGCACAGTACTTTAGAGCACTCGGACTGTGCCTTCATGGTGGACAACGAGGCCATCTACGACATCTGCCGCAGGAACCTGGACATCGAGCGCCCGACCTACACCAACCTCAACCGCCTCATCAGCCAGGTCGTCTCCTCCATCACCGCCTCGTTGAGGTTTGACGGGGCCCTGAACGTCGACCTGACCGAGTTCCAGACCAACCTGGTGCCCTACCCTCGCATCCACTTCCCCTTGGCCACCTACGCCCCGGTTGTTTCGGCCGAGAGGGCATATCACGAGCAGCTGTCGGTGGCCGAGATCACCAACTCGTGCTTCGAGCCGGCCAACCAGATGGTGAAGTGCGACCCTCGGCACGGCAAGTACATGGCGTGCTGCCTGCTGTACCGCGGGGACGTGGTGCCCAAGGACGTCAACGCCGCCATCGCCACCATCAAGACCAAGCGCAGCATCCAGTTCGTGGACTGGTGCCCCACGGGCTTCAAGGTGGGCATCAACTACCAGCCGCCCACCGTGGTGCCGGGGGGGGACCTGGCCAAGGTGCAGCGCGCCGTCTGCATGCTGAGCAACACCACGGCCATCGCCGAGGCCTGGGCTCGCCTCGACCACAAGTTCGACCTGATGTACGCCAAGCGCGCCTTCGTGCACTGGTACGTGGGCGAGGGCATGGAGGAGGGCGAGTTCTCCGAGGCGCGCGAGGACATGGCTGCCCTGGAGAAGGATTACGAGGAGGTGGGCCTGGACTCCTACGAGGACGAAGAGGAGGGCGAGGAGTAGAGACGCCGCGGCCCAAGGGGACCTTGCTCCTTCTCCCGTGTCTCCTGCGGGAACCCTTTGCAATAAACCGTTTGAGAGCCTCCGTGTCTCCCAGTAATCCCCCGGCTGCAGTGGTTTCTTGCCGGGTCAGGTGTGTGGTGAGCGCTGCTGCTGCTGCTGCTGCTGCTGCTGCTGCTGCTGCTGCTATGCTTCCTCCCTGCTCTGCTCCTGCTCCTGTTTCAGCTCGCTCCCCACACAGGCAGGAGCCCCATACCTGGGGGAGGAGGAGAGGACACACAGCATGTTCTGGTTAAAAACCCAGCCATGTCCAGCAAAGGGATCAGGAGGAAACCTGATGCTGTGATGGGAGAGAAACCTAGCTCTGTTCCTGAATTCAAAGGGCAAGGAAGAAGAGGGAAATGTCTCCCCTTGGAGCAGCCTGCAATAGTTTTGAGTCTTCTCAGTGTGCTCTTGGTCTCTGTGAGCAGGGATTTGGGAAGGCACCCCAGGAGGCTGAACTCAACTGGAAAGAAGGGTTAAAGTAGGAACAGCCTGGCCATCGCTTGTTCTTGTGCTGGAGCTGATGCCAGAGGGTTTCAAAGGAGCCCCCATGACTTTTGGTTCCATTTTATGCCTCTCCTATGGTAGCTTCTGGGGATGCCATAGGCACATCCTGGTGGAGCAGCTCCCTTCTTCCCTCTTTGTCAGGACAGGGCAGTGCTGCTGCCAGCCCTTCCCTCACACCCACGGGCTCTGGCAGTGCCTGTGCCTGCTCCCAGCCTGACTCTGCCACTGGCACCACGCTGAGACCTCTCCCTGTGCTGCCTGGTGCCCGAACGTCCAGACCTCGTCTCCTTCCTCCAGCTGCAAATGGGAGATTTGTGTTACCCGTTATCCAGCATGCTGGGGCCGGAGATTAATTTTCCCTGCTTAACGCTTATGCTCCAGCTATGCTGACCCCCGGGGGCTGTCCTCCGCTGCTCTCCTGCTCCCGGCATGCACCCGTGTCCGCTGGAGGGGAAAGTGTGAGCCAGCAGCGGGCCGCACCGATTCCTGGAGCGGGGCCAGGCGCATGTCCCAGTGCGCAGGGCAGCTCCGTGGCTCCTGGCGCCGTTCCCCGTGTCCGGAGCGCCGGGCTCAGACTGAGCGGTGCCGGCCGCTGCGCCAGGGCAGGAGCTGCTGCCCCTCGTGCTGGGCACTGCTCCCCACAGCTCCTTGCCAAGGTCTGAGTGTGGGGCGAGGAAGGACCCTGCTCCTCCAGGAGTAATCCCACTGCATCGGTAACTCCTCCCCGTGCCTTCGGAGAGACCTGGCTGCTGCCAGGAGCACACAGGACACAACCACAGCTCCTGTTTTTTTTTTTTTATTATTTTCTGAAGGCTAGCCTGCACCCACTGCAGGGGGTACCCAGCAGTTTCTCCTGGCATGTTCCTAGGTAGCAGAGCCCCCGTCCCCAAGGGCAGGGAGTGCTGTGTGAGACCGCGTCCTGGCGGCAAGGACAGAGCCCTCTCCCTGCCGTGCTCAGTGCACAAGGCTGGAGTGCTGGGGTCTGCTTTTCCCCAGCCAGTGAGGCTGGCAGTGGCTCACACATCCCCAGCAGCAGCACCAGCCCTGGCCCCGGGGGGGCTGCACTCCCCCAGAGGGGTTTCTGTGTGTGCAGGCACGAGGAGTCACTTGGGTATCAACAAATGGGTGCAGCCACCCCTCCTTCCAGCCCCGCAGCCCAGACTGGCTGTGCCCTTCCGCAGTCTCAGCGGGTGCCCGGCGCTGCCTGCCTGTCCCCCCCCTCGGGGAACGGCAGCCCCTGGCCAGAGGATCCCCAAGTGCTGAGATGGCCGAGGGACGTTTTGGGGTACCCTGGTCTCCAGACCTGGTCCTCATCTCTCACTTGTTTCTCTTCTTTTCTCCTGCTCTAGGGACCCAGGTGCTGCAGCCCTGGAGTTCTTGGGGTAGGGGTGGGGGGGGTTAGCTCCCAGCAGAGCTTGGGGTGAGGGGGGGCTGGTGGCAGAGCAGGTATGGGGCTGCTGTACCCTGTCCCGTGGCTGAGCCCTGCCTCCTGGTGCCCACGGCCCCGGCACCCTGGGGTCCTCCCCCCCCCCCCCCAGTGCGCAGGGACCCAGGCAGGCTCCCGCCGCCCCGGGGGAGCTTCCCCCCGCCCCGCATGCAAATGTACCCAAATGAGGGGGGCGTGGCGGCACCAGACCCCTCCCCGCTATAAGAAGTTCGCTGCGGCGGGGATTGCAGCAGCCGCAGCTCCACACCGAGCCCCGCCGCACCGAGCCGCCGGGACAGCCCGGGCCCCCCCCCGCAGCATGGTGAGTGCGCTCCGGGCACCGGGCACCGGGCACGGCGGGGGGGGCGCCCCGGTAGCGGCGGGGGGCACGGCGGAGCCACCGCGACGCGCCCCCTCCTTCCCTACCGTGACCTTGGGCAGCCCCACCGGGCCCTGCCTGGGGGCAGCCGCCCCCCGCCGCCCCGGTGTCCCCCCGGTGTCCCCCCGGCCCCGTCCCCGCTGCCCCCGCGGGGGGGGGGGCGCCGGTTTGGGGGGGGGTGGCCGCGACCCCTCCGGTGGCGCCCGGTGCGCGGTGGCCGCGGACGGACGGGGACAGGTGCCGGGGGGAGGCGGCAGCCGGGCACCGGGGCGGGGGGGCTCGGCTCGGTTCCCCCCCCGCTGCACCGGGGGGTCCCCGTCGGGGCTGGGAGCGGGGGGCTCGCCCCGTCCCGTCCCGTGCCGTCCCGTCCCGCGGGGACTCTGGCGGCGGCGGTGCGGGCAGGGGCCGCTGGCCAAAGCGGGCGACCGCCCGCGCCCTGTCCCGGGGGCCCGGGGCTATATTTAGAGTCCCGGCGGGGGACGGGGCCGTGCCAGCAGCCGCAGCGCCATGCCCCGGGCCGGCCCCGCTGCCCTTCGGCCCCGGCCCCCCCGGCACCCCGGGGCCTGGAGCCCTTCGCCCTCCCCGGGGTGCCCGCGGCGGTGCCGCACCGTCCCCGTCCCCAGCACGGTGCCAGAGCCGGGGCAGGGGTGCCAGGGACCACCGGCATGTCCCCTGCCCGCTGCCCACCCCAGGGCTTTGCAGCCTGGGGACGGGGCTGAGTGACCCCCGGGGGAGTCCCCGTGCTGCCCCCCTGTCCCAAAGCCCCCTGCCCAGCTCCGGAGCAGGAAAGTTTTGGGGCTCCCCCGTGCTGGCTGCGTCTCCGGGACAGGAATGTGCCCGCGTCAGCTCGTCGGGCTGCCACGACGTGGGGAAGGGGCTGAGGCTGCCGGGGCAGCCCGGGAGGCCCGAGGCAGCGTGTGCACGGCTGGCGGCACGCAGCGATGGCCGGGCCGCCGGGAGGGACGCCAGGTCCCAACCCGAGTGCAGCGAGGGCAGAGCGGGGCCGCTCGGCGGCACGTAGCTTGTGCAAGAGGAAGCGTGCTCCCCGGCGGGCGGCCGTGGGGCGCCGGCACCAGGCAGGGCCCCCCGTGGGGTGGGCCGGAGGGCGCCGTGCCAGGCTCTGACCCTGCCTCCCCCTCCCCAGCGCGAGTGCATCTCCGTCCACGTCGGCCAGGCCGGCGTCCAGATGGGCAACACGTGCTGGGAGCTGTACTGCCTGGAGCACGGCATCCAGCCCGACGGGCAGATGCCCAGCGACAAGACCATCGGCGGGGGGGACGACTCCTTCACCACCTTCTTCTGCGAGACCGGCGCCGGGAAGCACGTCCCGCGGGCCATCTTCGTGGACCTGGAGCCCACCGTGATCGGTGAGTGCTGGGGCAGGGCTGTGTGTGACACGGGGGGCAGCCCCGGGTGGGCAGCGAGCGGCTGCTGTGCGCTGCCGGCAGGGTGTCCTGCAACCCGTAACCGCAGGAGAAGCCACAAAGCTCCGCACTGGCTTTGTTACTGAAATGTCCTGGAGGCAGCGGTGCTGGTAGCCTCCGCTCTGCACGTGTGTGCGGAGAGAAACCAGCCCAACCGGCACAGCAGCTCCCACGGGTGGGAGAAGCCGAGCTCCTGCGCAGGGAGGTGGCAGCCACCTCCGTCTGGAGCAGAAACCTGCTGCCCGCGGTGGCCCCAGTGATATGCGGGTCCTGGGCTGTGCCCCGGGCAGGTGGAGCTGGGAGGAGGACGAGGGACGGGGCTCGCACCAGCCTGGCTGTTACCAGCAGCCTGCGCCAGGCTCAGCTCTCCCCGATCTCTCCTAGATGAGGTGCGGGCTGGGATCTACCGGCAGCTCTTCCACCCCGAGCAGCTCATCACCGGCAAGGAGGACGCTGCCAACAACTACGCCCGCGGGCACTACACCATCGGCAAGGAGATCATCGACCAAGTGCTGGACAGGATCCGGAAGCTGGTGGGTAACTGCTGCTGGGGACGTGTCCCCTGGGCTGGGCTGTGTCGTCCTGCTGGGGGTCAGAGCCCCCCTGTGCCCTGGGAGGGGTCTGCAGCTGCTCATGGCAGGGGTGGAGCAGGTCCTGAAGGACGTCTGGACAGGCAGGTGTTGATGGGGAGATCAGCAGCAGAGCAATCTCATGCTTCTCGCTCTCCCTGCAGGCTGACCAGTGCACGGGCCTCCAGGGCTTCCTCGTTTTTCATAGCTTTGGAGGCGGCACCGGCTCCGGATTCACCTCCCTGCTGATGGAGCGCCTCTCTGTTGACTACGGCAAGAAGTCCAAGCTCGAGTTCTCCATCTACCCTGCCCCACAGGTCTCCACCGCCGTGGTGGAGCCCTACAACTCCATCCTTACCACCCACACCACCCTGGAGCACTCGGACTGTGCCTTCATGGTGGACAACGAGGCCATCTACGACATCTGCCGCAGGAACCTGGACATCGAGCGCCCAACCTACACCAACCTCAACCGCCTCATCAGTCAGATCGTTTCATCCATCACCGCCTCGCTGAGGTTTGACGGGGCCCTGAACGTCGACCTGACCGAGTTCCAGACCAACCTGGTGCCCTACCCTCGCATCCACTTCCCCCTGGCCACCTACGCCCCCGTCATCTCTGCAGAGAAGGCCTACCACGAGCAGCTGTCGGTGGCCGAGATCACCAACTCGTGCTTCGAGCCGGCCAACCAGATGGTGAAGTGCGACCCTCGGCACGGCAAGTACATGGCATGCTGCCTGCTGTACCGCGGGGACGTGGTGCCCAAGGACGTCAACGCCGCCATCGCCACCATCAAGACCAAGCGCAGCATCCAGTTCGTGGACTGGTGCCCCACGGGCTTCAAGGTGGGCATCAACTACCAGCCGCCCACCGTGGTGCCGGGGGGGGACCTGGCCAAGGTGCAGCGCGCCGTCTGCATGCTGAGCAACACCACGGCCATCGCCGAGGCCTGGGCTCGCCTCGACCACAAGTTCGACCTGATGTACGCCAAGCGCGCCTTCGTGCACTGGTACGTGGGCGAGGGCATGGAGGAGGGCGAGTTCTCCGAGGCGCGCGAGGACATGGCTGCCCTGGAGAAGGATTACGAGGAGGTGGGCCTGGACTCCTACGAGGACGAAGAGGAGGGCGAGGAGTAGAGACGCCGCGGCCCAAGGGGACCTTGCTCCTTCTCCCGTGTCTCCTGCGGGAACCCTTTGCAATAAACCGTTTGAGAGCCTCCGTGTCTCCCAGTAACACCCCGGCTGCGTTGGTTTCTTGCCAGGTCAGGTGTGTGGTGAGCGCTGCTGCTGCTGCTGCTGCTGCTGCTATGCTTCCTCCCCGTGCTCTGCTCTTTCTCCTGTTTCAGCTCGCTCCCCACGCAAGTAAGTGTCCCCAGGGCCACAGCGCACGTCCCGCACTGCTCCCTGGTCCAGGCAGGGTGGGTACCGCTTCCTCCTGTGGATGGCCCTGCTTCGCACCTGGAGCCCAAAGGAGCACATTCAGCCAGAGCAACAAAACATCTGTGGCTGCTGAGAAATCTCGCCACGTGCAGCCAGTGGGGTAGGTGGGCTGGGCTGGAAGGAGTGTGTTGGGAGCGGAGGGAGCAGCCCCGCGCCCCTGCCCCTGCAGCCACAGCATGGGGCGAGGGGCGTGCCCAAGCTCTGCGGTGCATCGGGTGCACCCTGCGAGGGCACCCAGCCTGTGAATCCCTGTGGCTGCTGTACTGCCGTGTTGTGGTGGAGGATTAAAGGAGGAGAACGCTCCCTGTGGAAACCACTTGGATGCATTGTTTATTTTTCCCCCCCCCCGCCTGCGGGCATTGCACCTGCTGTGTGTCCCAGTGAGCCCTCCCAGCTGCTAGGCTGCGGGTGCTCGTCGCGCTGGGGTGTTTGCAGAGCAGGCCCTGCTGTCCCAGAGCTGTCCTTGTCCCATAAAGCTGGGCTGCTGCTCCTTCTGCCCATTCCCTGCCCTGTGCTTACACTGTGCTGAGCCCCCTTCTCCTGCTGGTGCTGCCTCGGAGGGCCTGCACTGCAGTGCCCAGCCCCAGCTGTAGATGGGAGATTTGTGTTAACTCTCATCCATCAGGCACGCTGGGGCCGGAGATTAATTTTCCCTGCTTAATGCTAATGCTGTGGCTGTGCCGACCCACCAGGGCTGTCCTCCCGTGCCCTTCCCCTCCGGCAGCGCTAGGCTGCAGGCTCTGGCTGCCTGCTCACCCCATGCCCCGGCAGGAACAGGGACACCATCCACACCTCTGCAATAAAGAACATCTTTTACTCAAAACACAAGGCAACGTAGGCGCTGAGGGCGGCGGTGAAGCAGGCACCAGGTCTCGCCTGCCCCCTGCCTCACTCCAGCACCAGGCTGGGCCCCGACCACGGCTCTGCCCTGGGCAGGAGTGCCCCCTTGGGGTGCCGTGCTGGACACCCTGCTCCTCTGTAAGCGCCTGTGTTTAGCAGCAGGTCGTGTGTACCAGTCCTGGGGCTCAGCCCTGGGCTGTGCGAGCCCCCAGCAACAGCGTTTGGGGCACAAACCCCCAGCACACAGCCCCAAAGGCCACGCTCCAAGTCCAACACACCTCCGGCACGGAGCAGCTCTCCCCCAGGTGCAGAAATCCCCTCTGAAATAAGCCCTGCAGGGAAGCAGGGCCGAGGGCAGCTGCTCTTCTCCCGGCTCGGCCTGTGTCGCCGCGGGGTGGGACGGGCTCAGATGCACGTGGTGACCTGGCCGGCCGGCGCGGGCTGCAGCCCCTCCAGCTGCTGCAGGACCTCGTCGATGCTGGGCCGCTCCTGGGGGTTCACCGTCATCATGGAGGAGAGCAGGCGGCGCAGGGCGGCCGAGTACCTGCGGGGAGAGAGGGAGAGGGGTCAGCATGGCCCTGCCACGGGGAGCTGGGCCCGGCCCCCCACCCTGGTGCCTCACCTGGAAGATGGGGGCACGGCGATGGGGTTCTGCACCGCCAGAGCAACGCTGTCACCCTTCTGGAAGACCATGTCGTAGGGGCCCTCCCCGAACATCATGCAGTACAGCACGCAGCCTAGGGACTGGAGCACGGTGGGGTCAGGGCAGCCCCCCCCAACATGGCATGGGGAGGAGGATGGGGGCCAGATCCTTACCCAAATATCCGTGCGCTCGTCTATGACGCACTGGCTGGGCACCGTGAAGAGCTCCGGGGCTCGGTAGGAGATGGTGCAGCGCTGGGCGGCCCAGTCCTGCAGAGAGGCAGAGGGGAGGGTGAGTGAAGCAACGAAGGGCTCGGGGCAGGGGTGGGCAGCGGGACGAGGCCCGGGGTGCTCCCCCCCCACGGGGCACTCACCTGCACGGCCACGGCCTCCCGGGAGCTGGTGACTTCGATGCGGGCCCGGTTCATGGAGCCCAGGTCCATCAGCACGGGCCGGTCGTCCTCATCCAGCAGCACGTTGGTGGGTTTGAGGTCCCTGCGGGGGGGCAGGGGGAAATGTCGCCGGGCACCCTCCGGCCCCCCAGATGTCCACGTACCCGCCACGGGCAGGGCTGGCAGCCCCTACCTGTGCGCGTAGCCCTTGCTGTGGATGGCCTGCAGCCCGCAGCAGATGCCGTGGAGGATGAGGAGGACGCGCTGCTCCGGCATGAAGGCCCCTTTCTCTCGCAGCGCCTCCACCTCGCCCCAGAGGGTCCCCCCCTGCCGAAAGCAAGCGGCCGCTCGCCTCCACCGCCGCCCCACGCGGCGCGGGGCCGGGGGCTCCGCGCCCCCCTCACCTTGACGTAGGGCAGCAGCAGCCAGGCCTCGTGCTTGGCGCCCTTCTCCACCAGGCAGTGGGCCTCCAGCCGCAGGACGTTGGGGTGCCGCACGAGGCCGTGCATCTCCGCCTCGCGCAGGGCGGCCTGCCGGTCCTCCCCGTCGTGGCACACGATGCGCTTCAGGGCGTACAGCCGCCCGTCACGCAGCCCCTCCACCAGGTCCACGCAGCTGAAGCCCCTGCGGGGAGCCGAGCGCCGTTTGGGGCGGCCAGTCCCCGGGGAAGGGGAGCGGGGGGGGTGCCCGTTTTGGGGTACCCCCCCCCCGAACCCCCCCGGCCCCCTGCGGGCTCAGCGCCCCCCCCCCCCGCGCAGCCCCCCCCCCCCCCCCCCCGGTGCCCACCCCTCCGCCAGGCGGTGCAGCAGCAGGTAGCGCGCGCCCCCGAGGCTGACGGTGGCGCGCGAGCACACGCACAGCGCCTGCCCCATCGTCCGCGCGCGTCATCGCCGCGCGCCCCCGCGCGCCGCGCGTCACCCGCCGGGAGGGGGGGCGGGGCTTGGCGCGAGGGGCGGGGCCTAACGGGATGGGCGCGGCGCGTCGGAACGGGCGGTAACTGCGGAGGGGGCGTGGCTTGCGGGAAGGGGGCGGGGCTTGGCGGGAGGGGGCGGGGCCAAGCGGGGGGGGGCCGCCATTGTGCGACCCCGCAGAGAAGCGGGAGGGAGCGCGGTGAGCGGCTCCGCGCCGCGCCGGGCCCGCCCGCAGGCATGGGGCTGCCGGGCCTCGCCCTGCTGCTGGCTGCGGGGCTGCTGCACGCCCAGGTCGGTGGAGGACCCCAAACCCCCAGGCCCAAACCCACTAGACCCCCAATCCCCTAGACCCCCAACCCCTGCACCCTAATCCCCCAGACCCCCAACCCCCTGCACCCCAAACCCATGCACCCTAATCCCCTAGACCCCCAACCCCCTGCATCCTCATCCCCTGCACCCTAATCCTCTAGACCCCCAACCCCCCTGCACCCCCAACCCCTGCACCCTAATCCCCTAGACCCCCAACCCCCTGCACCCCCAACCCATGCACCCTAATCCCCCAGACCCCCAACCCCCCTGCACCCCAAACCCCCTGCGCCCCCAACCCATGCACCCTAATCCCCTAGACCCCCAACCCCCTGCATCCTCATCCCCTGCACGCCAACCCCCTGCACCCCAACCCCTAACTGTCTCCTCCTGCTGTAGCCACCCCGCTCAGCCCCTGCAGCGGACCCCAGTCCCCTAAACCCCAACCCCCTGCATCCCCAACCCCCTGCACCGCAAACCCCTGCACCCCCAACCCCCTGCACCGCAAACCCCTGCACCCCAACCCCATAGACCCCGAATCCCCCCGATCCCCAGTCCCCCTGCACCCCCAATCCCTGCACCCCAATCCCCCCGCACCCCAATCCCCCCACACCCCAACCCCTGCACCCCAACCCCCTAGACCCCCAACCCCTAACCATCTCCTCCCACTTGGCCCCGTCACTTGCCCCATGTCGAGGAAGGGTCCTCGGGGTCCGTGCAGGGGGTTTTGGGGATCCGCAGCCCTGCCTCTCCCCGCAGCCCACCGCCCCGCCGCGCTCCTTCCAGCTGGACTACGAGCAGGACTGCTTCCGCAAGGACGGCGCCCCTTTTCGCTACGTCTCGGGCAGCATCCACTACGCCCGCGTCCCGCGCCCCGCCTGGCGCGACCGGCTGCTCAAGATGTACATGAGCGGGCTCAACGCCGTGCAGGTGTAAGTGCCGGGGCGACTCCTCACCCCACAACTGGGTTACTCGGTCACCAGGAGGGGGATCAGCCCGTACGCTGAGCTCTGGGACCCCCCTGCCGGGCACAACACGTGCCTGGGCTCCCCCCGTGCGTGCCCAGTCGCCATCCCCGTCTCGCCCCAGCTACGTGCCCTGGAACTACCACGAGCCGCTGCCGGGGGTGTACGACTTCTCCGGGGACCGGGACGTGGAAGCTTTCCTGGACCTGACAGCGGAGCTGGGGCTCCTGGTGATCCTGCGGCCGGGGCCCTACATCTGTGCCGAGTGGGAGATGGTGAGGCCCGTGGCCCCGCGCTGGGGGTGATGGGTGGCTGGGGGGGCACGGCGGGGCTGGCCCGCCTCTGGGGCTCTCTGAGCAGTTTGTCTGTCTCTCCTGCTGCTGCGGGTGTTCCCCTAGGGCGGCCTGCCTGCCTGGCTGCTGTGGAAATCAGACATCGTCCTGCGCTCCTCCGACCCCGGTGAGCCTCAGCACGGGGCCGGAGCCGTGGTGCTGCCCCCTCTCCCAGCGCCCCCCGGATTATTTCCATCCGCCGGGACGGGGGGGCTGCTAGCAGGCTGAGCTGCGCCCTGTCCCCCCAGCCTTCCTGGCAGCCGTCGACTCCTGGCTCCACGTCCTGCTCCCCAAGATCAAGCCTCGGCTCTACCAGCACGGGGGGAACATCATCAGCGTGCAGGTGGGGTGCTGCCGGGGTGCCCCCAGCTGCCTTGGGGGGAGGGATGGGGGGAGCAGGGTGCCCGTCAGGACCCGGCTGCATCGTGCCCGGCTCGCAGGTGGAGAACGAATACGGGAGCTACTACGCCTGCGACTACGACTACCTGCGGCACCTGCTGGGCTCCTTCCGAGCGCTGCTGGGCGGCGAGGCGCTGCTCTTCACCACCGACGGCGCGCGGGCGGAGGAGCTGCGTTGCGGCACCCTGCAGGGGCTCTACGCCACCGTCGACTTCGGGCCAGGTGCCGCCAAGGTGGAGGAGGAGAGGGGACAGGGGTCCCGTCCCCCTCCTGCTCCAACCTCTCGTCTTCTTCCCACTGCAGACTCCAACGTGACGGAGGCGTTCGGCGCGCAGCGCAGCATCGAGCCGAGGGGGCCCCTGGTGAGGCACCGAGGGAGAGGGCGAGCTGGGAGGCTAGGCTGCCTGGGGAGCGGGTCACTGGTGGATGTCACCGGCCCCTTGCCCCCCCAGGTGAACTCCGAGTACTACACGGGCTGGCTGGACTACTGGGGGGGCGCGCACGCCAGCACCAGCGCCGCGCAGGTGGCCCGGGGGCTCGCCGACATGCTGCGGCTGGGAGCCAATGTCAACATGCAAGTAGCCAGCCGGGGCGGGGGGCGCAGCCTGGGCCCCGGGGGGGGCAGCGGGGGGGTCTGGGTTGGTGTGTGGGTGCTGAGGGCGCTCGCTGGGTGTCACGCAGGTACATGTTCCACGGGGGCACCAACTTCGCCTACTGGAGCGGTGAGTGGGGGCCGCCTGGGGGGCGCGCAGTGGTGCTGGGGTGGGGGGCTTTCCTCGGCACCCAGGGGCCTGCTCCAGGCTAACGCTCCATCCCGTGGGGTTCGCTGGCCCCCAGCCCCAGCTTGTCCCCCTGGGGACTCCTTCTGACCCTAAGACCACCAGTTCTGGGTCGTGCCCCCATTGCGTTGCGGCCAGCCCAGGGCTGGGGTCCAGGCTGTGCCGGAGAGCCCCTTCCTGCAGCGCCCATCGCTTCCCTGGCCAGGTGCTGACTTAAAGGCCCAGTACAAACCAGTGACCACCAGTTACGACTACGATGCACCACTCTCAGAGGCCGGAGACCCCACGGAGAAGCTGTTTGCCATCCGCACGGTCATCAGCAAGGTGCTGAGCAGGGCAGGAGGGGGCAGCAGTGGGCACGGGAGGACCTGGCAGGGCAGGGACATCTCCCTGCTCGTCCCAGGGGACCCCTCAGCCCCGAGGGCCCCCTGACAGCCTGCCGTTCAGTTCCAGCCCCTGCCCGTGGGCCCGATGCCCCCTGCCACCCCCAAGTATGCCTACGGCCGGGTGGATCTGCACAAGGTGAGTGAGGGTGCCGGGGGCTGTGTGGCCCTTGCCCAGCACTGCCCAGCTCCCCAGCTCCCCTCCCTCTCTGCAGCATGCTGATCTCCTGGACGTCCTGCATGTCCTGTCCCCCTCCGGGCCCATCCGCAGCCAGTTCCCCCTCACCTTCGAGGCCATAAAGCAGGTGAGGGGCTGGGCGCACTGGGGCACATCGAGGGAGACGCTGGGGTGGGGGAAAGGAGCTCACGGCAGCCCCCTTTCCCTTTCTGTGCTGCCCTGCAGGCCCATGGCTTTGTGCTGTACCACACGCAGCTGCCCCGCGACGTCCCGGCCCCGGCCCCGCTGAGTGCTCCTCCCCACGGCGTCCGCGACCGCGGCTACGTGATGCTGCAGAAGGTGGGGTGCCTCTCGGGGGGGACGTGCAGGGCCAGGACCTCGGGGACAGGCAGGGTGCTGAGAGCCCCACTGAGCCCCCGAGGGGCACCCCGCTGGCCCGTTTGTGTCCCCTTGGGGGCAGCAGGCAGCCCTGGGCTGGCTCTGGGGGGAGAAGGCAGCGGGACGCTGTGCTGGCAGCATTTGGGGCGGTGGGACCGGGGTGTGGGGAGGCAGCGCTGACCGCCCTGTGTCTGCAGGAGTACCAGGGGACGCTGGAGCGGGACGGGCAGACCACGCTGCGTGTGACCGGCAGGGCAGGGGACGCGCTGGACGTGCTCGTGGAGAACATGGGCAGGCTCAGCTTCGGGGCCAACTTCAGCGACTTCAAGGTGAGGGGAAACAGCCAAACAGCCCCCTCCTGCCCCCTCCCACAGACCCCATCCAGGCACCCTGAGCCCTGCTCCCTGGTTAACCTTGCACTGTCTCCCCCTTCCTCTGCACCCACCCACCGGTGTGACCCTGGGCAGGGGGCAAACCCTGCGGGACCAGGATAAAGCAGTGGGATTGGCATCGCCTTCTCCTGGTGCTGTGGCAGCCAGGATCGTGCAGCCGCTCCCATAGGATCCTATTCCGTTCCCAGGGCAAACCCCACTGCCTCATTTTCCCTCCTCCTCCACCACAGGGCTTGCTGGGGAACCTCTCCTTGGACTCCAGCCCGCTCAGCACCTGGCTCATCTACCCCCTGGCCATAGACGCTGCCGTCCAGCAGGGCTGGCCCCACGCTGCCCTGCCACAATCAAGCGGTAGGGGCAGATCGGGGCCAGCCTTCTACACCGGGACCTTTGAGACCCCTGGCATTGCCTGGGACACCTTTGTGAAGTTCCCAGGTTGGAGCAAGGTAAGGTCGTGCAGAGCGAGGAGAGCGGATGAGGGGGTGGAGAGGGGCACAGCTCAGTCCCATCTCCCTCTTCCAGGGCCAGCTGTGGATAAACGGCTTCAACCTGGGCCGGTACTGGCCCCGCCGTGGGCCCCAGCAGACCCTCTTTGTGCCTGGCTCAGTCCTGCGTGTTGGCTGCCCCAACAACATCACGGTGCTGGAGCTGGAGGGAGCACCTTCCACCCCCTTCCTGCTCTTCCTCGACCAACCCCTTCTCAACAAGACCCTCAGCCCCAGCACCTGGACTGCAGAATAAACGCGGGGCTGCCAGGCGCTGTCACGTGCCTGGTATGTGTCTCGTGCACACCAGGGTACGTGGGCGAGGGCACGGAGGAGGGCGAGTTCTCTGAGGCACGTGAGGACATGGCTGCCCTGGAGAAGGATTATGAGGAGGTGGGCCTGGACTCCTACGAGGACGAAGAGGAGGCAAGGAGTAGAGAAGCCACAGCCAAAGAGGACTGTGCTCCTTCTCCCGTGTCTCCTGCGGGAACCCTTTGCAATAAACTGTTTGAGAGCCTCCGTGTCTCCCAGTAATCCCCCGGCTGCAGTGGTTTCTTGCCAGGTCAGGTGTGTGGTGAGCGCTGCCGCTGCTGCTGCTGCTGCTATGCTTCCTCCCTGCTTCCTCAACGCCATGCAGGTGTAAGTGCCAGGGTGATTCCTCGCCTCAAAACTGGGTTGCCCGGTCAGCAGGAGGGGGATCAGCCCGTACGCTGAGCTCCGTCACTGGGAGCAACTCTCTACCTGCAACTTTCCTCTTCTGTGAGTGAGAAAATACATGTTTACTGTTGTCTTCACTAGCAACCCACTACCATATCCTCTGTGTGACCAAGAGGGAAAAACAGTGAATTTGGGTTCTTGCCTCAGAAGAGGCATTTATTTGTAGACCAAATTCAGCTAGTGAGCAGCAAACCCAGTGAATGGGGAGTAAGGATGAAAAAGTATGTGGTTTGAAAGCCTGCAAAATAAGGCAAGTAGGAAAGAGTGTGGTGTGGAGGTCCACCCAGAAGACATGTGCCTGTTCAGGCACATCAACTGCCAGTGCAATGACAACCTGGAAACTGAAACTCCCTACTCCTTTGGTTGGTTGGTTTTAAAAGAAATACTCTTGGGTGACAAAAGCCAACAGGCACCAGTGATAAGCTAGGTGTATAAGTTTTCAGAGGGGGTTGTAGCAGACCGTATTTCTCTTTAAGTAGGGGATTTGAGTAATCGATTGTGTTTCTCCTGAAGATCAAGAAACCACAGTGCTCCCTGAAATGTGGGATGATATGCAAAACCAGCAACTCAAGGTAGTGGAACTCAAACCAGAAACGAAGGACTACAGAGAGGTGGCAGAAAGGTTTATGAAGACCAGCTTCAGCTTCTAGAAATTGAAAAGGTAAAAGCACGTTACCATTTCTAAGCATAAATACTTTGATAACAACTCATGAATAATGACTAGTAAACAGTGGAAAAATAAATCCTGTTAGGACTTATGGGACAAGACTCTATGGGAAAAGAAGCAGACACAGTTTTATCTGCTTTCCTGATTGACTTATGTTTATAATTAATTGTCTGAAGAGGATGCACAAAACTTTCAATACCTGCACAGGTATTTAATGTGATGTTTATGACCTTCAAACCTGTTGCAAAATATCTCCACTCTCAAGAAGAAGCTGCTTCTGACACCAAGACTTACGATGCTGAAAACATGCCAAGTCAGGTGATTTTAATGGAAGTGCCTGTGCGTATGGTCTCTGTTCAGGTAGCTACTATGCATTTTTCTCTTCTGCTTATTCAAGTGTCAAAACTCAGCAAGCAGAGGGGATTCCCTGTCCAGAAACAAGGGAAAAGCAATTTGCTAATGAAGGCTGTTATTGCTTAGGTCTACACAAATACTCTTCCTGAAAAACTTCCTGTTTGAGCACTACTGACTCTTCACTTCTGGTAGCATAGAAGCATGTGCCAGACTGCTTGCCAATGTGTTAATCCTCAAGAGGGTAACCCTGATTTGAGCTGGCTTGATTATGGGAAGCCAGTTTTGACATTATGCTGGTATCCAGTAAATTTTTTGCAGTCAAGCTATTAGCTTCAAGCATTAGCTACTCCTGAAGTGACAAGGCTGCACACCTCTGCATGTAAGTGTCCCTTTTGCATAGGCATCAACTACTCAGCAGTCAAGTTACATGAGAGGTTATTCGGGACGTTTCCCCAAAGAATAAGAGATCAGTGGCAGTAATGCCATCTGTTTTACCAATTTTAATCAGCATCAATTTGACGTTGCATCAAGTTAAGGTATTTGGAGCAAGTCTTAAGCAATTGCTTCTAAAGTTTCATTAAATCACTTTTGCTATAGTAGAGCAGAGCATCTTCTGCCTTAACCCATATGTGCTTGGCAGGTGGGTGTTTTGCAAGTTTCTGGGTCATACACAAAACTATCCCATATTATTTCCCTGTTGCATTTTGGGTTGGGTTCTGCTATCTGTTGTGCTGAAGTCTGGAGTGATGTGCCTAACTTATTTTATAATGTAGCCTACATGTGTTGTAGCTAGGAGTAGAATCTTGGAACACTGAATTGTTGCTACACTGATGCTTTTCATGACAAGCTAAAAAAAAAAGAAAGTCTTAATTTCAAACTTTGCAGATTGAAAGGGTACAGAACCCATTTTTGCGGAAGATCTACCAAATAAAAAAGCATCAAATGGCTGAGAAAAATGTCAGTGGAGATGACGAGAAGCTTTTGTTTCATGGGACAGGTAAGGAGTCCTTAACCTTAATTAATAGCTCTGGATTTAATTGGAGCTATGCTGGAATGCACAGTAATGTGAATTTCAAAACTGCTCATTTCCCTGAATAGGGCTAGGAATAACTCATGTCCTCTGTGTAGTCTTGCCTTGTATGCAAAATGTTCTGTTTTGTTAAATCTCCATATTGCCGTCATTAGAGCCTGTGAATCTCTTGGCAGATAAGTGATTGTTATTAATGAAATACACTTTTTTTTTCTGACTATAGCTGCAAACTTTGGAAATGGAATGAACTTTGCTGTTAATGCCAGCTATTCTGCCCATGACGCCTATTCTAAACCAGATGTGGATGGAAAGAAGTACATGTACGTGGCTCGAGTACTTGTTGGAGAATGTTCTCAAGGGACAAGAGGATCAATTACTCCAGCAGCAAAAAGTGCTAGCAACTCCATGGATCTGTTTGAGAGTTCAACTGATAATGGAAACAATCCATCCATGTTTATCATATTTAATGACATTCAAGCTTACCCAGAATACCTTATCACTTTCACTACATGAGCATTTTGATTGCAGCCAAGTTTGCATGTCTCTTCATTTTATAAATCTGTCCTGCACATTAATATGTGTATATATATATATTAGTGAAAACAAATAGTTTTATCAAATTAATTTATTAAAGCTTGTTTATATTTAAGCAACCTTTAGCAATTTTTGATAGCACTGCCATAGACTACTTTTTTCCACTTGGAGCAGTTGAACGTATGTAACAGGAGTTCAATTTGACATGTAACCTAACAGTAGTTTTCAGTAGAAATCCTGCACCTGTCCACCCCCTTTATACTATCTTGGCCATTCCATGCAGCATTCTGGCCATCCTAGTTGCAATAAAGAGTGGGTAGTGCTGTTGGGGGATTGAAAGAGACATTCTCTCAACCACTGACTGCATGGCGTTGCATTTCTGATAGAGTATGAGAAGCTATCATAAATTATAATGCTGACTGTCATTTACTGTGGATTTCAATAAATGAAATAATTGTAGTTAACGGCTTGTGTTTGTCTAAAACAATCTCTCAAGATATTTAGCATTGGTTTTCAAAAGTTCACTTACAGGCAACTACTTGGGGATTGAATTCTCTAATATGGTGTTGCTTGATTTTAATACGATAGCCCTCCCGGGCATGTCAGTAAGAGGATTTGTAAACCTCACCCAACCTTCTGCAATTAGTTAATACCCAAATTAATTAGGTATAGCCTAAGAGAGCCAAGAAAATAAGCGTAAGGAAGGTGTTCCTGCTCTTGTACACTACCTGTAGTGCCCTTCCTGTGATGTTAAGGAGAAAAGAACAGGGCAAAGAAAGGCAAGGGGTGCGTGTGTTGGAATAGGGGAGGGGAGGTTTGTTTGTGTGTTTGTTTCGCTGGGTTAAGGCCTTTTTGACAAGGCTTGAGGAAATAGTTTATTTCAAAGACCTAATCATTAACCAAGCCAATGTTCAGAGTTTCATTGGGGGTGGGGGGAGAATCAGAGCAATATAATCTCTATAGCCTACTGACAATAAAAAAAATACTTTTAACAGCATCAGGTGTCATGAGGTCTACTGAGAAAGCAGAATGCTGCAGCACCTCCAACTTTTTAGCAGTTCTTGGCTCTGCTGAATTTATCAGGTTTGTCTTTTTATTCGGTTGGATGATTAGGAGACAATTATCAATTACTTCTTTTTAATATTTAGGTTGCTACTAGTTGAAAGTTTTTGCTAATATAGTTTTCACATGTCCCCTGCAGCCATTCAAAAATGAAACTTCACGTGGGGTTCTAAAAGCAACTAGCTTTTCTCCAGTGTTATTAAGGGTTTATTAAGATTTTATTAAGAATTAATACTGTTTTGCAGATTGAAAGGATATGTATTTACCTCGGGTTAAAGAGGGTAATGCAGTTAACTAAACAGTGCTCAAAAAGCCCTCAAGTGAGTGCAGTTTACAGCACCAAGCACTCATAGCCTGTCTTGGCCATGATATAAACTCTTTTCACATTCCAATTTCTCTTTAGTCTTTCAAACTTTCACTTTTTATACTCACAGAGGTGGGGACACTTGCTGAACTTCAGAAGACTGGAAGAACTTTGATCATTACTGGATGTGCAGTGACTCAGTGGCTCTTAATTGGAAAACACTCCTTTTTCACGGCCCAAGTGCAGGACCTTGAAGAAGATAACTCCAGCTGTAGCGATGTGTGGGAGGTTACTGCATTTGTGAAGAAAAACAAGTATGGTTAAAGGAAAAGCCTTGCAAGCACAGCAGCGAGGAGCAGCGTGCCACTTTCCCAGGGAAAGGCTGTGGGGGTTTGTACAGGTGCAGGCTCAGGAGCTCCCCGTGAACAGTCACCAACGGCAAAGTGCCAGGGGCCCAAATGCTTGAAGTTTTCCTTTTGAAGCCAAGAGACTTAAAGAAAGACCTCTGTTAGAAACGCAGGCGGTCGCTGTCTCAGCAGCGTGACAGGTGCTGGGGTTAACAGCCCTGGAGAAACTCGTTTTTGGTGGGGAAACACAAGCGTTGTGACCGTGACAACGCCTGAGGCGCGCTGTGGCTGAAGGCGCGCGGCCGCTGAGCGGCTGAGCTCGATGGCGGCCCCCGCCCGGCCGGTGCCCACCTCAGGCCTCGCCCCGATGGGCGACGGCGGCGGCTCCGCTGCGTGCCGGGAAATGTTCGGGACCCGCCCCGAGGGGAAACGAAAGCGAAAGGCGGAGGGGACGGCGGGGCCGAGGGACGGGACGGGACGGGGCCGCGGGGCGGCCATGTCGGGGCCGCGGGCGGCCGCCTTCCCGCTGCTGGTGCGCGGCGACTGGGGCGCGGGCGAGCCGCCGGCCGCCCTGCGCAAGAAGCTGCTCCTCTACTTCCAGAGCCACAAGCGCTCGGGCGGCGGCGAGTGCGAGCTGCGGGATGGGCCCGGCCACCTCCTCGTCTGCTTCGCCCGCCCCGACGGTGAGGGTTTGCTCTGAGGGGTCCCGGGGGCGAGCGAGGGGACGGGGAGGTGCTGGGATGAGGCCTCGGTGAGGTGAGGTGTAACTCAGGAGCGGTGACTTCGTGCAGGATTTCTATGTGTATGCACGCTCCGAGTTGTGCTGTTGTTTGTACTGTAAGTTGTGGGGTACTGCCCAGAGAGGCTGCGGATGTCCCGTCCCTGGGGGTGCCCGAGGCCAGGCGGGATGGGGTTTGGGCAGCCCGAGCTGGTGGGGGGCTTGGAGGGCTTTAAGGTCCCTGCCAACCCGAACCTCTCCGTGATTCACCATCTCATACGTACTACGCAGATATATACTGTATAATGCATAATATGGACCCTATAACATGTAATATAGAATATACAATATATGGATTTACGTAAATTCATACGTCTAAATTCAGTGCTTAGTACTATCCTCTAGGTGGCTTCTTGATTAAGGCTTAGTAGGCTACAAATTAATAAATCCAAGGAATTACAGACCTGTCAGTCAGACCTCAGTGCCAGAGAAGGTCATGGATCAGATCACCTTGAGTGCCATCACATGGCACATACAGGACAACCAGGCCATCAGACCCAGTCGGCACAGCTTTACGAAAGGCAGGTCCTGCCTGACCAACCTGGTCTCCCTCTATGATAAGATGACCCATTAGTGGTCGACAGAAAGGCTGCGGGTGTCGTGGTCTTGGACTTAGCAAAGCGTTTGGTACTTGTTTCTGACAGCCTTCTCCTGGAGAAACTGGCCACTGGTGGCTTGGATGGATGTACTGTTTGCTGGGTAGAAAAGTGGCTGGATGGCCAGGCCCAAAGAGTTGTTGTGGATGGAGTTAAATCCGTTGGTGGTGTTCCGTAGAGCTTGCTGTTGGGGCTGGTTTTGTGTAACGTTTTTATCGATAACCTGTATGAGGGGATCGAGTGCACCCTCGGTAAGGCTGCAGATGACACCAAGCTGGGCAGGAGTGTTGACCTGCTGGAGGGGAGGGAGGCTCTGCAGAGGCACCTGCGTAGGCTGGACTGATGGGCCACGTCCAGCTGCACGGCCTTCAACAAGGCTGGGGGCCGGGTGCTGCTCTTGGGGCACACCACCCCACGCAGCGACACAGGCTCGGGGAAGAGCGGCTGGGAAGCTGCCCAGCAGAAAAGGACCTGGGGGAGCTGGTCGGCCGCTGGCTGAACGTGGGCCAGCCGTGTGCCAGGTGGCCTACAAGGCCGATGCCGTGCGGGCCTGCATCAGAAACAGCGTGGCCAGCAGGACCAGGGAAGGGATTGTCCCTCTGTACTCGGTCCTGGTGAGGCTGCACCTCGAGTACTGTGTTAGTTTTGGGCCCCTCACTACGGGAAAGATACGGAGTTGCTGAAATGCGTTCAGAGAAGAGCAAGGAAGCTGGTGAAGGGACTGGCAAATGATGTATGAGGAGCGGCTGGGGGGTTGTTGCTTCCGGAGAAAAGGAGGCTGAGGGGAGACCTCATCGCTCTCTATAACTACTGGAAAGGAGGTTGTAGCATGGGTTTCAGACTCTTCTCAGGTGACAAGCGACAGGATGCAGGGAAATGCCCTCAAGTTGCCTCAGGGGAAGTTTAGGTTGGATGTCAGGAAGAATTTCTTCACAGAGTGGTTAGGCATTGGCACAAGCTGCTCAGGGAAGTGGTAGAATCGCCATCCCTGGAGGTATTTAAGAGACACGTGGTGCTTTGGACCATGGTTTAGTGATAGACTTGGTAGCACTAGGTGATGGTTGGACTTGATGATCATGAGGGTCTTTTCCAACTGAAATGATTCTGTGGTTGTATGAGTCTTCTATATAGATCAATATATACACGTTTATTAAATTTGATGCACAGTAATATTCTCTAAATTGTAGTTGGAATAAAAAAATCTATTAATCGAAGTTAACATATGATTACAGATATATATTAGAAATATGAAATATAAAACATAAACATGCAGCAGTGTGGAAAGCATTTAGTTGTAGTTATGTTAAATATACATACATATATGTGCATATATTTATTTTTTTTTTTTCTGTCTTGTCATGCTTCCCAGCTGCTGACTCTCCCCAGCTGGTAAGGTGAGGGAACACATCCCCATGCCGTTGTTTTGGCGCTGGCTGGAAGAGGGTGTGAGAGGCATGGGGACAGTCCTGGGACTCCGGTGCTGCAGTAGGGTGTGCCACATGATTTAAGTTATAAAGTTGTATTTCTATTCACAATGTCACTGTTTTCTTTGATTTTCCTTAGTGAAGCAACGTGTTCTTGAGAGACAGACTCATGAGCTGGATTTGGGAATACAAGGAAAATTGAAGTTGATCGTCACGGAGCTTGAAACAGCAGTAGCTACCAAAGAGGAAGCATTTGAAGAAAAATTAGTTCACACAGAGGTGAATAAAAATTGTTATCCTAACTAGAGTTTTGAAACAATGATGAGAGTGCCGAAGCAGTCATTCATAATTTGCTTTAATTTTATTTTAGGCTCCGGATGCCATGAGCAACCTTCAAAGAAAAGGTAAAATGTTATCCATCTCTCTGTGCGATGATTCTTTGTAGAACAAAACCAGTGCTTTTCTTCACACAGATCTCCCGTTCTGTGGGGAATTGTGCTGAAATGTTCTCTCTGAGTTTGGCAACCTGGCTCAGGTGATACAGGGAAACATAAACAGCCAGGCGTGTTCACCAAGGATGGAGTTCACCTTCCCAGACTTAGATCATGTGTCTGGTTTTAGCTTCTGAAATAGCCATTTTCTTCAGAGGAGCATCTCCAGAGAGATGCTTAGTTCTCATATCTTGCATAACTGCTCTAAAATAAGCTATACATATAAGCACCTGTATGGATGGTCTTAATCCCAGGCCCAGTGTGTTGTGGTTTAACCTGGCAGGCAGCTGAGCACCACACAGCACTCAAGTCACTCCCCCCCGGTGGCATGGGGAAGAGAATCAGAAATGTAAAAGTGAGAGGACTTGTGGGTTGAGATACAGTTTAATAAGAAAGGGAAAAAAGAAAAGAGAAAAAAAAAAAAAAAAAAGCAAGTGTTAAACAACATTATTGTTCACCACCAGCTGACCAATGCCCAGCCAGTCCCTGAGCAATGCCGGTCCCCCTGCCCAACTCCCTTAGTTTTATTGCTGAGTACGACATCATATAGTATGGAATATCCCTTCGGTGTATTTTGGTTAGCTCTCCTGCCTGTCTTCCCCCCAGCTTCTTGTGCACCCCTATCCTCCTTGCTGAGAAGCAGAAAAGTCCTTGACTCAGTGTAAGCACTGTGCAGTAACTAAACATCGATGTGTTATCAATATTATTCTCATCCTAAATCCAAAACACAGCACCATGCCAGCTACTGGGAAGAAAATTAACTCTATCGCAGCCAAAACTGGGACAGGAATTGTGCTGAAAATTTATTTCTGAGTTTGGCAACCTGGCTCATGTGATACAAGGAAGCGTAACTAGCCAGGTATGTTCACCAAGGATGGAGTTCACCTTGCCAGGCTTAGCCATTTTCACCGGAGGAGCATCTTTAGAGAGGGATTTAGTTCTCATATCCTGCATAACTGCTCTAAAAGGAGACAGGAACATATAAGCACCCATATGGAAGGTCTTAATCCCAGACCTGGTGTTTTTGTACTCCTTGCAGTTAGGAGGCTTTGTAAAATGGCGCATCTCCCCAGTACCTCAGTGAGCTTGCCTAGATCCTCTTTCAGCAATATTCTAGCAAGTTTTATGACTCAAGAAGCAGTCATGTTTCTAGAAAACAGTACTGCACATCAAAATACACCTGCATCGGTGAAAAGTAAACACTTAGCCACCAAGAAAGACTAGTTCATCAGAAAGTTTGTCAGTGCTTATGCTCGTACATTTTGCTTCCTGTTCAAAGCTGCTTTGTATGTTTCTCCTCTTTTCGATGTCAAAGTTGACATGTGCTTTTTTTTTTTTTAGTTATACCATAAAGGATCTTTAAAGTCAGTATGAGTGTTACAAAACACTCCAAACACTCCAGATGCTGCATTTAATTCTTTGGTTTCATCAGCCTAGCTTTCATTTTGGACTTTTTCACCCTTTCTTCGCTGGTCCTGGTGGCATGGTTGATTCCAGCGATCTGGAGAGGAGTAAAATCGCAGTAGCGTGCATAGAGCTGTGGCTTCTGCAGCTGTGCCTTTTGTTTTTCTCTTGTCAGGGTTATGCTGGTAAGCCTTTGAAGGAGCCTGTCTTCTGTAAATGTTGTGGCTGTGGTATCAGTTGTTGCTGTACGTCAGGGTCACTAATAAAACCGCCCAGCCAGCAGGGCTCGGCCTCTTGGCGTGTCCGCCAGCTCCAGCCCCATCACTCTGGATTTCTCCCTCTTGCCTGGGGCCTGCTCCCACTGCCAGCAGAGACCCCCGAGGGGACCGCGGGGCGAAGATGTCTGCCCCCACAGCGGGTGCAGGGGCAGAAGACGCTGCGGGGCCGGGACTGGTGCTGGGTGAGGCAAAGGAGAAGCTGTAGGGGTGGCTCTGAGGGATGGGGGTGCTGGGGGCCTGCGGCAGTGGAAATGCGGGGCTCCGGTGGCGTTGGGAGACCCTGGTCAGCCCCCAGAGCCATCTGTCAGGCGCTGTCCCAGGGTTTAGGGATTGCTGGATATTTTGGAGCATAAGCAAAGCAACGCTTGTTTGTCGGGACGGTGAGAGGAAAGCTGCCTCTGTTTGCATGGGTGGTGGCCCCAGAGGTGGTTGCTGGGTGGAAGCATCTTCTGGTGGGTCCTGCTGAGCCCTCTTCGGTTCTTTCTCACAGACCGCTGAAATCTGGAGTGTGTCAGGAACCTGAAAAGCCCCTCTGCCCTCTGTTGGCTCGTGGGGCAACTGTTCTCCCTCAGTTCCTGTTTGCTGCCGCTGATAGTCCCGGCAAGCAGAACGGTGGGGTGCGTGCCCCGTAACATCAGGCAGCCCCAGAGAGAGCTGCTGAGGTGAATCTGCCCCCCGTCATTTCTCCTCTGCAAAACTTTGTTGTGGCTGCACCAGCTGATGCCTTTTTTAATTTCCGTGTGTCGGGTGATGGCTGGTGATCCTTGGGCCGTGCAGGCTGGGGCAGGGGATGCTTCTGAGGACCTGCAGGAAAAGGATGTTTGGGTGTGCTGTGGTGAGCAGCTGTACGTCCCTGCCAAATGCTGTGCCCGCAGGTCCTTCAGTGCTGTTGTGCTGTGCTGGCAGCGGGGCATGGTGCTCGCCAGAAGGCTTTGTGTCCAGTCACACAGAGCTGCCTGTAGTGCATGCGGACGTACTGAGCTGTGCTGGGGCTTGTTGCATCTGCGCCTGGGCCAAGAGAGCGACGCAGAACCTGCAGGGTCTCTTACAGCCCTCACCAATGCTCGAGGGGCCGTGGCAAATTATTTCACTGGATTTTATCACGGACTTGCCCCCATCCTGGAGGCGCACAGCAGTGCTTGTGTCAGTGGACTTATTTACTCATGGATATTTTTGCTCCACTGAGGAGACTGCCTGCAGCCCCTCAGAGGGTGCAGTGTCTCCGCTGGTACATCGGTTACCACCAGGATGACTGGGTCCCCCTGCTACGGTTGGTGGAATTTGCCTGTACCAGCAGTGTCCCCTCTTCCCTACAGTGGACCCTTTTTTTTATGTGTAGTGTGGTTTTCTTCTCTGTGGTCACCCACCCACTGCGGTGACTCTCCAGGGTTTTCCTGTGAGCAGCTGTAGCATATACTTTTTTTTTTCTTTGGGAGCAGATGGAAAAAGCAAAGGCTGCTTGCAAGCACTCCACAGCTAGATGTCAGCAGATGCTGAGGACTCTGTTTGCTTGTCTGGTGTATGTGTTCATTTGATGCAACCTTCTAAGCTGAACTGCCATTACCTGACCCATATAAAATCGTGGCCTGGGTTAGTCTGGCTACGTTTCATTTACAGCTTCTGTGTATTCTCCAGATCCACTCTGTTGTTCATGTATCCCTGTTAAAATCTGTTCACTCAGATCCCTTTCAGCAGCAACCTTGACCTCCAGTTATGACTGGGGCTAGAGAGAACATCACCTCTAGGCTGTTTTAGATCCCAAAATGTCCCAGGGTGCCCTGCAGTATATGTTTGGTTAGACAATATCTCTTCATAGGAAGGAGAGAAAGTAACATACATTTATTCCAGGAAGCGTGTACTGATATGTAATATGGCTTATTTCTCTTTCTGTTAAAAAAGATGCAGAAGCCTTGCAGAAGACGGAGAGTTCTCCTCCAGACAGTGACCTTCAGGAGAGATCTCACTCTGTGGAGAGCATTGCAGAAAAGTCTGCAGAGATGTCGCCTTCAGTGGTGCTTGAAAATGTACAAGGATGCAATGCAAAATACATAAGTATGCTGTTGGAGAACATCAGCGGCTTAGGTGTAGATGATGAGTTCATTGTGGAAATGATACCTGAATTAAATGTTGCTGTAGCTACTTTTCTAAAAAGTATTGGTAAGTCACTGTGAATTCTGTCAATTATTTCCATGTATATGTACGGATAGTGGCTTTCAGAGCCTAATTCCTCTCCTGTTAGAGATTCAAACAGTTTCAAAAACATATCTGGGCTGTAGTCTCTCAAGGAAGATGAAAACTTTATATACAGCTCCATGACAATGTCTGTGCTCCAAATGTTACAAAGAAAAGACTATGACAACTTCATAAACTGAAACTGGAAGAGAATGTTTCCCTGTTTTTGTCTTTTCAGTCTTTGTCTCAGTTCCAGAGGACAATGAAACAGTGAGAAGTGCTTAGTATACGCAAGAGATGAATAAGAGTGGACCAGAAACATAGCAGTAATTGATAGCAGAAAGTAACATGACTGTGTCCATTTCCCCTTTTTTATTGCAACACAGAGTTATTCGGCACCAAAGGCAGCTCTGTTTCACATACCAGGAGAAGTAGATTCAGCTCATTCCTATGCCAGAAGTGATAGCTGGGACTGATATGGGTTCAGGAAAACATGTTCAGTTAATACTGCTTTTTCTGTTTACAGATACTCAAGAATTTGTCAACAAATGTGAACAGAACAAAAGATTCAAAAAATTCAACATGACTGCCAGGCTTCTTGAAGTGACCTGCAGCATCAAGGCTGAAAACATACCAGATAACATTTCCACAGACTATATCACAGTTTATTTCGAGAGTGCACGAAACGGAGGTGGGCCCGTGTCAGACATCCAGCTCCTCCCTGAGGAGAGCTCAGCTATCATTACTTTCTGTGATCACAAAGGTAATGGCTGTCTCTGTCCCTTACCTAAGCTGAGAAAGGTGCTTCCAGGCAGAGGACCTGAAAGAAAATTACCAAAATTTGGGCTTTAGGAGAAGCCTGGCTTCCTGTTGCTAAAACCAGCATACGCCGTCCTGTTCCTGGGAAGTCCTGTGCCTTTTTGAGAAGTGATTTGCAGCTCCTGCTCAAACCCTGGCCAGTAGTTTGAGCATCTTTCTGATCCTGTCTTATCAGGTGTTGTGACCGAGCATTAAGTAAATTCTGGGTCAGATCTCAGGGTTTAGAAATACTGCTGCACGTGCAGGGTTTCAGAATCTCTCTGTTTTTTTAAGTTACCTGGAGTTCACTTTAATGCCTGCTTTGTGCATGGGTTGTTCCCATGGGTGTTTTTTTCCCTTTTACAGAAGTTTTTGTCTCTGATACAACATTAATTGTTCTTGGTGGTAGAGGAAGCAGGAGCTGTTAATGACTTGGACTTTCACAGTTAGCTTTCAGAAACTAATTAAGGTCAAATTTCTTCATTATCTGTGAAGTATAAAGCTAAATAACGGTCTTGTTACTACTCCTTGGGTGGAATCACTGCCCAATTTTGCTGTTAGCCTAAGCTCTGGTAAATACCTCTATGTAAGGAGACTCCTGATTTAGTAAATTCCTTTAGCATTAGTTAAATGCCAGGTGATTGCTTTTCTTCTGACATTCTGTATTTGCTTATGAATATTTTGTACATTAAGTTAATATGTAATTTGGCTTGTGGTAATGTGGTTTTAAGTCCCTGTCAACTTTATAATTCCTTTTCTTTGTCTGTTCCAACTTGGAAAAAAAATACTGGGACAATGAGTTTTATTTTAGGCTGAAGGTAAGGTACGTTTCACAGTAATAACTTGATTTGGCCCTGCTCTGTTCTGGGATTCCCTTAGAAAACGAAAGCCAGGCACAGGAAAATAAAGGCATAAGCATATTTACTAAACTACTTGGAGCCACACCTACAGAGTGGTTTGGGAAATTAGAAAGACATAAAAACAGCTCCTTCTAATGCAAAAAACCCACAAGTTATTTTATTTAACTTTTAGATCTAAAGACTGTTTTGGAAAAGCAGCATTTACTTGAACAGACTCCAATTTCTGTGCATCCATATTACCACTCCCTGGGAACAGCTCTATATGGAGAAGAAAGACCAATTATCAAGATGCCAGACCCTGTTGTGGTACCACTAGATCCCTATGTCTGGCAATTTTTACAAAGGCAAGACAGACTGATACAAGACATAAACCAGGAAATGGCAATTTGCCATTGTTGTATAAAATGGCCACAGACAGATTGCGTGAACCCGGAAATTACGTTGTGTCCATCATCATCTATGTCTGAGCAGAAGAAGCTAATGGTTAAGTTGGTTAAGACATGGAAGCAAGATGCTTCCACTGAGTTCTCACGTATCATGTCACATTACACAGCTATAAAGTGTAAAGTAAATTCAGCGGACTGGAAAGATGTGAAAAACAGACTGGTGGAAGGCAGTGCTTTGATCACAACTGATATTTCTGAGGAGACGGTGGTGATAGCAGGCACCAGAGCAGCAGTGGACAGTGCAGAGAAAGAAGTGAGAAAATGCATGGAAAAAGCCATGAAGGAAAGTGAAAGGAAAAAACAAAGTATAGAAATTTCTGTGTCGGTGATCCCAGGGAAATACGCGCTTTTGCGCAATGCTGGGCTAGAAGAGAATATTCACAAAGAATATCCGCACTTAAAGATCTTCTATGATGACACAATAAAAACAGTTCAGTTGTGTGGATTACCTGCAGAAGTATATAAAATCAAAGCTGACTTACTGGAAAGGGTGCTGAATATGCCACGCACATCAATTAACATTGACCACTATGTCTTCCTATACCTACAGCGTGAAAATAATAAAACAATGTCAGAGACATTATTTACTGTGAAAAATATTAATGCCTTTTATGAGCTTGAGGATGATACTGTGGTGCTATATGGAGATTCTCCTAAAGATCTTTTAGAAGCAGAAAAGCAAATAAAGACAGGCTTAGCATATAAAAGCATTGACGTGGAAGACTCTGCAGTCATTAAAAAGAAGGAGTGGAGTCGTCAGCTTGCCTTCTTGCATAAGAAGTACAATTCTTCCCAGGAAACTGTAGTCATTGATGAACATGTTGGAAAAGAAAGTAGAGTGGTTATTACTGGCTTTTCTAAGACTGTAGAAAAAGTCTATCAGAATCTTTATGATTTTATAGATAGAAACACACACGTGGAAAAAGTAATCCCAGCTAAGTCAGTGGCAGTACTGCAGTTTGTAGAGAAGGAAAAATCTGGTGTTTATCAAGAACTGGGAAAAAAAGGTGTGACAGTGCACTTTCACACCGAGACACTGTGTATTTCCCTGAGCGGACCAAAAGGAGAAGTGCTGAAAGCAGTCACCCTACTTGAAAAAATTCTCTCATCCCTTTACTGGAAAGATGTGCCGATTGATAAACCAGGAGCCAAAGAGTTCTTCACTGAGAGGAAAGATTCATTTGTTTTAGAGGCAAAGCAGAAATTTAACTGTTTGATTAGTCTGAAAGAAAAAGAACATCAGCAACAGAGTGAGAAAGTTGATGATAAAGAGGAGAGAAAGCTCCACTACAAGCAAACCCTGCCAGATGGAGTTGAAATAGCAGTGTATAAAGGTAACTTGTGCAATTACCCAGCTGATGTTGTGGTGAGCGCATCAAACGAAGACTTGAAACACATCGGTGGCCTTGCCGAGGCGCTGCTACAAGCGGCAGGTCCAGAGCTGCAAATGGAGTATGATGAGCTGGTGAGGATGAATGAGGGATTGCAGCCTGGGCGTGCAGTTATCACAAGTGCTGGGAAACTCCCCTGCAAAAACATCATTCATGCTGTTGTGTGCAGGTGGAGGAAGGATGAAGCAGAAAAGTGCATGCATTTGTTGAAAGAAGCAGTTAAAAAGAGCCTAGAACTAGCTGAAACACATAATCATCGTTCTATAGCTTTCCCTTCTGTAAGTGGAGGGATCTTTGGCTTCCCACTGCAGATATCTGCAAATTCAATTGTGTCATCCATCAAGGAAACCTTGGAAGAATCCAGGGGGAAAAGCAGCTTGAAGGAGATTCATCTTGTGGATATCACAGAGGATAAGGTACGGGTTCTGAGTGAGATTGTAAAAAACATATTTACACCTAAGTCATTCTCCCTGTTCCTGCTGCCAACACAGTCTACAAGTCCTAGACTGCAGGAAGGCCAGAAGAAGAGAAAAGAGGCTCTTCAGGAGGCTAGAGACGATGAGCAGGTGGTTACAACAAATGAAGGACTGCTCATCAGAGTGGAGAAGAAGAACATTAAGGATGCCACGGTAGGTCTTTAATTTTCCACTCCTCTAACTTCATGTGAAGATTTTATTGAAATGTTAGTAGAAGAGGAAGCACATTAGGTTATATTGTTTTACAAGATAATTGCTATGTAGGGAAAGAGAGACCACGTGCCTGCCAAACGAGGAATCGAGATGGCAGAATTGACAGATATCAGACTGGGATCTGTCATTCTGAAGCCATTTCTAGAGGGCAGCCATGAATTTCAGAATGTTAAGTTCCTAGCTAGGTTTTATTTGTTCACCAGATGTAGGATCAACATGTAAAACAGATAGATTTTTTCCTAAAAGGGAAATACTATAATACTTTCTAGGAGTATTTATGTGATCTGTAGCTAGCTAGGCTAGATATTAAGGGAAATCAGAAAAGCAGTCCCATAGATTAGCTTGTTTGCCAAAGTATAGACTTTTTTTTTTCTTTCCAATATTGGTTGCTTCCCCTGTCATTTTGGTGTCTGTAAAAGCCTGTTCCAACAGAAGAGCAATACTAGATGTAAAAAAAAAATCTCAGTGTGACACAAATTTTAAATAACTTGTAAATAAAACACCTCCAGTGGAACTGCAAAGCAAACAACAGCCTTTGGAGATCTGCCTGTTTTACTACATGAAGGCACAGCAACCTTCTTTCACCTTTTTTTGGTGTGTGAGATGCTGCTTTTCTGACCAGGAGTATACAATCCCACTTCAGTGAAAGGGAGGAAAGATACATTAAAGTTTATACATCACATGTGCTTTATACAACACGTACATCTTGTATCTTGTGATGATGCTGGAGAAGGAGCAGTGCAGCCGCAGTTCATCAACAAGGAAATGTCGGAAAGGCTTGGGTCTGGGGAGAGGGGATAAGGCAGAGTGCAGGGGCTGGGTTTGTTTCACCTGCCCAGACACAGGCGTCTGCTCAAGGTGAGGTGAGTCACAGCCTAACCTCTGCTCAGCGTTTGGTGGCTCAGCGTTTACTGGCAATGGATGACCTGATCTCTCCTGGTTATAGATATTTCTGTTGTGATTTTGTTGCAGACGGATGTTGTTGTCAACAGCGTTGGCACAGATCTGCAGTTTGGTGTAGGGCCTCTTTGCAAAGCCTTGCTGGAAAAGGCTGGACCAGAACTCCATGCAGAGTTTGACAAGAAAAAACAAGGACATATATATGGGCAAGTGAATGTGCTCTGTACCGGTGGATGTGCTCTGGCTTGCAAGTTCGTGCTTCATGCTGTACTTCCTGGGTGGGACAGAGGAAAAGGACAGTCCCTGAAGGTACATTTTAATTATTTTTACAATATTTGGTTTTGAAAACAGATTCACTTTGGACCCCATCCTGAAGTTTCAGCATTTAAAATAGTTGTTTTAGGCAAACTGACTCCATTTACTTCTGTTTCAGTGAACCTAAAGATGCCCTAATGGACTAAAACCATTTTTTTATACCAGCGTAGTCTCTAAAGATCTAATAACACATGAAACAAGTGTGGTTTTTTTTTTCTAAAAAAATAAAAAATAAAAAAAATGATCTTTGCTGTGTTTTACAGATCCTAGAAGACGTAGTCAATTACTGCTTGAGGAAAACTGAAGAACTTGGACTGAATTCAATTGCTTTCCCAGCTATTGGAACTGGAGGATTTGGATTTCCTAAAACTGTTGTTTCTAAGATAATGTTTAATGAGGTATTCAAGTTCAGTAGCAGTCACACTCTGAAGACTCTGCAGGAAGTTCATTTTGTCTTGCACCCAAATGATACGGATAACATTCAGGTAGGTCTTCTCAGGGAAAGCCATCCGTGTTACACAATGTTCTAGTCCAGCCTTAATAATGTATTTTAGTTACATATTGCTTTCTTAAGGTAATAACGTAGCACTTTCTTACTACTCTGGGCCAATGAAAAGGGGATGGCACTCTGGTATCTCATTCAACATCTCTGAACTGTAAACTGTCAGCAAGCACAAGCTGCAGGTAAAATTTGCCTCACTGTTGGCGCTGTAAACACCTGAAGATGCTCATTAATCTCTTCACAGGGCAATGGCCAGTTCTGGCAATGCAAAGACCGTATCTGTTATCACGCTGTCCACACTGAGGCTTCCACTATTGCTAATGATACCTAACGATTAATAATAAGAGTAGCGTTTACTACTGTAAAATGCAACAAGAGCTACGTGACTGCTAATTTTAATTTTAGAAATATTTGGTATATAAACCCTGAAATACTATCTTTAGTACCTTTTTTCTCTTCCTAGGCTTTTACCAGAGAACTAGAACATAGGGTAACTGAGAATTGCAGTAATGCAGCACCACAGCCAAGTAAGTTTTGTAGGGACAGGAGGTGGGACACGGGGGGGGATGTAAATACTGCAAAGTGTTTTTATTCTTACTAGGAAACAGATGAAATGTCATCAGAAGTAGAGCATTTTTTTCCTCCTAATGGACCATCATTCTTAAATTCTGTTTGTTAAAATATTGAAGAGGAATTTCTTTTGTTGAGGGCATGCTCATCCCTTAGTGAGACCAGTCTTATTACATGGAAGAGGATATCCTGGTAGGAGAACCAATAATACTCCAACTCAAAGGGTACGAGAACTTGGCATCACATTGCCAAGTAAGCCATAACTAACATGTATTTCTGTACTTTTTCTCTCCCGTATAGGGGTAATACAGAATGGATAATTTCCTTTCCACGCATTGACAGTAGCATGACACAGTAGCAAAATCATAGGAGTGAACTGCATCAACACCAGACACTTATTCTTAAGAATATATAGCTCTTTTTTTCTCACTTACTGGGAGTATCAGTGAGATAATGTTAAGAGTGTGCAGATAAAATATGAATTGGATACATTCAGACTAGAAATAAGGAATGGTATCCTTTCTGTAAGGGTAAAGATGAAATAATGTAGAAAAGTGGTGTAGTAGGATCTCCATCACTGGTAATGCTTAAGTTGGATGCTCCATGTCATTTAAGAGTTCATGCAGGAAAGTCTCTTCCAGAGCTGGTCTGATCAGATAACCCCAACGGTCCTTTCTGAATTGATATTGCATGAACTTACAGGAATCAAACTGGTTTCGCTTTCACATTATTTAAATGAGAAGAATACTGCACCTTCCTGCTTTCAGAAATTGAATAAAGAGAAGTAGGCAGTAAACTCCTCAAAAGGAGAAGTTAAAGTTTCCATCAACGAATGAGAATAATACCCCAAACTAGAATTGAAATGTTTTAAGATGCTCTTCTTTTCCTTGCAGATTTCATTAGTTCTGTTTCAACTGAAGTATTGGGAGTTTATGAAATGCAGATTGGTCCCATTATGCTCCAAGTAAATAGTGGAGATATTACGAAGGAGGCTACAGAGGTTATTGTAAATATATCAAATCCAACATTTGATGCCACATCAGGTATTGCACTGAATAAATATTTATTTAGTGGTTAAATTTGTGCTAGCTTTTAGGAGGGGGAAAGCGAAAGAATTGTTCGTATGTGAAACATTTATGAAGTATTCTCCAGATGTGAAATAGAAAGTGGTGATTTGTCAGGAAATAGATAGTAAAATGTTTTAGCATATTCTGAATATTCCATGTAGGTTCCAAACTACTCAGAAGAGGTCTGTAGAGATTTCTCTAGTTTAAAACTAAAAATGCTTCTAAAAAAAGGGATTCTTGAGATCAGATATAATTCTGTAAAAATGCTCTTGTTCTAATATATTTCAATATAAGCCAAAGCTCTGCTTTAGTAAACCCACTTGTAAAAAGCAGAAGATTCTTTGGTGACATTGTGAATTGTAAGAATGAAGGACACCAAATGATATAATTCAAAGCAATTGGAGGGTTTGGTGAAGGGCATACTGTTGTCTGGTAGAACAATGAAACAAGTCATTTTTAATGATTTCTTATTAATAATGAAGGCAGTGTTCTCTTTGCATTCAGTACAGTGTGTCATAGAGGGAATTCAAAGGAACTGGCAAGCTTTTACACTTTGGTAGATCTTGAACCATGAGAATTTAGGGGGGTTCACAGGGTACAGAATTTGGCTAGAGCTTTGAGTAGAAATAGCTCAGTTAATGAATGTGTATGCTTTTTTTCTGGTGTAATTTAAGGGGTTTTCAAAGCAATTATGGATGCTGCTGGTTCCCAGGTGAAAGAAGAATGTGCTCAGTATGGTATGTTAAATGCATTTTCTAATTAGATTTTTGTTTCTTCTCTCCAAAGACTTAATGTTGTTGTTATAACTCTCTATACTGATAACATAATTATTTTATCTTAAAAAAATAAGTTCACACTTCTAGGAATTTTGAAAAGTCTCATTGCCCTGACACACACTTTGAGAATTTCTGTTCTCACAACCAAACAGAAGTTCAATACAGTTTTCTGATGCTAATAAATGCTTGGAAAATAATATAAGTTTTTGTCCTCTGAAATTATTCAGGCATGTTCCTGACTTAAGAACAGAAACAGTCCCCTTGACAAGCAGGTGCAGGACTTGCTCTTTAAGAGCTAATAGCAAATCTGGTTTTATATTCACAAATACACAGTTACTTTTAATTGAAATAATGATTGCAAAACTGTGTTCTGCTTGCAAAAACAAAACGTTCCTGTTGGGAGTCCAGAAGATAACTTTCAGGATGGAGTTTCTTGGATATTTTTCCCCACTTTTGACTCTGCAAACTCTCCCTGTTTATCAGTCTGATCTCAGTACAAGCAGAGCATCTTACAATCAGTCATTACCTTTGTGACTAGTGAAGTGGTATGTAACTCTGTGTTCATGGGACCATTCATCCTCATAATATGATGCCATTTGTAGGTGTTCATAACCAAATTTATTGCTCTCAAAAACACAAAAGTCTTTTAAAGATTCCATACCATGATTCTTAAATCAGTTGGTCACTAAAATAATGACAATATTTTAAACATTCAGCTCTTCTGCAGAATAACAGTTTGAGCTTTCAAGGAATAAGTGACACAAAAAAAAAGACTTCCACCTATAAATGAACTGTGCACATTTCCAGTGGTATGCTTTTAAATAAAAGTGAGCTGTATTTAAATTGAACGTGAATTGTTAAGTCTTACTTAATAGGAAACTACTTTGTAGGAAAGAACCCAGGATATTGCAGTCAAACAGAAAACACACAATCACTTGAATTACTGTCTCAAGAAAATCTGAAAACAGAATATTTACAGAGAAAACTTGAATCAACTAAAAGCAGGATAATAAAGCACACAGTGGATTTCTTTCTACTTTTTCCACTCCTAGTATTTATTACTCCACTGTACACTTGCATCAGTATAAACAGTTGTCTTATCAGAAAATAGCCTCTTTGAAAATGTTGTGTCTCCTTTTTTATCTTCTCTCTTCCAGCTGGGCAGGTTCAAAATGGTTTTATTACTACAAATTCTGGCAAACTGTCGTGCAGTAAAATCATCCACTTGATTCACAATATCAATGTGAAGAATCAGGTCTCCAAAGTGCTTAATGAGTGTGAGCTAAGGATGTACACATCTGTTGCCTTCCCAGCAATTGGAACAGGTTTGTATTTTCTTGAGAAACTGATCAGGGCTGTGTTGGGGGGTATTTCAGAAACTGGGATGAAATTAACACCTCTGATAGAGGTGTTATGTAGACTTTTACAAGAAACTGTGTAAACTGTTATTTTGTGAAAGTTCGTTGTGGTCAGTTCAAACTTCATCAGCACATTTGAAAAATGCTGCTTTTTTAAAAACAGGAACAGGTAAAGAAAATATACTGCTTCAGAAAAGACATTCTGCCCCCCAAAGAGACCGTGTGCCTCAGCTGGCCACCCCGCACCTTTCCTCAAACTTCCCATAGAGTTTGCTTTGGGATTTCAGTCCCACAGAAGGTCTGGGGTTGGGGGTTGTATATGAAGAGAGATGGAGTTCTGAGACCAAAACCCTTCCTGTCTGACTACAGAAACAGTGGGTTGGGTACAGAATACCTGCGGGTTCTGTTTCAGCCTACCTACTCCACCAGGGGGCTAAAGGCAGGCTAGTTTATTGGGCTTACGCTTGCGGTTAGTTTAGGAAGCAGGCCTTGAAGAAAGTAGGGTGTCTTTCTCAGTCCAAAGTTCCTCTTGACTGGAAAAAAGAAATTTTGACTTGTTCCTTGCTCAGTGTTCTAGATTAGGGTAGGAGCTTGGTCTGTGGGTCAGTGTTTGGACTCCACAGTAACGGTTACGGCAGGTCCCCTGGCCTCCCAATGTCATTTGTGTGCTGGTGCCGCAGCAGCTCTCCAAGGAATGTTGTGGCTGAAATTTGCAAGGGTCCCAGCAATGTTTCAGGACAAGCTTTAGGTTGCATTTCAGGTTTGGTGTATGGGAGTGAGAGGGAATGTTTCAAGCTTTATGTTCCCATTTCTATGTTGAAATAGGCTGAAGGATTGTGCCAAAATCCTGCACTGAATTTAATATGGCTTGGCTTTGGTACCCAGTTTAAAGACGCAGACAGAGATAGTGATCATAGAATCATAGAATATCCTGAGTTGGAAGGGACCCACATGGATCATCGAGTCCAACTCCTGGCACCACACAGGTCAACCCAAAATGAAGGAGATGAAGGTGGGGTTTAGAAATCTAGGGGATGCTAGGGCTGAAGTGCTCATTGAAGCTTCAGAGTAAACTGAGGGAGAGCCCCAGAATGTCTTCCCAAGTGTGCGTTGGGTGTCAGCTCTTGGAACTCCCAAACTTAGATGTAATGCTCAGGTCAGGCAGTGGGCTTTAGTCAGAAAGCGTAGTGGGAGAGCATTGACACCGATCTGTGTGAGCTGGGGATGTGATCTGCTTTCCGGATGCTGCCTTCATTTAAATATTGCTCACCGTCTGATATGTGTCTTTTATTTTTGTTTAGGTCAGGCAGGACAGAGTCCAGCCAAGGTAGCTGATGAGATGTTGGATGCTATAGTGGAATTTGCAAGCAAAAGAACGGTACAGCATTTGAAAGAAGTTAAAATAGTCATCTTCCAGACAAATATGCTCAAGGACTTTTATGAAAGCATGAAGAAAAGAGAAGATTCAAATTCATCCACACCAGAATCATTGATCTCTTTGTTAAAATGTAAGTAGGTGGGTTTTCCATGTGCCTGGGCTCACAAAACTAAAGATCTTTTAAATGAAACTAATAATTAACGTATATTTCTTTACAGCATTTTTCTGGGGCAGAAAAACATCCGCTGAGAAGAAAAAGCCCTTGGTTTTGGAGAAGAAAGTTGATATCGTTACATTTCAAATTTGTGGAGAAAGCCAAGAAGATGTGAATGCAACTGAGTCTTGGATAATAAAATTAATTTTAAAGGAGCAGTTTGAAAACTGTATTTCAGATGAGCTAATCGAAAGTTTTAATGAGAAACAAGTTGAGGCTTTGACAGATCTCCAGAGAAGAAAACATGTTACCATTCAGCTTGAGAAGAACTGTTCTCCCCCTTGCATTAAAATTTCTGGTCTTAGCAGGGATGTCTTTGAGGTTTCTGTGGAAATTCAGAAAATGATCAAAAAAATAAAGGATACTCAAGAAGAACAGTCCAAGTCAGAACTTGTTTATAACCTAGTAGAATGGAGGTATCAAAGAAACGATAAATTTGTTGCTTTTGATAAACTGACAAATATGCAGCTGGAGGATGCCAAAATAGCTAAAAAAACACATTTTACTGTCAGAATTATCAAGAAGAACTATGTGGTGGATCTGAATACTCTACAGGCTAGTGATGACCAAGGAAGTACTATAAGCATTCAACGAGTGCCAAAGAATGAAGGTAACTTACAGCTTTGTTGATCAGAAAAACCTTTAATAGAGATTATTGAATGATAATTCTGATAATTACAAACATAGGTATTCCAAAGAAGTAGGCTACGCCCTATTTATTTATTCAGTTATTTATTTATTTAGCTGGGCATGCCATAGCCAGCAGTTCTACTTCCGTAATTCATAGTGGTATGTATGATCCAAATCAGAACTTTTATTTTAAATACAAAAATTATCCATACGTATGCGACTGGTGAGCATAGTTTTCGTGCTTAAGTCTGACAAAGGAGGTAGTGCATGAAGAATGAGTATAATTCTTCTGTGGTTCTCAAACTTGTTTTGGTTAGGTATTGGTATGGGGATAATTAAACTAGAAATAATTTAGTCTTAACGGTACCAGTGATACACTGAAGAGAGAGAACATTTTTGGAATAAAGTATTGCATAATGTACTGCCCTCTCAGCTCCTTGCAAGCAGTCGAGTTTGTAAGACACCTACTAAACCAAGCTAGGTATCTCTGATAATAATTCAAGTCCTGTTTTTCAGATATGCAGTCAATAGAGCTCCCCGCAAAGTGGGAAGACATGCAAGATGAACGAGTCAAACTCATTACCCTCAAGCCATCGTGTCAGGAATATGTGGAAGTTCAGAACAGGTTTCAGAATACCTGTCACAACCTTGTCATAGAGAAGGTGAAATCCTATGGGGGAAAAAAGTGAACTTTGGGGCTAAAAACATCAATATGCTTTCTAAATGTCTGTTTGTAAAGTGTCTGCAACCTAAAACACCTTCCATGTCAGTCTCCTCAACACTGTACAGTGTGGGTATAAATCAAATGAAATTTCCTACGAGTTGCAGGGCCATTTCTGCCTTCCTAGTAATGCAAAATGAGTGACCCTCAGTCTTCAAGCTGACTCTCAAACTAACGTGGTATTTGCTAGTTAATGTGGTACATCCGATTATGTACATCCAAATGGAAGCATGAACAAATATTTTGTCCTTTTAATTCTGAAAGTTCTATTATATATTAGAAATACAATTTAAGAGAGAAAAAGGGTTTTGTCTTTCAGCTATGCATTGGATTAAACTTTGCCTCCTCTTCTGCAGTTCATTTCATTGCCAGAAGTTGACAAGATTTAATCACCAAATGCAGAACATATGCCTGTCAATCTGTAGGGTAGGAATCTGTCCTGTGGGAGATTTGGGAAACATTTGGGGCTGCAGAGAGGTCATTCTTCAGGTCTTTTTCCTAATGGGAGAGCCTGCTGCCCAGTTAGCTCTCTGCAGCCCTGTCCTTGCAGGCTGCTCATAAAGTTTTTCACTATTTTACTGCTGGAGGAATGGACTTCTGCCCTGTCAGTCCCAGGCAGAGCCTTTCAAGCTAGGGTGCTGGTTTGAACTGAAGTGCCATAATTTGATCCTTTTTATTGAAATGCCTGTAAAACAGTGTACAGCGATTTAATTGCCAGGGAGAAGATGGAATTCTTTAGAATCAAGAGGGGCTATAAGTAGGAGAAAATATGATGAAATTAAGAGTGAGAGCATCTGTTTGAAAAATTTTATCTAATGAGTATGGTCACTAAAATGGGAATAGAGCAATATATTAGTGTACAACGGACAGAAATCAGGTAATGACATGAAGTCTTTTTCCATTTAAAATTGAAAGCTCTTGCAGCAATACCTCTATGATTATACTTGGATGCAGACAGTTTCCTCCTAAGCCATATTCACTTTGTTGGCATAGGGAACCAGCAACTTCGATACTCCCACTGATTAATTTTTATATAGGATTTTCTCATGGGTTGCAAAGCTACAAACTAAAGGAAGTAATTATGGTTTCCATACTGAGGTCTAGAAAAGAAACTAAAGTTTGATACAATGCTATTGTTACAGCCTGCCCTTTAGAGGGAAAGTCATCAGTAAGGATGACTAGGATGTATAGGATGCATCTCGCATCAAAGCCCTGTTTCCTCTCATGGTGGTAAAGCATCCTATTCTAAAAGTACCAGTGCACCGCTACCATAGCTGCCTGTGTAACTGACAGAGTAGGCAAGACAAATGTATGCCAAAAATTACCAAGCTCAAAACCCTTTTGTAAGCTACTTCCCTTTCTGCGTTCCAGGAGGCTCATACATTCAGTCCCCTAACCCAAACGGCACTAACAGGGCATAGTGAAAATTACTGTCGTTCTTTCAGTTTGGTTTGCTTTTACTGTTTTGCTGTCATGATAAATATTGATCCCTACTAGCATAAATATAGCTCTTTTTTTGTAACTTTGCAGATTGAAAGAATACAAAATCCCTTCCTCTGGCAGACCTACCAAATCAAAAAAAAATCTCTGTGTTCGAAGAACAAAAATGAAGATAATGAGAAGTTGCTGTTTCATGGGACAGCTGCATCCTCATTGAGCACAATCAACTACAATGGATTTAATCGTGGTTTTGCTGGATTGAATGGTGAGTCATTATCCAAAGCAGTTAATTTCCTAAATTTCTATGCAGTGCTAGTTATAGTACTGTCAGCATGACATAAAAATGAAGTAAAGTTGGAGAACAAAATAAACAACACCAGAGAACAGTCTGCATGGACAGAGGAAATAACCTGTCTGATTAACCCCTTGTTTGTGAATTTCCCTGTTTCCAGGGTATCAAAGAAGGCTTTCCCATGCTGAAATCAAACCTAGGCAGCTTTTGAGAAATCTTTTGTATTATCTACCTGCAGAGAGGAATGGGGACTGTTGTTTAGCATCCCTGGATAAGATACCAACTAGCTGCTGGTATCTCCTTTCATCGTAGGCAAATCCAGCTAGCGAAGTAGAGGTGCAGATGCTTCTGTTGCTTCCAAAGATGACAGCACAAGCAGTCAGAAGATCCCATTCCCCTACCTTTTCTATGCAAATTAAATCAATTGAAATTAATGAATTAATTATTCCCCTTTAATAGTTGCTGGGGGCAACTATTAAACATTTAGCTGAAAGACTGTCTGCATCAGTTTAAAGATTGTCTTGTCCAGTTCCTCTAGTACAGTAATGTAATGTTTCTATTCTGGTGGCATTCAGAGAAGAAGGACAGGACCCAAGGAAGTGGGACTTGGCCTGCAAGGTGCCAGTTGCTCTTAAAGGTTCTGCAACCTTACTTCCAAAGTCCTTACTTTTTGTTTGTAATGCTTTCTGCCTTAAGACTTAGGGAGAAACTAGGCAAGTTAGAAAGCCTTAAGACTAGACTTTTAGCCTAGGAGATACCTATGGCTGACTTGATCTTGAGAGACCTGGACAGCTTAACTCAGATCTGATGAACTCAGACCAGGCTGAAGTGTTAAAAAGTAGATATTTCTCTGTCTGGATCCTCTAGGCTGAAATTTTATTGAGAAAACGAAGCCTGATATGCACACTGAGTGAGGCTGTGTACAGACAGAAATAGCTGCCACCATTTCTTTTCAAAACGTAACCAGAGGAAACATAGTTTTGCTTTCCTGCTTTTTGATGCCAGGAACTTAGATTAACTCAGGATGTGAGACCTAGATTCATGTCCTCCCTCAGCCTGCAAGTATTGACATCTACCTCTCCATCTCAGCCATGATCTGCAATTGGAAAGGCACGCTTTCCTTCTTCTGTCAGACTGGGTAGCCATCTAAAATTACCAAAGATTAGAGCACCCAGATAGGACGGACCTATTTGGCTTGAACAGTTTTCTATCAGTGTCAGAAAAAACGAAATCCAGATCAGACAAAGGAACATGATTCCTCTAACTTCCTGCTGTGAAGTGTAACTAGAAAACTGTAATTACAATTATGTAGTCACTTTAAGTTGAAAAGACTCTGAAGAATTGTAATTTGGTAGGTTGCACTAGGCTAAACAGACAGAGGAACTCTTTTACCCTTAGGAAAGGGCAGTGAAAACCTGGTTATTGATAGCTCTGCTGATATTTACCTGATATCTAAGGGGATTCACGTTTGATTCTGATAGAAGGGATTATTACTAGACCTGTGTTGGTAAACTGTAGCCAATGTATAACTTCTACAGAATTAAAAAAAAAAAAGGGAGCTTTAGAAATTCTTATAGGAATAAGAATACTAATTATATTTGAAAATGTCTTTTCAAACAGCTGCAAGCATTGGGAATGGAACCTACTTTGCTGTTGATGCAAGTTACTCTGCTCAGGATACTTATTCAAGACCAGATACGAATGGCAGAAAATACATGTACCAGGCTCGGGTCCTCACTGGAGAATATTGTGTTGGGAGCGGAGGACTAATCATTCCACCACCAAAAAGTTCAGCAGATCCTACCAACCTCTATGACAGCGTGGTTGATAACATCAATTCACCAAAGATGTTTGTCATATTTAATGACATTCAGGCATATCCAGAATACCTTATTACTTTCAGGAGATAAAATATTCTTAATAGTCTGGAATATTGTGGTGCCTTTTATGTGTAGAAAGTAACAGGGCCATTCTTGATTGTTCTTTACATTTAGTTTTTTTTGAAATGTTTGTTTATCTATCCATGTGTTTAAGTAAGTCTTCAAATTATCAGTGCAATGAGGCCAGGGCAAGCAAATATTTTAGAATGTACTATTTCAGTACTCACATTTCAAATTCAGTTTTGCAGAGATGTATGCAAGAACTGTGACACCAGCCCAGACTTCTTCCTAGGCGAGGCAGATGAGAACTGGTGGGAAGGGCAGCTGCTCTGAATTCCCTGTGGCCTGAAGTAGGGGATGCATCTAAGCACACCCTTACTTCTAGTGTTCACCAGAAAGCACCGAGTGGCTGCCTGTGAAGATTTATTGAAAACGCTTGGTGTCAGTGGGAATAACCTTGTCTTCCAGCAGAGTGTTCAGTCATTCTTGGGGATCCACAGACCTTGGGTGCTAAGAGTCATGAAAACAAAAATCCGAGATGGAACTTTGAATTTGCACTCATCGTTTCACCGCTGCCTTATCTTGTTATGGCATACTTTGTGATTCCCTAATTTCCTAAATTCATACCTGTTTCTTAGGGGCATTATGGACATTATGTGTTCTCTGCATTACGTACAACCACGTACAAAGTCATTGCTCCTGGAATTTTCAAGATAGTAAAGAGGGACTCTAATTTCTTTGGGACGGTATTGCAACATTAACCCCCCTGTAGAAGAACCGCTCTGCACTTTCACCTATAGGGATGTACTTAGTTACCATGCTCAAACTGTAGGAAAATTTTTTAAGCTCTGTAAAGCAAGTAAGTAGAGATATTTGCACATCTGAACTCTTCGCTAACTGCACTTTTCCAGTGATGATCTTGCAACTGCCAACCAACCCCCTTGTATACCTGGTTTTAATAAAGGTAGATACAAATAGCTGATGTTGCGTTGCTGGGTCATGCTCTACATGAGGGAACGCACTTCGGGTAGAAGTGCTCCGTTACTTTGGAATATGTTGATATTACAGTGGTGCTACACTTAGTAAGAAGCTTAAAAGACAAAACAGTTCTCGGGTGTTTCTGTGACAGACTCGGGCACTGCCCCCCCCAACTCCTCCACCACAGCCCTGAGGCGGCCCCCGCCGCCCAATCAGACACCGCCTCCCGCCTCCGCCCCGCCCTCCCCGCCGCTCAGCGCTCTCCTATTGGCGGGCGGCGCCGCCTCCATGGCGACGCGGCGGAGGGGCAGCCAAAATGGCCGCCGGCGGGCGGTGCGGGGCCGCGGGCTGGGCGCTGCCGGCCGCGCTCCTCCTGCTGCTGCTGGGCGCCGCCGCCTCGCCCCGCTCCTCGTCCTGTCACCACCGGCCGCCCGGCGGCGGGGAGGTGAGGCCGGCGCGGCTGGGGAGGGGGGGGAAGCTCGGGGGCTGGGGTCGGCGGGGCCGTGAGGAGAACAAGGGGGGAGGGTGCGGCGGCGCCCACGGCTTTGCTCCCCGCCGGCAGGTCGTCTACGGGGTGCCCCTCGCGGAGAATCGCCTCGTCAGGAGGGACGTGGGCCAGCGGCTGCGGATTAAGATCGTGTACGACAGGAGCGTGGAGGAGTGAGTATGGTGTGGCGGTGACCCCTTTTTGTCCTTATCCCGCAGTGCAAACCCTATCGGCTAACGATCTTTTTTTTTTTTTCTTTCTTTTTAAACAGTTTGCTACCAGAGAAAAGACACCTTATAAAGGTATGCTGTGTTTGTTCCCTTTTTTATTTTTACGTACGTGGGTGAAGTCAAGGCTTTATCGATGTGGTTAAGGCTGTGGATACCAGCGCTTTCATATCCTCTGGTCAGGGAAACCAGGGTTTGGGTACAGACTGTTTCTCTCTTCCAAATCCTCCCACTGTTACGTTACCTATTATTTAATAGGTGCTTACTGTGTCCCAGCACACAAAGGTGTCAATAAGCAGTATCTGTATGGTTTTTTAAAGGATTTTCATTATTATTTTTTGATACTGTTAGGAGTACTTTAAATGTGCCTGCTGGCGTCTTTTGATTTATTGTGCAAGTAGGCAGTAAAAGAGAGGGCAGCAGTCAGGCTTAGAGATCACGGAGGCAGAAGCTCCAGGGAAATTTGTGATGGACAGTTCCCAGTGACCTGTAAGATTGGGGCTGAAATAAAGTCAGCCTCTTCGAAGCTGTACATTCAAATTAATACTGGCTTCCATCTTGCTTTGTCATTCCAATAACAAAACATGGAAATGTTGGAGCTAAATATTTTGGAACTTGGAAGTCTGGATCTCTGCCGTTCTGCTATACCACAGCATTAGCAAGTTTCTTGTACCTTGGTAGTTAATACTTGTAAGTTATGTCTGCACTACCACTGGGTGACTTTTATTTTTGTTCTACTTAGAACAAACTTTTTCCACAAGCTATATCTTACTTGGAGAAGACTTTTCAAGTGCGCAAATCAGCAGGTACTATATTGCTAAGCAGGTATGTAAAAGTTTGTTGAAAATCACTTACTGCATTCAATATTTAACGTTGCATTGTGTAGACATTAAAGTAAGAATAGAATAAGAGCATAAGAAATGTTCTCCTGGATCAGACCAGTGATCCACCTGGCCCAGTGGTGGGAGATGCTATTGAAGGAGAATGCACAAGTTTGCTGACCTTCCCTGATCAACACCTATATTTGTTGTATCAGAGATGTTAAAGAGTATCATGCTGCTTATTTCCTTTTATGTGTACCCCTGTTTATGAACCTGTTCCAAATCTTTTTTTTTGCACCTGAAGATACTCTGTTAACAACTGGAAGTATTGTCTGCCAGAGTAGCATAACGTTTTTCAGCATGGAAGTTACAACATTGCTATATTAAATGCGTATTACAGTGTTGTTGGATGCTGTAAGATTATGCTACAGTTTCCTTTTAATTCTAAAACAGTGCTAACTGTCTTTCATGTTTGATTGAAGGCAGTGTGCAACAAACCAATATTTAAGGAGGAAAGCTGACCCTCACAGATACTGCCGAGTGGCCTGTGCAAACCATACTAGGTGCGGGCCAGTTGTAGTTCCTGAAAAACACCTCCAGGTAAGCAAAACCATCCAGGTGCTCCTTAACCTTTGCAGGATTGCAGTTTGTGGAAACTACTTAAAATGTTAGTACTGCTAGTACGTAAGTGACTCATAAGTGATTCAGCCTGGAGAAGAGAAGGCTCTGAGGAGACCTTATGACAACCTTCCGATCCCTAAAGGTGTATATATATACTCTCTATCAGGCAGTGTAGTGATAGGACAAGGAGTAGTGGTTTTAAACTGCAAGAGGGTATGTTTAGATTAGATATAAGGAAGAAATTCTTCACTGTGAGGGTGGTGAGGCATTGAACAGGCTGCCCCGAGAAGCTGTGGCTGTCCCATCCCTGGAAGTGCTCAAGGTCAGGTTGGATGGGGCTTTGGGCAACCTGGTGTGGTGGGAGGTGCCCCTGCCCATGGCAGGGGGTTGGAATTAGATGAGCTTTAAGGTCCCTTCCAACCCAAACCATTCTGTGATTCTACAATTCATTTTGCAGGAGATAACTCAAGTTGTTCTATTCTGTCACTCAAATTCAGTTAGCAAGAGTGTCTTTAGTTTATGATGTTGAACCAAAAGTCGTGGAAAACTGGAATGTTTACCGTTCTTTAAGTCTGTGATATAGCAAACTGTATACACATAATGAGATTCAAAGCTTATGAAATGGCATCTAGTTGCTTCATTATTCTCCTCAGTCAATTAGTCAGATTTTCACAGAATTAATCATAAGTTTTGATTTTTTGAATCAAAACAGTGGTATTCGATGAACGAGGAGCACGGTGCAGGAAATGCTTCTAACTTGTTTTCTTGCATGAATTCTTGATTCGACTACAGTATGTGATCACCAGATTTCTTTTAGCTTGACATTTCAACTGCAGCATTAAAAATATATTGCATTAAATGTGAAATGCAATGTCTGCTTATGTATATACTATTTCTGTGAGCCAAAACTTTTTAATTGATCTAGCTTGGCAAGCGCCTTTTTTTCAACAGCTGCCACCTTCCTAGCTTTTAATCAAAATGGCTAGTCATTTGAAAGTCGTTCCCTGGCTCTGGTTTTGTTTACTGTTGTCACAGGGAATTTTCTCATCTTCAGCTATCATAGGCTGGGGTTTATTCTTGGCTTCAAGCTAGATGTGTTTTGTTCTACAAAATTTCTATCATAGCTGATATATTTTAATTGTTTCATTTGAACGTTGTCAAAGCAATGCAGGGTGTACAATCAGAACGAACGGCACTTTGGCTTACCTGACCAAGAAGGGGTTCGAGATGCTGACTTTGTGCTTTACGTCAGTGCTCTCACTACTGAAAGGTGCGGCCATGAGAACATCATTGCATATGCAGCCTACTGCCAACTGGAAGCGGAAATGGACAGGCAAGTATTCTGTCTGGTACAAACTTTAATTAAACTTTCAATTGTATATATGGAGTTGAATTGTCTGCCTGTGTTGTGTATAGGACAGTACAGTATTGAAATAATGACAAGTGCTATAATATATATAATGACAAATGCTATATTCAGCACAGCATTGAAATAATGACAAATGCTGTATTCATGTAAAAGCACAGAACAATCAAATAACGCTTAACTCATAAAACTGAGACATCTAAGTCAAAAGTAATCTTCTACTGTTACAGTCTGAATTTTATCTCACAATCCTGCTTCTGTTGAAGAAAATGTCGTCATACTTTCAAAAACTTAAAGAAAAATGCAAATAGACCCTGCTTACGTGGCTTTTGTTTCTCACTTGGCTGTAGTCATTTTAACAGACACATTGTACCTCTATAATGACTACACCTGAAATTCAGATCTCCTATACTGTTGTCAGTAACATCTGTGCAGCATATTGGTATACAGACTGATCCCATTCCTTTTCCCCTATTTTAGCAATAAAGTAACAGTATTGTTAACAGACTAGTTATAATTAGTTAGGGGAACTTATCTAGAAGCACTTATTTTTACATTAGTCTTTAGTTTCCAGTGTTGCTTTCTGCCTCTTCAAGTGAATATGAATTGAATTTGCTAGTATTTTACTGAAAACAATATAATTTTAAAACTGTCTTCCAGGCCAATAGCAGGATATGCTAACTTGTGTCCAAACATGATTTCAACACAAGCTCAGGAATTTGTTGGCATGTTGTCTACAGTGAAACACGAGATTATCCATGCACTGGTAAGGGTTGGTGTTACAGAATACATTTCCCTGAAATTTGTGCCTTCCCCCTCACAACTGTCCAGCTTACTGCAAGAGAAGTGTGTCTGGTAGGGGTTAAGCTCTTGTGTTGCCTCTTTCAACTTGTGTGTTAATAGCCTTGAGGTGTGGTACTTCAAGTCTACCTGCTACGTACGAGAACTTTTCATGGCATTTGACTTGGTGTGTAAATGTCTTACCGAAGGTTTCTGTTTGATTTTTAACTTGCAGGGTTTCTCTGCTGGACTGTTTGCATTTTATCGTGATGATGATGGAAAACCTTTGACAACAAGATACGCAGATGGACTCCCTCCTTTTAATGAAAGGTATTTCATATTTTTGGACCTCTCAGTACTCCCAGTGAAGGATGTTTTCAGGTTGCCTTTTTAGATATATTCTTGCTGTGAGCCTGTTGAAAATCCAACTTGATACCTTTATTAGAATTCTTTGTATTTGTTATGTTCAAACATTGTTCTATTTTTATTTTAGTCTTCCTTTACGTTGGTATTAAACACCTTATAATGCATGGGAATGATTTAAGACACAATTTTTATTTATCAGGAAGCTTGAGGTTAAGCATTACAACAACCCTTGCTTAAATTTTGAGGTTTTCTGAGCACCTCACTCAACTGGGACTTACATTTTCTGTAGTCTGTCTAATGTCAGTGGAGGTAGTTTTTTTTGAGGCACGTATCATTTGAGGTCTATAATTGCGCAGAAACGGCAATGCCTGTAGTCAGCTGCTTGATTTTTGACTTGTTATTGAATAAACAATTCACAGTACATTTTTGATAACTGTAGAAAATATGTCTTGAGTCTACAGACATCTTTTTAGTAATCTTGCTTTGGCATGTTAGATCACAGTTGGCTATATAATAAATCTTACAAAGGTTATAATGTATCTTACAAAGGAGAAGTGTTGCATAGTCAACTGAAACTTCACAAAGAAAGAAATGGAGATTCTTCTTAATTCTGGGTTTTAATGGAGATAAAGCTTTGCACAGTAGCATGTATTTATCAGAAAGATCTGTAACTAACACATTCTTCTTACAGTCTAGGTTTGTATCAGTGGAGCGATAAGGTTGTTCATAAAGCGGTGAGGTTATGGGATGTACGTGGTGGCCAAATGCTTCGCCATACTGTTCACCTTCTGGTAACACCTCGTGTAGTTGTAAGTGTTGATTAACTTAGTTATATGCTTTGTATGCCATCACATTCTTGAGTCACAAGTATTTCTTACTCTTTTTAAGCAGTAATAAGTTAACTTTAAATAGGTTTTTTTTTTCCTGAATGTATGGCCCAAAGACTATATAATTATGATGATATAATTAGTGGAAGGGACTATGCAAGGTGAAAAAGAAGTGAAGGAAAATGGTTGGCAGTATGAAATAAATAATTCAATAAAAGAGACAATGAAGGGATTGGGAAGTTAATTGTAAACAGTTGAGCAAAACTGATATTTTTGTTAATCTTACTCTTCAGAGGCTTTCCTGCAGACTTGGCACCTGGTATTCCTGTTGACTTAACAGATAGTGCTGTTACTGTCTTTCTAGTTTAATTTAATCCTATTTAATACTTATCTTTTAAAAATATTTTCATCTTTTTTTTGTATTTTTATGCATTACGAAATAATGCATTTAAAATTTTGTCATGTTTAAAAAAAAGTACTTAAATATTTTTGGAAATCCTTCTGATTCCGACACCTCTGACTTTTTTTACCCCATTTAAGCATATGCTAAGTGTAAAAAATAGGTACTGAATGAAAATAACTTCTAATCATATTTGTCCACAAATACTTATGAGTTGTGTTGAAATGTTTTCTTTCTAGGAAGAAGCTCGTAAACATTTTAATTGTCCAATCCTAGAGGGAATGGAGCTTGAAAATCAAGGTGGCATGGGTACTGAGCTCAATCACTGGGAGAAGAGGTTGTTGGAGGTTGGTGCTAATATTAGGGATGGAGGGGGATTTGGAAAAGCCTGCTCCCCCTGCCTTCATTTTTAGGTTTATAGTGGTACTCACCAGAGCCTTGAAAATATAAGTGTGTAAAATACCTCACTGAAATATATCACAAACAGTGCTGAACTGGAAACACTTAAATGTCCAATTTCTAGATAAATATTATTTTACTTCATTGCTAGATCTCAGAGTATGAATTACAGATAAGATGACTACTAAAAAATGAAATCTCTTACTTTTGTCTGCTATTTGCCCTTCTGAGAAGGCAGCTTGCTCTTTAGGGGGAAGTGGTTATTCCTTTGAGTCAATTCAGTTTTGTCATGCTTTTTGATTGTTCTGTCTCACGATCTAGATTTCATCTTTTTTCACATGTCTCATTAAGGTTAGGTTTTGCCATCCCTATTCCAGAACCTCATCTGATCAAGGAAACACTTATTTTCCTCCTGACGCTTAAGCTTATTTTTATTTATAACATTATGTGATATTTTGAGCAGAGGTATAGTTTCTAATTATTGTATGAAGTAAGGTAAACTATAAGGTAAATGCGTTAGGACAGACCTTTTCGTGGAAGTAAACATGAAAAAATACATATTTCAGGAGACCAAAACAGCTGATTTTTCCTGCTTTTCAGTAGCCTTTCTTGTAGAACAGTAGTTCAAAGTCAACTAGAAGGGCTGCCATTAAAGTAAGGATAATCTAAAGGATTGAATAAGATTAGCCCACGGGGCACTATTAGCAGTCTCGTTTCCAGAGAAAGTTAGTATCTGGAAAGTAACCCATATGGTTTGGTTTTGGTCTTGATCCTTCTCTCATTAAATATTTTAGTGATAGTGCCAGATTTGCGAAGTCTGCAGATGGTAACTCTTCCCAGCCATGCTAGTGGAGAGGGAAGGCTGGAAGACTACACTCTGAAGAAATAGTAAGTGAGAAAAGTTTGGTAATAGGAATCCCAGAGCTGTGTAATTAAGGGTGAGCAACTTTTGTTGTAAGCCTGAAGCTTATTAGCTGGAAATGACTGAGCAGGAAAAAGACACATGGGTGTTAAAACTGTCAGTTAAGATGATTAGGAAACTCAGACGTGTCCAGAGTTGCTCTTTGAGGATGTTGTGGGCTAGTGTATTTTAAAACAAGATGGAAAATACCACTACTGGACTAGTAAAGCTTCATGTAGAGTTCTGTGTTCCTTTAGTCCTGTGTCCTTCTCTCCTGAAAAGGACTTCTAGAAATATTGGGAAAATTAAAAATCAGTCTTACCCAAAAAAACACACCACTAAATGAGCTTGGCTTTCAGCTTACCCAAGAAAAAAGACAGAAAAGGGGGCATGATTGCTATGAATAAATACACAAGGAGGAGTTTAGTTTACCTAAAGAAAAAGTAAGTACAGATTGGCCATGAATAAGGTTCAGCTGGAATTTGGAATAAGGTTTCTGACTCATGAAGCTTTGTAGGGCAGACTGGGAAGGGTGTTATACCTTTGATCCCTTTCATAAAAGAGGTTGGAAATGGAATGTCTATAATAAGAAGGGACTGGAACTTCTATGCCCTTGAATGCGTGGCTCTAAAATAAAATACTTCTTCAAAGCAGGTATTTTCTTAATATACTGATTTTTCAGGAGCTTACTAATAGTAACTTGTAACTTTCAGAATGAAGCTATGACTGGATCCCATACACAGAACCGAGTCTTTTCCAGGATTACCTTAGCATTAATGGAAGACACGGGGTAAGTGTTAATAGGAATAATAATGGTGTGGTGTTTTTTTTTGTTGTTGTTCAAGTGTGTTTGTTGCACTTGATGTTGTTTGGAGTTGATGCACTTGTGTTTATTCATCTGTCACACAGTAAATAGTTGGCATAACCAGCATGACATTAGACAAGGAGTTATGCGAAGAAAAATTAATATACAAGGTATATTTAAAACCACTCTTAATATAGCCATAAAAGCATGCACTGCAATGCATAGTTCTGTTTGCAGAGTCTGTTTTCTATCTTTTCTTAATGTAAGTCTTCTGTCAGTTCCACGTAGCACATATTTTTTGTCTTTTTGTAGATAGAAAGCATATATGGAAGAAAAGCAAAATTGCCTAAAATTTCATCTTTCTGTATGCATTATTCCTTTGTAGACCAAGATGCATTGCTGTCAAACAAATAAACAATGAAGTTTTCTTTTAGCTGATTGTGAGTTGAAAAATAGTGAAATTATCATACTTGTTATTATTAGGCAGCAAGGAGTGTTATTTCCGTGTTTTATCATTTGAAAACCTTTAGGCATAGTATAAACTACTTTGAACTGCTCTTTTATTAATCATAACTCTATTTTTTAAATTGTATTCGCATTCCAAAATACCTTTACAGCTGGTATAAAGCAAATTACAGCATGGCGGAGAAATTAGACTGGGGACGTAATAAAGGCTGCGACTTTGTAATGAAGAGCTGTAAGTTCTGGATTGACCAAAAGAAACAAAAGTAAGTCTTTTTTAATATAAAAAAGGTGGAAGACCTGATGCTTGTTTACATTTGTCCTTCTTCAAATGCAGCTCAGTAAAAAGTAATACACAATGCTCTCATAAGAATCTTCAGAGTGCACCCAAAAAGGAGCACACCAAATGTATTAAGAACAGTACTATTTTAACCAATAAATACAAAGACGAGCATCTTAGGAATGTATTTGCTCTTTAAGAGAACTGTGTTTTTTTTGAGTTGGGGGGAAGGACTTCTACTAAGTGTTGCTTTCTTATTTTGTCCTTTTTAATTGTAAATGCAGCCAATAACATTTCACATTACTGGATTTTACCCAAAGCACAAGAAACAGGCTTTGTTTTGGCTATCATACTTCTTGTTTGTTCATTTCAGTACTTGTAAATTTGCTCCATAGCAGCCCTGTTTTGTCTGTAATTTTTTCTTCAAAGTTTACAAAACAATGTCACTGAAACTAAATAATTAAGCACATTGTGGCTTTGTTTGCTGACCTGATATTCTCTTTAAACTAGGAAGTTTATAACCAAATAACAATAATTAACCTACAGACAAGATATTGCTGTTTCTTTATGTGATTGACCAAATATGAAGAAGAGCAGGGATAGTCAGAAAAACTGCATAGTTAAATTTACAAAAAGCAGTTAATCTAATGTTACTTTTTTTTTTTTTTGAGGAGGCAATTAATCAGTCCATACTGTGACACTTTGAGAAGTAATCCTTTGCAGTTAACCTGCAGACAGGACCAAAGAGCAGTAGCAGTGTGCAACTTACAGAAGTTTCCAAAGCAGTTACCTCAGGAATATCAGGTATAATGAATCTTAGTTTACTAAATAACTAAGTATTTACATTACTGTGTTTTGCAGCCAGGATGTGTTTTTTTTTCTTCTGAACTAGTAGATGAGAGTAGATATTGTGAAAAATGCGTACTCTATTATAAGAAGCCTGGAGGCTTAAAAAAAAAAAAAGCCTTGTGATTGTTAGTAAAACAATAAGGATGTCGCTTGACTGTCTAAGCACGTTTCAGTTGGAAATGTTGCTGTGTAACAGAAGTCCCTTGTAATGTTTTGTCTGAGGTATTTCTTCAGCTGATCTGTGCCCTTGTGTCACTGCATACTGAGACTTTTGCTTCCCAGAGATGGCTATGATTGCAAGAGGAGACAGGGAGCAGTGCGGGGCTGGGGAGTGTCTCTGTGCATTACTCATGTATTAAATAGTCTATGTTCATCTGGTTCAGGGGTATTCTAAGATGCTGTTAATAGCGTTCCTGAGAAGTAGCTGACATACTTACAGCTTTAGTGATTGGTTCTATTAAAAAATAAATTAAATAAAAGCTGTAAAAGCAACAACAACAAAATAACAGCTGTACACTTGTCTCTGCACTGTCTCACTGCCTATTTTGTTTTTGCAGTATTTTGACAATCTTAATGGAGTACCAGCAGAAGATTTGCCTTATTATGGTGGCTCAGTAGAAATTGCTGACTATTGTCCCTTCAGTCAAGAATTCAGTTGGCATTTAAGTGGTGAATTTCAGCGCAGCTCAGACTGCAGAATAACTGAAAACCAACCAGGTATGCTTCCAGGACTTTAGTTTTGTATTTAAGGGCCTATATTTGTTTATCTGGATTACCTTGTGAGCATTTGCTTCCTAGGTATATATGAACTAAAAAATTGCATAAGAGTTTTACAGAAATTATCCTCAAATAATCCAAATACAAGACGGAGGTTACAGGGGGAGTGTTGTTCAGTTGCTTTGGAGCCTCTGGAAGTAAATCTACTTTTCACCTTTGTAGTCTTCCCTGCTTTGCAGGGAGCCTGGCAAATTATCAGAGCATGGGCCTATCTCCTGGAATAGCACATGAACTCTCAATATAGCAGAGCTCCAGGACGCTGCAGGATATTACCTGTGTGTGCAATTCTCTCAAAGCTAAATGAACAAACACGCTCTCCCCTCAAGCTGGAAATCACAGCTGGCACTCCCTGGGAGCAAACATTTCTGTAGAAGAGTGTGGATAGTGTCTTTTTAAAAACTTCCTTTTCTTCATGCTTTACTCAGTCTGAGAATTATTGTTTTGAATATAATGATTATTGGTCTGAAACATTCCAAAAGTAAACCTGGAATTGCCTGTGGAGAGTGACTAATTATGGCAAATTACTAGGTGAAAAGGAAGTCCACATTAATTTAAATTGAGGTTCAATATGTTCTTTCCACCTTAGATCCTACCAAAAACTATGGTGCAGAAGAATATGGACCAAACTCTGTATGTCTTATTCAGAAATCAGCTTTTGTTATGGAACAATGCAGGAGGAAACTCAGTTACCCTGACTGGGGTAGTGGCTGTTACCAAGTAAGTACGTGTGTTGTGTGGGTTTTTTGCTTGCTTCATTTTTGTAGTGACAGCAAAGGGAGAAGTCTGATACAAAATGCAGGCTATGACTGTTAAAACCATGCACCTGGGCGCTGTACATGATATTCGCTTCCTGTAAGTCACTAGATTATATGACGTGCTTTGGAAGTAAGTATTTTCCAACTGTAAGTCTGTAGTTCAGATCATGAATCAAATCAAGTGTGTGGCCACTGGGCAGACTTGTGTGTTACTTCCAGTCTTGCTTGGACTTTACCTGTCTTAACTGAGGACAAAGTGTCACAGGGATAAGTGAGAACAGTTATGTTGGAATCTTCTGTTGTTGAAGTTTTACGTTAGTTAAATCACTCTGATTTTTCTGCAGTAGAAAGCACTGTGCACGTGTCACTTTTCATTATCCTTCCTCTCAGGACTGTTTCACTTAATGCTGTTTCTTTCAAAGGCAGCACAACTCTAAAAGCACGCTCGTTAGCAGAAACGGAATTTTACTCGGTCTCAGTTGATTATCTATATAATTGCATGAAAAATGTACAGTCAGTGCTTTAAAGCATTTTTAAACGAATAGCTGCTCTGAGTGCATTAAAATACCTGCACTTAATCCATGCTGTATGCAGGCTGTTTACTGAATATTTTATTTCCTTATTGAAAGAACTTCCAAACCCCCAAACGTATTTCCAATAAATCATAATACAGACCTTACTTTTATTGCTTTATTTTAAGGTTTCTTGTTCTCCACAAGGGCTGCACGTTTGGGTCAAGGACACTGTGTACTTGTGCAGCCGCTCAGGTCAAGTATTAACTGTGAGCATTCAGATGAATGGCTGGATCCACGTTGGAAATCTAATTTGTCCAGCCTGTTGGGACTTCTGTGACTCCTGTCCCCCAGAGCGGGATCCTCCAGCTTCTAACTTGTCAAGAGTTGCACCAATTGGTAGGTCGTCTCCTGATTTGCTGAACTGAAACCTAGTATAAAATGTCTGAGAACACTGAAGGTTCGTGTCAGCCCTGACTGTCAGGGGAACAGGAAAGGAGAGCTGTGGCCTTGCTATTTCAAGGTCCAAGATGTAGGAGTTAAGGGAAGGTGGCAAAGGTGCCCAGTCTTCTCCTGTACAGACACACTTTTGTTTCTGGGATGAGGATAGTGGCTAATACAGGAGAAATGTGTCTGAAATGGAAATACTTTTGTCATGTCTGCTTCTGGTGATCATCCCAGAAGTCTAGATTTAGCATAGTAACTTCTCTGAAAAATCAGTTCTCTGTTCTGGAGAGCGTATCATTTTTATAACCTTCAAAATCATCACCTTGGTGCAAAATTAGTACTCGCTTGTGTAAGTTACTATTGACAATATTAACGCGGTAATCCAGGACACAAATGACAGGTGTCACTTTTTTTTCTTTGAAGGGAGAAAAGAACCTCAAGTTGCTGACTACCAGTTACTGTTTTGTCTAGAGTTGATTATGTAAAAAGCCAGTCAGTGAAAGAGAACAGTCTTTACAGTATTTTTCTCTAGAGGCTAATTTTTAAGCCTTTAATCAATTTTATAATTGTTGGATGTGCTGTCTCTACTGCAGGTTTTGAGAAAAAAATAAACCTGTTTAGCTAACCTGTATGTTTAATTCCTTTTTCAACATGTTCTTGGGTTTGTGTGTACCATTTGAAGTGGTGTTACTTTGTCTTTGAAATGGCAACATTTCAGGGGTTGGTGGAACGACTCCTACAGATCAGATTTTAGCATGAGAAAGCTATAATGTAGGAGACTGACATCTCCCTCTCCCAGAGAAACACCAAGTGTGAATTCAAACAGATTCACATCCTAGGAGATGTGGGGGATTTTTTTAATATATTAATATATATGCTTATATATGTGCATTTATATAATATGCTTATATATAACATAAGATATAAAATGCTTATGTATCTAGTCTTCTGAGTCTGTGATTCTGAAATGCTGCTTATCCCCAGTCATGCCATAGTAAACTTCCTGTCCTTTTCTTGCCATACTGATACATTTTGCTCATTTGTTCTCCTAATTGTTCTTAGTTATTGCGGAAATGAATTTAATTTTAAAGGGAATAAATCATGTTATTCAGCTTCTATGAATTGCTGTCCTTGAAAACTAAAAGTAAATCAGTTCAGGTTACTACAAATATGTTTTTGCTCTCTGGTTATTTTATCTTCTCTTTAAATATGAAATATAAGCTTTATGCTGTCTTGTTTTTTATTTTAGACTTGTGCTCCTGCTCGTCTAACCTGGTTGTAACCCTTTGGCTGTTGATGGCTAACTTAATTCCCCTGCTAACGGGATTATTTCTCTGCGCATAGTTTCAGCAGGGAGCAAGAAGATGTTCCAAGACGTTATACCACAGTGTTGTACTTCTTACTGTGGAGCACTGAGTTTTTTTTGTCTCTGCAGGCAGCTGTCTTCTCCCGAACCTCATCTCTCCCGGCAAGTATCAGTGCAGACAGTAGTCGGGGAGTTACTGGCAAAAGCAGACAGAGTTTGAGAGGAGGAAAATTTACCTTGTCATCTCAATAAGTGCCAGTATTTTCCTGAATTGCAACCTTTGATTTTGACACAGTAACGAGATCCACTGTGCCAGCTGTGTTAGACTACCTGGCAACTCGATCAAGATTTGAAATGAGAACTCTTCTGTAGTAGAACTTGGGTTGTTTTTTTATGTTCTCTGCGTGACCGGTAGCAAAGCATCCTCAAACTGGAAATATACCTCAGTGGTTTAGTCAAAAGCCATGTAAAAATCAGTTGCTGTTACTGCAAGTAACTCAGACCCAAACAGGTGTGGGAGGTTTTTTGTTTGGTTTTTGTCCATTCTTACAATGTATATGAGTAAAAATAATTTAATGGAGTAGAACAGTTGTTGGGAATTTTTTCCACAACTGGCTTCTGTAGCTTTGAGGCTTCTCAGAATTCATGTTTGTTTGCAGAAAGTTATTCACTTCTTGAGGTTCATTTAAACCTTAGTGAATGCACAATGTAGACTTTCAGACTGATAACCATGACAACTGTATAGAAATCACATTTTCATTTAGCATGTGCTAGTTCTATTAACATCGAATTTTTGAATATTCTCAGAGTAATTTGCTAGGCAAATGCATTTCATTACTGATGCCAGTCTGTAAAATTGGGTGAGGTTTTCTGATTTATTTATTTATTTATTAAATAATGGCATTATTTCTTTAATAGTATGATCATAAATACATTTGTTTCACTTTTTGCTGAAGGCCAAGCCAGTAGCTATGGCAGCTATAATGTTACAGAACCATACTGACTCCTCTAGTCCAAAAAATGTATTGAGTATGTAGAGAAATGTCTAATCTGTCTTTTTTCCCCTTTTTTTTGGACATACAGTTGATATTATAAATACTCAAATAATTCATAGCATTTGGATTATGTTAGAGAATCAGACGTTTTGAACCACACAAGGGCACACCTTGGTACAAAATTCATCTTTTGGAGGACAAAATCTACCTGAGGTAGGAAATGAGCAAAATCTGTCTTGCTGAGGACAGCTGCTCTCTATGACTTGTGAAGGTGTTTTTCTTTGTTTCTGACCCTAGATGACATGTTACAAATAATCCTGCTTAGCATAAAAGAAACTTATGTGGTCCAATCCATTGTCTGTCCTGTTTGTCCAATTTCATTCTTGAGAAGGTACAAAACTTGAGGGAGCAGATGGGCCAGGTGCACTGAAAATACAAAGATGAGAGAAGGATGATGATACACGAAGGCTTGATCCCCTTCTAATATGGAAGGGGTAGGGAGTAAAATTTCTTTAGCTACAATTAAGCTTGTTTAATAAGAACTTCCATTGTAATCATAAGGATACTGAAGAAAATCTTTGTGCCTACCAGATTTTTTTTTAAAGATGCTTTTATGACACTGCTGAGGTGAGTAAGCTGCAACCTAAAACTGTCTGAGGGCATCATGGTTGAGAGAGTACCTTGCACTGGGCTAGTTCCCCTTCTTAAGCGCAGGTTATGCACAGTTTGCTTTGCGTTAAACAAGGCCTAGGTTAGCCTTAAATAGGTGTTTCTGAGAAGCAATACAAATTAGGGATCAAATGCTTTAAATGTGTACAACTTTGAATTAAGAAACACTCAGATTAGTAAGTGAACACTGATAATTTTAATATATGCACAATCAACAGTCAGTATAAATGGATTCCTTGAAAGCGTAAAGGTTTGAGAATATGTATTAGGTCCCAGAGGTTGTGATTGTCTTTTGTCTGTTGTGCAATAATACAGGTTAAATGGTATCACTCAACAACAACGCTTTTTATACTTGAAAAGAAATTATTGGTTATTTTTTCTTACTGTGAAATATTTGCACTGTCTGAACTTTCTGGTTAACTTTATAACTGTTAAACATTTTTAAATGGTGTTAATTTATTGCGCTTGGTATTTGATATGCTAGTCTCCTGTCTGTGGAAGTGAAATTTGTTATATTTAAGTGAAATTTTTTTATCTTCTACGCAGTTGTTTATCTTCAGGGCTTTTCTCCTCTCTTGCTGAGAATTAACTGAAAACTGAAAGATGGCTTGAAACATTGATGCTTACCTACTTCTGAATTGTATACATTTAATTAAAGAAAGAGGCTGTAATGCGTTGTACCTACAGGGAAAATCTGTCTGGCTGTCAGCATTCACGTAGTCAGATTCACCAGTACCTGCTGAGTAGCTGGATTAGTGAGTCCAGTGAAGTGAAACTACTAAAGCCTTAATAATCTGAGATTTCAGTTGTAATTTCTTTGACATGCAGTCCTTAAACTGGCTGTGAACTGCAGAATTGGAAGTGACTTTAGGGGACTGGGGAGGGAAGGTTAAAGTAGGCAAAATCCAGCGGGTGACCTTCTGTCAGTAAGTTAGCAGCTGTAGCCTTGTTGGAACTGCCAAGGAGTGTGTCACGTTCACTTTCAGGTGAGAATGAGCTGGTGACTGTCAAACAAGAGTTCGGGTAAAGCTGCCTACCTCAGTTCTGTTTGTCTTTCAGTTAAGCTTCTAACCCGTTGTTGTGAACTTCCGAGTCTTAAGATGAATTAAGTAAAAACATGTCTCAGGTTTTTAAGAGCAAAATAAACATAGTAGGGAGCATAAGCCATTTTTGAGTGTAGAACACAGCTAAAATTGTAGCTTAAAGCAACCATTCGTGTAGCCTTAAGTGTAGTTTCCCCAGTAAAAGTCACTACCAGTTTTAAGTAAAAACAAAGTTTGCAGGCAGCTACTTTCAGTTTCCTGAACACACAGGGGCAAGTCCATCATATTGAATCTCTTACATGTGAAATCTTTTAAATAAAGCCCAAATAAGCTTTTGTGTTTTCACCAGGCTAGCTAGCATTATTCCCAAGACTTTTGCTGCCCTAAGAAATAAAGAAATCGTTTATCTGCAGCCAAAACATGCCCACTGCTTTAATGTTGTAAAAATATGTTCCATGTTTCCCTATGGAAGTAAATTAGTCTTGCAGCCTTCTTCGTCCCTGCCAGCAGTTCAAGTTTCTAATATTTCAATTAGAAGTCAAGGCAATTCACACTTAAGAAAAAATTTTTAGCGTTTCAAACAATTACAAGGAGGAAGGATAGCTTTTGGCTGGAGTATGCAGTGAGTAAATAACACAGAAAAGCAGGCAGTTCATTTCTTTTTTGAAACGAGGTCTTGGGAGACTGTTAAGGCCTCGGATATAGGTCGATTACCAAAACAGAACCTTGACCCCCCATTAGTTGACTGCTGGTGCAACACAACTCATTATTTTTGTTGGGCTCTAGTAAATTAGGAAGGTTGATGTCACCTAAGAGCAGACATACCAACAATCCCTTGCTTGCAAGGGCCAGTTGTTTTTAAATCTTCCTGTCCTGCAAATCTTTCTGCTTTCAGTAGAGAGGAATGTGTACGTCCTTTCTTCCCCACGTTTCCCATGAATGACTTTCAGCCGAGCAGGTCAATGTCTTTCCCCTGCAAGATCTAACAACCAGCTTTTGCTTGGCTGAATGCTTGGGTGAACACTTGCACGTACCGCTCTCTGGGACTGGGGTCTATTTTGTATATTAAGTGATGTGATCTTACACCATCAGGCTTCCAAGTGCAAGTGTTGCCTTTTTAATGTGAAGCTTACCTTGGAGATAAAACAACTGTTTTGAGAGAACTGGCTGACTTTGAATATGTGTTTCCTATTTTGGTACAGAATGTAAATACAGAACAAACTATTTTACTTAGATTTTGACTGGATTGAGATATAAGGGCTAATTTTTGTTATTTATGAAGTAAAAGTCATCTTATTTTACTGTGTAAAAGTATGTCATACAAAAGAAGAAAAAAAATGTTCATCAATAAAAATGCCTGTAGAAAACTGACTCTTCTTGTCCTTTTCTTTGAGCTGTACGAATAAGCACAATAACAGACCACTAGTAGAACAGTAATTTATTTTGTGAGAATTTTGAAAATGAAATTACATCAAGCCTGCGTTTACTGACCACTTTATTAAACTGTTGATACCTTTAACGTAAAATGTTCAGTATTACTACTAGCTCATAAATCGCTTATGAGAATTTCAGCCTGCCTGTGAAGCAAGGAGGTTTCTGAATTCTCTATCCCATCCTGATATATTTGATATTTAAGAATTACGTATTTGGCTTTCTTACTTGAAATTAAAGGTCATGACTTTTGTTTTCTTTTTTTCCCCCTAATTCTGTATAAAGGATTTGGCCACGTGATTCCCATTTCAGCTAAAGGAATGTTTCCATCGCCCTGCAGAGCCCTGAGCTATTAGCCATGAACAGGCAGTTCCGTTCCTCCAGCTGAGTCTTCCCATGGGCTACCTTTGCTGCTCTTCAGAGATCAGGGATGCTACAGCCACTGTTTCTGGTACCAGAGCTAGCTTTGCTAGCTTTAAGACTGAGATTTTAAAAATTATTTATTTTTATAAGTAATATTTTTATACATATATATATATATAACTGATAAATGTGAAAATCAACAACATTCCTCCTAACATATAGAGGAGAGGATTTTATGATGTAGTTTTTTTTTTTCTAAAATATGTCAGTGAATACAGAGAGATTAAAAAAAACAAACGCTGTTTTGGAAAATCAGATAAAACAGAAGTAGCTTACTCTTCCTGTTTGCTTGCCTTCTCTCTAAATATGAGTATTTTCAACAGGGTATTCAAGCTTAGAAAATGTGACACTGTTTATTTCATAGATGGCTTTAACTCTGAAAAACATCAGGTATGTAAAACTACCCAATATAGTTAGACGGCTTAAAAACTTTTATGCTTCTAAAATGAATGCCATTGGTAGCAAAATTAAACTGATATAGGAACCAGTTTGTGTGTAAAATTCAGACGTAGATAGAGGTATCTCCCTTCAGGAGTGCAGTGTGTGAGATAAATTGCTTAAGCGACAGCAGGATCGGGGAATTAGTCTGTTGGTTGCAGTCTGTGGAAAGATGCTTGGAGTTGCACTGGTGTCAGTCCAGTGGAGTTTCCTGGTAGCGCTGAAGTGTAGCCAAGTTTCAAATACAATTTTATAGGAATTCTGTGCGTCTGTAGCGGTCATTTTCATGTACGTATAAAAAGTCAAGTAATGCAGAGGGTGTTTCACTGCTGCTTCTTACATCCTCAAGATAAGTGTCATACAAGATGCAAGCTGAGCTGTGCCTGCATTCTAGTTGTCAATTTCTTCTTCAGTTTTCCCCTCAGCTAGTATAAATACTAGTGGATAATGCTTGCTCAGAAATCCTGACGCTCAAATAAATGTATTTACGGTTATTCCATTTTTTTTCCCTGTGTTTCAACAGAATACAGTAAGTACGATGAAAGTCACATCACTACTGAAAATTCCTAGTGTCCTGAATAATAATAATTTAAAAAAGCCCTTCTTTCCTTTCCCACCAGAACCCCTTAAACTGCTTTATTTATACATCTGCTAAACATTTGTGTATGTCTGAGCACAGTAACAATACCTATTTTTCCAAAGTGGCTTACACTTTGAAATAAAGTCACGGAAGGACTAAATGTCACAAAATACAAAACATTATACTATTTGTGTTTGAGGGGGATTTACGAAAACCCATATTTGCCGATGTGACTGCCTCTTACTGCTGTAAGAACTTTTTTATCTGTAATTCTTTTGATCTTCAACTTTTCGGCATCTTGTGCTGTTCTGTTAACTAGCATTAGTAGGCACAATGCTGAGGTTCATGTGCGTTAATTTAACTCCTGTTATGAAAATTACGATGGGCACTGTTTGAAATCAACATGAAAGTAACCATAGGCAAATGCTTAAATTGCTAACTCAAATCAAAGTCTGTTACATTTTTACATTCGATTCCTGTTCTCGGATATAATGCTGAAAGGCAGATTTTCACCCCCAGAAAGAGGATACTGAAATACATTCTGTGTTGCTTTTACAGCAAGCATTGCCACACAACCTATTTGTCTACTTTATTTGCTGTGGAGTGGATAGAAGTCCTGAAAAGATGAGAGCACAACCAGATGAGGAGAGCAAACTTCTAAGTGTGTTCTGGGTGGTTTTGCAGACATGAGATGAAATCTTGGATCGATCTACCCTCGTAGCAAATCTTGTAGACGGTTGTAAATAATGGAAACCTAAAAGAAGCATGTAAAAATACCTTTTAAATTTTACATAAACATCCATTATGTTTATAGTGGGGAAAAAAATAGTTCTTTGTTGTTGTTGTTTTACATTGACTGGAAGACTGTAAATTGTAGATGAAAAAAACAAAGCAGTAGGAATGAAGTTAGGACAATAAAGAGGAGCTTAATGCCAATTTGAGGGGGGAGGGGTCAGAGAGGGTGACACCAGAGAAAATCTGTTTTGGAGACAAAATTGTTATCCAGTGTTTTCATTTACTGAAAAAATCTTGAAGTGCATATATCCCTTTCCCTTCTGTGCGCAGAATGCGTATATTATTTGTATTCATAACTGATATCTGAAAGGCTAAAAAAGACTCAAAACAATGGAAATGTCTTAATGATTTCCTTTTCTTGGCTTGAAGGTGTTGTGGTTTTTTTTTTAATACTTGTAAGCTGTCTTACCATCATTATGTGGTATAAATGATACCACTGAATGACTTGGAGCTGAGTCTGTAATTGACAGTAATTATAGGGATGCTCATTAGATTAAATTTTGACATAGGTTTACATCCTGTCAAAATAAGCTTTTTTTATCTTCTGCTTTATTTGTTAATATTCTAACATTTTTTTAAGTATTTGTTTAGCAGTGTTTGACCTCTTTATATTACTAACATAGGACAGGCTGCAAGATGGAGGGAAAGTTTAATCTTTCCTTTGTATAACCTGAGACAAAGGCTTCAAATTATGAATAATCTTATTACCCCTCTTCCCAAACAATTACTAGTAGTTCTATATTTCAGCACTAGCTTCTTTTGTGGCACTAGAGCATTGATATCAGCACATATTATATATTCAATGTGTATACAATTTTTTGATTGTAAGCATACTCCTGAATTTTATACTGAGATGATTTAGTTCATATTTGCACCGAGAGCAGTATTGCTGCAACGCTGACATACTGAGAATGAGAGACCCTTTGATCATGTTCACAAGCTTACTCTGTATGTGTGCATCAGTCTTGTTCAGGGCGGACCAGTGATATCTAGGTAGCTCCCCTGGACTTCTTTGGTGTCTTATATGTCTGTGGCTTGTTTCTTTAACACTGTTTTGCCTTCATCCCATTCTACTGATCATGGTAATGAGGAGTCTTGCTAAGTTTAATGGTGGCCCGAGATGTAGAAACCAGTTGTGGAAATAACAGGGTAGTTAACCTCCTTAATGGTACTCGTGTTTATGAATCACTCGTAATTCTTGGTGATGCCTGTTGAGTCAGGTGTTTTTCTTGTTTGTCTTTTTAAATCAAAGCACTTACTTATCGAGCAGACTTCTCTGTTTCAGAATCTTGTAGACTTCAGCCGAAGTCTGAGGACCTTGTAGTTTTTGTCCATTCAGCATTTCATTCTCCAATTGCTCTATGGACTAGAAGAGAGGAGACTGATTACTTGCATCAGAGGAAATACTGCTGCAATACCAGCAGTTACTGAGCAGGTAAAAAGCTAATGATCGTAATGAACGGATTGTATCATTACACAGGATTTTTCTTTTTCTTTTTTTAGTTTAAAACACAGGGTTTCATTTTTTTTAGTTTAAAATATTTCAAAATCCTTCTTACTTTTCCTGTGCGTGCAAAGGCTTCTGCTACTTTTCTGTTGCGTCCTCCATAGCAGGTAGTGATCAGGTCAGCAACTCCACAGCTTTCCAGAAAAGTGGCTATTGATACCGGTCCCCTGCAGAACATCTTGGCAAAGGCCACCATTTCCATAAGGCCTAAACGTATAACTGCTGCCTTTGTGTTATCACCAAAATTCAGTCCGTCGCAGAACCCAGCTCCTACTGCTACAATGTTCTAAAAACAGTTTAGTGGATAGAGAACGAAAGGAAACTGTCAGATAAGACATACAATTCATCAATGTACATGAAACTTCAAGAAAATTCCACCAATCTGTCTGCACTTGATTCACTGGAATAAGGCCCCAGGTTCAATTCGCAGTGGCTATGGGTTTGTTATGAAGAAGGCAGGCATCTCATTACAGTTGAAGAAAATTTGCTAGACTTTTAAGCCTTTATAAAAGGCTTTTAAGCCTTTATAAAGTATCCACTTTACAAAGTTATTCCAGTGGGCAAAACACAGAGCAGCTTGTTTAATATTGTAACATTGCAATCATGTAGCATGCATGCAATTAATGTTTTGTTTTTCTGCTAGTTCCAAGCTGGAGCTCGCTGACTTTTCTGTTTTAACTGTTTAAACCATTCTCAGTGAAGACATGCCTCTGTCTTTTTTCTGTTGGTCTGTAGCTTAAACAGTTATTGGTTCTACATACTGATGCTGTAATAGATGAAACCTTGTTTTTGCCTGCAAGAGTGGTCAGTAGAATTGACCTTTTCTACAGATCTAAACAAATGTCTTGATCCTAAATATCTTCGCAGTTGTCCTGCATGTGTCCCTCCGCATCCCCCAGTTTGCAGTCCCTGAAGATGCACAGTTCATTTCATTTGAGTTACATGTTAGTAGTACTGCCATTGAAGTATTTACTCCCAGACATGCATGTGCCCCACTGCAGGTTTGTTTTGTTTGTTTGTTTTAGCAAAAGGAACGACTTCAGGGAGAAAAAACGTTTTCCACAAAACAGAAACAACTTCTCGCCTCTCTATGCCCTCTACTACTCCCAGTTCCAGTCTGTAGTTGAAAGCAAAATCTTTGGTTATTTCTATGTGAATAATTTGTTCATACCTGGGTTAAACAGGACCCATTCTTTACTAGCTGGTAATCCCTCCTCCAAGGAAAGGTGAATCGCTAAAGTACAAATGGCTGAATTTATGCAAGCTACAAAGATTGTAGCCTGGAGTCACTTTCGACATGTTTAAGAAAAACAACCCCTAAATCTTACTAAGTGCCCCTGCCATGGAAACCTGATGATTTTGGTATTTCTTTTGACGTAGTCTGGGATCTGTATGTGGATATGGCTGAATGCTGTACAGGTGTGCTTCCAACACTGAGTGGTGCTTCTGACACAAACTTTCTAGTGGGTTGCTACTTGAACTGTGAAAATAAGTTATTAGTTGGAATTACTGTACATAGTAAAAGACTTTGTTCCATGTGTGTACAATGTAAAACAAGAAAATATAGGGAACTAAATTCTGCCCTCAGAAGCAGAGGTGACCGGTAAATTAAAATACAGCTATTTTGAAATGTTTTGCCACTAATTATATCTCTAAGTAAATTTTGCCTTTTTTTTTTTCCAGATTGGAAAGCTGGCCTGTGAACTACGCATTTTGTCTCTGCTCACTCAATCCTACAGTGGTCGGACTAATACTAGACCATGTGGCTTACAGAAGACTCAGGCGAGGGTAGAATTTAGCCCTAATGAAAACGAAATAGTTTGAAATCACTGACTTTTAAGGCTCCACAGATCTCCACTGTATCAACATCAGGCACCACGGTAATCCTGAAATTGGGGGTCTGCATTAATTCTTTAAAGATCTGCCCTTGGTTTTCATTTTTGCACCCTGCGGGAAGGAAAGATGAAAGTTAGAGCATTTGTAATGTTTGAGTGACATCAGTATGCACAACTAACTGAAACCTGAAGTAAGGTCCCAGGGACCACTTAGGTTTTGTGGTCCCAGTAACTGGAAATAACATTGCTGCTGGAAGCCAGGGTAAATATATACAAGTATATACAAATATATACAAGTCCTAGTGCACGGACTGAGTATTGCTTACTAACGCTTTGAGGAGCGTAAAAGTAGACAGCCCCTAGCAGAGATGTCTGCCTGAGGAAGCTTGTGTAACCACAAACCTTGCAAGTGATTAAACTGAGAGGGACCTAATTAAAAATGAGACTCCTCAGGGTTTTTGCTCCAACCTGCCTTCAACTCGCCCTGCCCTGCCCTGGAGCCATGGTCTGCTGAACCAGGGGCTCCTGTGACTCGCGCTGTGAACATGAACTGGTCACCGCAATCCGTGCACCGCCCTACTGCACGTTTAACAGGATAATATTTACAGATTGCTTTGTACAGCACTCCAGTGTAATTGTTCCTTTGAAAATGTAAAAAGCTGTAATTGCTAAGTATTATTGTGGGGTGAAAATGATTAATGCCAAATTAATTCCCAGTTACAAGGAGATCCACAGATAATGAAGTTGAACGTTTGCTCTGCTGGAGCAATTTTGTTACCAATTTTACTAAGTCATGTATCATGTCATTACAGCGCAAGCCCTAGGTAGTGAGAGGAAGGGTAGAAAGCCCTTGATGAAGTGGTTTAGGTTGACTTTATCCAAAGAGCCCTTGGCCAACAGGCAAAGATTTTTGAATGGAGTTTCACTTTGTTTTTATGTGAGGCAGTTTTGTTTCTTTCAGAGAGAGCTCAGCAGTGAGGCTCTAGCATTTTCCGGTTGTTGCTCCTGGAGGGGTTCTGGGGTAACACCAGTGTGGTGGCTGTGGGGTTTCTGCCCCACCTCATGAGAAACTTTGTGTTTGTTTCTCATCCTTTAAAAATAACTGATGGTAGGGGCTTTCTTTGAGGTGACTGTTTCTGGGCTATGTGGCTTTCCAAAAGCAGAAACACTTTGAGGCCCCACAAGCCTAGGGGCAAGCAGGCCTCTTTCCACAGCCATCATCATGGCATGGCTTAAAACTGGGCCAGCAGAAATTGAACCATCCCCAAGAAAATGAATATTGCTCAACTCCCCTAACCATGTCTAGTCCTATTCATGTCTAGTTTCTTTGCAGGCAACAAATACCCAGCTGGTACGGTTTTCACTATCACTATAACCTCTGCATGGCAATAGAACAGTACTGCAATAACAACTTTTATCTTCGCTAGCTATTGAAGAATGTAACTTTAATATCTGCTGACTTCAAAAAGCAAGTCAAAAATCAAGTGGATTTTAAAAGCTGCTGGCCGAACTTTCCAAGTCAGGTCAGACCCAGTTCCGGGAGCATCTGAGGCTGTGCCTTGGCAAGCAGCCCGAATGAGAGGGAGGAACAGAATGTTACTGCTGCTTTTTTAAACAAGGAAATTTGAAGATGGAGAAATACACCTCAGGGGGTGTGAGCACATAGGTAGCTCCTGATTATGCGTTTCTAGCTAAACTACATAGTGTATCACTGCCTAGTTACTCAGCATTGGGTTTTGCAGACAGGTGGCTTTTGATAACTCCTACAGGAATAGGATTAAGCTGTAATTTTTTTAATGGATGAAATGAGCGAACAGTTCTCAGTACTGAAATCTGCTCTCATTTTCAATCTGACCATGCCAGCACCAAACTCCCTGGAAGTTGTGCTGTCTCCTTGAATGAGTTCAGTGTGCAGTGTGGTTCCACTGCTGCCTCTAGAACACTATCGTGTTTCCCAGCCACAGGTGAAGTCAAACTGAAGATAGCAGCTATAATTTGCCCTTTGCAATAGTTACCAATGGTGGTTTCACAGAACTTTTCATCAGCCACTTCTTTGGCTATGTTGGCCCCCATAAGCACGCTGATTTCTATTTTCAGTCTCTCTCGAATGAGGTCAGATATGAGCTTCAGGCCTTCAGGACCCTCATCAATCCCCTGAATAAAAGACGATAGTCAAAGTTGTTAGAATAGGAAAATAACAGCAGCAAAGCACTGGTAACGCAGGTGTCCTATTGCCTGCAGCTCTCCCTGGTTTTAATTGGAAGAATCCAGGTGTTATATTCACTAGCGTTAGCCATTAGTACAAATGCTCTGCAAACTCAAGTAAAGTTCAGGGAGAAGGTGCAGTTGAGTTAACCCTGCCATAGGCCTCACATCCAATGCTACTGCCTTGAGGGTGGTTTTCTTTAAGCTGTATTTTTCCTTTGTGTTAAGCACCTGTAGTACAGAACCATACTTTTAAATTAAGCTTACAAGCAGTGGCTTTTTAGCAAGATCTTAAGTATTAATCTGAGTGCTTCCTTGGTATTAAAGGTTATACTGAACTGTCACTGTGTTTTTGGAGCTTAAGAAAGAAGTAAATTTCCATGAATTTCCTTCCTTTCCCCTCCCTTCCTCTGCGTACTGCTGCATGCAAGATATAATTTCGGGGGGGGGGGGGGGGGGGGGAGAGGATCCAATATTCCAGTCTGAAAACTTGAATTAAATTTCTTTCATTCCTATTTTAAATGGGATGTTTCCTGTAACACAATCAACAGAGAAGCAGTAGACTATATTGCTACACTTTGCCTCTAGCTTTTAGTTTGAGATTCTCTTAAAATATTAATTCCTTTTAAAGTTATGATAACCTGGCACCTCTAACCTTTAAAAACAGATTACTCGTTTCATTACACAATGGAATTGCTTCAGTTCTGCAAAATTGTTAATGTTATGGTGCAGTTTTAATGTTGCCATGAACAGCTTTGCATGTACTCAGGACAGGTGCTCAGGCCCAGTGCTCTGTCCAGGTAAGAGTTAACTGAGGCTGTAGTCAGAATATGTTTTCTGGCAGCCGTGCCAGTTTATGCAGCCCTCACTCTGTGCATTTTCACCTCTGTGCTGGTCCAAGTGGGAACTGATCTAGGCTAAAGATGGGTGACAAGAATGGTTACTCTTAACCCAGTGGGGTTGCCCAATCCTTTCCCCTCTGGTCACGTGAATGGCAGAAGGACTGTCTGAGGCTTGGAGGCTTTAACTCTTGCAGAAAGAAATGCTCATACTTACGCAGAGCATGCAGCGAGGGCTGGAGTTCCTATCCTTAAGTTAAACATATTTATTTACTCCTTACACATTGATTCTTGTGGAGGGGACAACTTACCTTGATCAGTGAAATCCCAAATGTTCCAGGTTTTATCTGGTCTTCAATCTGTTCACAAACTCGCCCGATGAATTGATGTGGTAGAACAAATACTAAGATGTCTGCCCCATTTGCTGCTTCAGCCACGTCTGGTACAGCCACCTGGGACAAGCGTAACAATGGAAATGAGCCCCTCACACCAGGCAACAGTTCTCACACCTTGCAGGATAGCACCATTCCTGCAGCATTCTTAATAACCAGCAAGCTGTAGCTTCCTCTGAATGCTAGTGTGACTCAGAACAATTAAAGCCAGGTTACAAAGGAAACAGCAGCTGCATTTAAGTTTGCTATTAAAATCAGAGAAAATATTGCCCTTAGTCTCAGCCTTAGAGCAAGTGTGATTCCCCGCAGAAGAATCAGTACTGCTACCAGCAAGGCTGCTTCTAAAGGAAAATGGCAAAGTGAGGCCAGGACAGCAGACCGCGCCCATAGCACTGTACAGACAGCATTTCCGTCTCTCCAAAACGTAGAGAAACAATATGAGGAAAAATATTTTTTTTTTTCCTCAGTTGGAGCTGAAGATGTGAGGGGCCCTCCCTCTGGGCTTACTGCAACCAGCTGATTTCTGCTGGTAAAGTCTCAGAGGCTTTGTTATAGATAAGATGAAGCTGCTCTCAAATGATGAAAACAAGCTTGTTGATCTGTTTGTTACAGGACTGTGAAAATAACAACAGCAATTCAGTTTGAACACAGGAGAGCTGCATGCCAAGTTCAAACCATGGGAGTGCAAAACTGCAGTCCCAGCACTAATGTGGTTCTATATATAACCACTCTCCAAGTAAGGAGACCCACCACGTGCAGCATCTTAACTTCCTTTTACAACTACGGCTATTCTAGAAATGCAGTGCTACTTTGTTTAATTCGCAGAGCTCTGTCGTTTGGCAAAATCTTGAACAGCCAAAAAGCCTCCCTTTGCTTGCTTCAATAGCTCTAAATGATCTAAGCTGATTAAATAGTGAGGTATAATTTGGTATTTCAAATGTATATGAAAATTAAATACCTTATATTTTGGTGGAACTTGCAGCGTTATTTAGTAACGTGTTGCTATCCTGACATCACCCAAAAACCATTAGCTCACTGTTCATCTCCTTGTTAGCCATGCTGTTGATTCCCTTTTTTAGAAGAAGGGAGAGCAGTAGCTTTCCTCTTTATCCAGAAGATGCTGTGGGCTTAAAAATCTCTCTGCTCTGTGTATACGCAGCTCTAGAAATAGCAAGCAGAGATATGCTGATTTATGCTGGGGAGGAGGATGGCATATTATGTATCAGTATTCGACACAGTTGGCTGTTTGAAATTGCGTGACAAGAGAGGAGCAGAAGTCCCAGAAGTAAGTTATATTTCATACTTAAAATACTGGAGTGAGTTAGGTGGCAAACCACAACAAGGTGGTGAACTACTTCCTAGTTTAAAGATTGCCACTTGTTGCCTTCCTTATCAAAAATTAAAATAAATAAAATCAGTGATTTTTTTTTTCCAACTTACCACATTTTTAGGTATCTTGTATCCAGGAAGATACTTAACATTTTCATGTTCCTGGTTGATTATTTCTGAGAGTTTTCTTCCATTGATAATCTCTTCAAATACCCACATCTTGACAGTGGGATCAAATCTGTTGGACTTCTGGACATTTTTGCCAATGATTCTTGCTATGGCTGATCCCCTTTTCAAAAATAAAGAAATAACTGTTAGGAAACAAACTTTCATTGCCAACTGGAAACACAAGTTACTTTCAACATAATAACTCATAAAAAGCCTGTGCTACAAAGCTTCATCTGCTTCTAAATTTATCAGAAAGCTGTATCCATTACCCTCCATCAAACAAAACAAAAAAATAGTTTAAAATCACAAAAAGTAGAACTAGAGAAAACATTAATAAGGAATCTGGAGTCATAAGAAAGATTACAGAGTGGAAGTGTGATATACCATCAACAGCGCTAAAAATATACTCTCTGGGGCTAATTGAATATCTCTTGCTCCTGAGATTTTCTTTTTCTGAAAACCAACTCCAAAATAATCCAGGTAGCGAAGTACTCCTGAATGATCTCGCTGTGCCAGTCTTTGTGCATCTCATCTAAAATAGATGCATGCCAAGTTCCTACCAATAGCCAAACAGTTGCAATAAGGATTTTATGTAAGATATAAAAACTAAGAAATTATCTTTAGAAAAAAAATCACCCTGGTGATTTCTCTTTAGATGTGGTTCTAATTATCAGCGTAACAAGATCCAGAATATCTGAAGATATTTGAACCATCCGGTTTACTCGTGGTCGTGCTGAGCATTTTTTATCTTGGTTTAGGCAATAATTTTATTACCCCATCCAGCACTGCTGCCTTGTGAACTTTCACTTATTCTCTTAGCAAGAGAAAATTAAAAATCTGCAAAAAATACTGAGAATGTTGCTTGATGCCCTTTAAATTATTTTGGGGGTAGGAAAGGGTGATTTTTATTTTTCCTCTTCTTTTTGCTTTAATACTACTTTAAAGTACTGGCTATTTTGCTAACATAACTGAAAGAGGGGTTCCAGTTATGACATTCTTGTCCTCTGACTCACTTGTGATATACCTGCAATTAGGAGCATGAACAGGATTTAGTTGCTTTCTGTAACTGATAAAAGTCTTAAGTACATCCAAGACGAAGTCCAGTCAGGTCTGTGCTGTGAATGGTTCAAAGGGAAGCCATGTTGTAACTGGCTTTCCTTGGCTCAACTTGATTTTTGATGTAACAGGCTTGCACAAGGCTAATTGCTCAATAAATAATAAAAGAATAAGGGCTTCATCTTAATCTTTAACTATAAAGAAACCCTACTGAGATCAATTTTCACTTTCCCAGTTTTGACTGCATGCTGTATCCTGAGCTGCTGTAATGCTTTCTTTCAAATTAAAAAGAAAAACAAAAAGGGGGGATAATTTGTTCTGGTCCTTTGTGAGTGTAAAATATGTACGTAAATATTTCCAGGGCAAACCTTTATTTTTTTTTTTTGAAAGAAAGGCGTATAATTACATCATATGTTCGTATTATCCGTAAAATTTCTTATGTTCTGGTTCTCTTCCCCTGTTCTCCAACAGTGAGCACAATCAAGGCCTGAACTGAAGAGGAATTGTGGCTCACCATCATAAGTATGTATTAATAAGAAAAGTTATTTTTACACATATAAACACTAAGACTTGAGATCTAAATTCATTTTCTAGGTTGTGTTGTAGCCTTCTTTAGTGAGAGGTGATTTTTACCTGCTTCTTATCTACAAAACGGTAATAACTTTCCCTGCTTACACCCAGTATCACCTCTCCATTTTTCTTTCTTTCCTTAGACTAGAACTTTTTGAAAGCCCCAGTGGAGCCCCGACATTCTCTTTCACTCTGAAAAGCTGAAGACAAACCTAAAAAGACTGCAATATAGAAATGTTTAGAAGATGTAAAGAATGTGCATCAAGGTGACTTCTTGGGGGGGGGGGGAGGGTAGTTTATAGCCTGTGACTGTACCAAATTTTTGTGGTCTTCTGTTGAAAGATGCAGGTTCCAGCTCTAACTTCTGAAATCCTGACTGGGACTTGCAGCTTTCAGTAGATAAAGCTTACCTTCATGCAGAGCTGTCATTACCAATGTGCTTGGATGTTTCCGCCCAAGTATTCTCCCACTGACAAGATACCCATGAAGGTATCTCAGGCATAAAGCTAGCTTCACAAATCACCATGTTTTTGATTGGTTTCTCTGGGAATCTTGGGGAGACAAGGTGTAATGTTTAAAAGGCATCCAGTGGTCATCAGGGAAAATCTCTCTCTATGAAACAATTAAACAGTTCAAAAACTGACGCACTGTTTCATTTGGGCCATTTAAAATTTACAGTCACCACTAATCAGCCTTGGAAAGAAGAATTGCTTTGTCTGTGAAGCCAGTGCTCAGTAGACTTCACAGGCTTGGCAGAGAAGCTCTGCTTATGCAAACAAAACCAAGGACACACACACATGAAGACTTTGACATTCTATTTTATTTCTCCAAAACTCTTTAGTGAAGATTAATAGATAGCTGAGAACTCTACTTAGATCATTTTTAAAAGTAAGTGAAAACTGCCAATCATTATTATTCTCCAATTACATTCAATCATGGTGGAAGTGATTTACATATTGCTAAGAAAAAAAGCTCTCTTATTTGGAGATTTCCTATTGATACAATGGGATTTTTTTTTTGATGAAGAATAATTTAAATAAGACCCATTATTTTTTATATGCAAATATGAAGGTATCTGTGACACACGTTGGAACTGGTGAAAAACAGAGCTGAGACCCCATGAAACCAGCTAATCCCTTTCAACTGCCCCTTGCATAGGAAATGTACTCATGCCATTCCTAACAGGAGCTGTTCCAAGGAGGCCTTACAGACCTCAGCTACAGCCGCTAGCTTCCCTTCCCTGAGCAGCCCCCTAGGGCTTTACTATCCTTATCCTTAGCGTTAGCAAGATTGTCCTTACATCTAACCTAAATCTTACTGCAGTTTAAGAATTTCTGTTCTAAGAGGGAAGGATATTGTTTCTCTCCTTCAGATACTTGATGAGGATCATATCTTCCTTCAGACTCTCTTAGCCAACCACCTCTTTTTTTTTTCTTTCTTTTTTTTTTTTTTTTTAATTGCTTAGGTTGTAATGGACCCTGAGAGGTCTCCAAAGCGGGAACAACACTGAATTCAGATCAGTTTGCTCAGGGCTTTGTTCACTTGAGTCTTGAAAACTCCCCAAGGACCAGCTCCTCTCTGGGCAACCTGTCCCACTGCTTTATCATCCTCATAGATTTCCCCCCCTGTATATCCATTTGGAACCTCCCCAGTTCAATTTATGGCCATTGACTCATTTTCCTTCCATGCACCTCAGTAAAAAGCCTGGCCATCTGTGCAGGGTAAGGACATATGCCTAGTTCAAGCTGAATCTTCACTGAGGAGAGTCCAAATGAATATAATTAGATTGGAAGAGCTTTTGGGTTCTGAAGGGTCAGGCAGTGAAATAAACCTGTATTTTTAAAAACAGATAACTGAACCGTGATTAACAAACGCAAAGCCTCCTGTACCTGGCTGACAACTACAAGACGTAACGTAGCACTTGCTTTACTTAACCACATCAGTCATGAGTTTCCTGACAGTGTTGACTTAGTAAGCCAGTGTGACCTGCTGAACTTCTGCAGCTGACATTAGCTATTGCAAAATGTTGTGTCACATGTTGGCCATGTTTCTGAGCTGCAGGAAAGCCTCACGTGCAGTTATCTGAGCTGTCGCACAAATATTCGGGAGGAATATAAGGAGACAATGTTTGCCAAAGAAAAACATATTTCTGTGTTGTGCTAAGATTACCTGTACTGCCATAGGGGCTATGCATAGATGTAATTTAAACACTAGAGAACAACATTTATCTACTTCACAGAGATTTTACAGTCTGTCCGTACGGTAGGAAGTAAGAGATGAACCCAGGCAGACAGGTAGTACAAGTAAGCAGATAGTACGAAGCGATTTGCTGGACTGGAGTCTCAGTATCTGTGGGGCATAGCTCTTTTCAGTTTTGTAGATACACATTGTGGAAAAAAAAAAAAAAAAGAAGAAACAACCAACTGGCTTTTGAGAATGTTTTATGGAAAGAGAACAGCTTGGGAAAAGGCGTGAGATGCTTGCTTGAGGATGAGAGCAAGAGAGTAACTAAGTCTTTAATTGTTGGCCGATCAAAGGTAAAAGCTGACTCCTGGATGTTCAGCCATGGCTCTTGGGGGGCTTGGAAGCAATAACAAGCAGCTCATGCAGGCTGTGTTTAAGGCGAGGAGGAGGAGTGTGGCAAGGGAGGGAAGCAAGCGCTGGAATGACTTGGGAACAGCGGCAGTCAGGGAAGCAGGGTGCAGGAGTGATGGGTCCGTGAGGGCCAAGGAAGGGGATGCTGCAGTGAGCCAGCTGTGTGATGGTGGGTTCCCAGAGAAGGCCTAGCTGTACGGTTGTTTGTGAAAGACCATATGTTAGAGATGTCGTGCACGGGGAACCTGTGATCTGGAAGCATGTCATGCATGTAGGGACTCAAAATGCCGTGGGCTGATTTTACAAGGCAGGAGGGTCCAGAGCCGCACTGTAACTACGCTGTGTTCTCAGCAGCTCACAACCAACCACTCCCTCACCTATTGACTTTTTTGGTATTTGCTTCCAATTAGCTGTCAGGTATTTAAAAAATCTTAAAGAACTTGCCCTCCTTGTACAAAAACAATCAAAGAACTACCTGGAGGCTGGGTTTGCTAATCACAAGCACATGCATATACATGTTGTTTGGTTTGTTTGGGCTTAGGTTATATAAACTGTAAGATGCGAAGTCCATTCAGACAGGGTTACTGACTTCGGTGAGTCTGCCAGAGCCAAGGAGCTTTTGCAAGCAGTGTTTTTGTCCAGGCTAGAAAGAACCGAGCAGTAGCAGGTATATTCTTATAAATGGGGGCAGGGATAAGCTGGGGACTCAATGCTTTTACAAGGCTGTGTCTCCACCAAGATGCAAAACTACATGCTGAAGATGACAGAAATGAAGGCTACATTTAAGTCATGGTTTTAAATGAAACCTGTGTCCTGGTTCTTTCAAAGGAGTGCGAACAGCATCACCGCTCTGCTCGCTGCTCCATGCTTGTATGTGGAGTGCCTGGGCTCTGCCACAGACAAACACAACCACAGAGGCACAGCTCGGGTCCTCTCTGGGATCTCGCTGTCCTGGTGCCAGGCTGGGAATGCTTTATACACTTACTTAAATCAAGTCGAAGCCTCATGTTTTTGCAGTTCTCATTGGCTCGGGCATCTCTTTGTTACTGGCATTTACTGATGTACATCCTTACAATGCTTACAAAATTAAGCTTTAGCTTACATCTTTAGCTTACAATTCCCGTTTAGCTTACAAAACAAAGAGACCCCCAGCCCCAAAGCAAGAGGAGCTTTTGCCCTGGCTCCAAATCTTCTATTTCCCCGGGGTTATTGTGTTTAACGGAGCGGGGGAGGGACGAGGTTCAGCCGGGACACCACCGGGCAGGGCCGGGTTTCAGGACCATGGAGATCTTTCGCCGAGCCCGGAGCCCCCCCCCCGGGACCCGCCGGGCACCTGTTGCGGAGCCCCCGGGACCCCCGGGCACCGAGGGGACACCCTGCCCGGGCTCCGGCGGTGCAGGTGCGGTGGGGAGGAGGGCAAGGAAGGAACGGGAAAAGGGAAGAAAAAAAGGCGATAGATAAAGGGAGAAAGGTAGGAAGGAAGGAAGGAAGGGGGGGTCCCCTGCGCGGCGCCCCGCGCTGCGGCACTCACCAGTTCCCCGAGCCCACGATGCAGACGCGGAGCGGCGACATGCTGCTGTGCCCCGGCTCGGCTCGGCTCGGCTCGGCTCGGCACGGCCCGGCCCGGCTGCCAGCACCGCCCCCGGCCCGGCCCCTGCGGGAGAAGACGGGCGTCAGGCAGCCTGCCAGGGCCGCGGCCGGGCCCTGCGCCCCGCCGGCTTCTCCTGCCCCACCGCCGGGCCTTTCTGCCCGGCCCGGCCCGGCCCCGAGGGGGAGTGGCGGCCCCGAGGGTCGCCTCAGCCCGAGCCTGGGCTGCGGCACCCCCGGGTGGGCACCCGGAGGGCCCCAGGCTCGGTGAGGAGCTCGCTGGGTCCCTCGCGGGTCCCTCGGTGGGGCTCCTTGGGCTCGTCCCTCACGCCAGGGGCTGGCTCGCAAAGCCCTGGAGCGCGTTCCCAGAGCCAAGCCCAGCCGACAGCACGGCTCCCGAGGTGGCACGGCAAATCGAAGTCCTCAGGACGAAGCACAGCGTCGTTCTTTTTCCCTACATGGTCTAACCATCCATCACTCCCTGCAAATTGTCTCCTCTCTGCCCTCCACGGCAGCCCATCTCCTCTCCAAAGCAGCCTTCTCCCCCATTTTGAAGCCCAAGAGCTGCCTTCACCAGCCCCACGCTCCCACCCTGCCAAGCCTCTGTGCCCTGCACCCACCGGGCCCGACTCGGCGGCGCCTGGCTCCGCGACGAGGGGTTTGGAGAGGCAGGCCGGCTGCCAGCGCTTGGGAAGAGCCTGTGGGTGGTTTTGGAGGGAGGCATCAGCTCAGCCCGCCTGCTGCTCTCGGCTACAGCAGCTCGGCTGCTTGCCTGGTGCATCCTGCTGGTGGGGAGCGTGCCTGGGGCTCACAGAAAATACCACAAAACGATGCACTGAGGGTACAGCCTCCTGAAGGTGAAGGTAAGGCTGGGGCCCTGGGCACGTGTGGGGCCTGTGAGGTTCTAGGTGCACCTTCCTCCACTCTCCTGCCTGTTCACCATGGTTAGCTCTTTCCCTGGCTGGATAGCTCCTCTGTGCCTCGTGGCTTTCTTCTCCGTTTAGCTTATCCCCTCCCTGTGAAGATCTCATGTGGAGGTGAAGAGGAGCCACCAACCCTCCTGATACTTCTCTGCTTGTCATAACCTCTTCAGTCCTGGTGGGTCCTCAGCCCCTAGGGTGTGGACACAGTCACCAAAGCGCTGTCTTCTGGATCTAATTCATGCAACTGAAGATCACAGAATTAAAGAATGGTTTGGGTTGGAAGGGACCTTAAAGCCCATCTAATTCCAACCCCCTGCCATGGGCAGGGACACCTCCCACCACACCAGGTTGCCCAAAGCCCCATCCAGCCTGGCCTTGAACACCTCCAGGGATGGGGCATCCACAGCTTCTCTGGGCAGCCTGTTCAGTGCCTCACCACCCTCACAGTTATTTATTCTTAATATCTAATCTAAATCTACCCAACCGTTACTCTTTGTCTTATCACTACACTCCCTGATAAAGAGTCCCTCCCCATAAGATGTCCCTAGTCTATGGAGTACTTGAGTATTGCAAACTGTAATGGTTTCCTCTAAATTAAAGCGCAAGTTTTTAATTACAAAATGCTGCTATATCAATTCAGTAGCCTCTTGATCAATCGATTTATGAGACCTTCACGTGGGGTTTGCACTGACCAGGGGTGAGACTGACAGCGGGTGAGCAGTTTTAACCGGGGACACAGAACTGCCACGAGAAATGGGTCCTTTCTCAGATTTGAGCCCTGGAGCCATGTAGCACTGACTGTGCTGATGACTTGTTTCCTCAGGCGAGAAGAAGGATCTGTTCTTGCTGACATAGGCACAGTGTTTGTTTTTCCCATAAGCCCAGGAGAGCTCTCGAGTGTGAGTCATTAGTACATAGCAGACATAAGATCTTGGTCCGCTTAGTAGGGAGGACAGAGACAACCCTCCCGAAGCCACCCCCACCCACGCTCACCTGGTCTGTTTCAGCACCTAATAGGCTGTGCACATGTCAACAGTCAGAGTTTACAAAGCCGACGGGTTTTCATCAGCCGAACAGCTGCTGCAAACAAACAAACAAAAAAACCAGACCTGCTGTCAGTGGTGCGCTCTTTCTATGGGGATGATGTGGTCTTTTAACATCCCTACAGATGTGAATGAGAAATGCCAAACGCGGCAGGCACCAGGCAGAAGGTGGGGAGGGAGGAGATGTGGGGCTGGCTGCCCTGTGGGGAGCGAACCGAGGGCAGGGTAAAGTGCAGTACCCACTGGTGCTTTTCCTCCCTCTCTGCCCACCCCAAACACGTTTACGGGGAGGCATTGTATCCCTTCCCAGCACTCATTCAGCTAAGCTCATGCCCTCTCATCACCTCTTTGCTGTTTCTCTGATTATTCAGGTGACACTTCTCTGTACCTGCTCCAGCGTGAACCCCGGCTTGCTGAGGACTGATAACCTGAATGATGCCCTAAAACCTCAGTGGAGTTTCACCCAGTGCCTTGTATGTATTTACTAATTTCTCCTGGAAATACTTGCCTTGCTACATGTAAGCCTGCATTTATTATTTTAATAACTATATCGGGCATTGGCTTTTCCTCTTCTGTTCACAGCTGATGAATTTTAATTTTTACAGAAAGGTTATTAGTCTCTCAGTGCACGTCCTTGCATTTTATATGGTTACATTTCATCCCATGTCTGTTCCCAGGGCACAGCAATCATATAGTCCTCCCTGTAAGACTTCTTCTCTATTGAAAAGGTCTCCCAACTTTGTCGTTAGCAAACTTCATTACCCCACTTGTCATTTTTTGCACCAAGCTGACTTAATGCCATTATTCAGTAAGACAGATTCCTCCAGTCCTGTAACTTTGCTATCAACACCATCAGCAGTTTTCACCCCTGTACTAGATTCCTTCAGCATTTTATAGTGTTTACGTTAATCCTCATCTTCTTGAGTTTAACTAATAAGTTTCCCAGTAATACCAAATCAAATGTTTTACCAAAGTCCAAGCTGATAAGATTTTACCAGTTTTCCTTTGGCCACAAAAGCAATTATCTTATCAAAGAAAGATATTGGGTTGGTCTGCACTTAACATGCCTATCTTGCACTTTAACCCATTTTCTCCTTCCCTCCATGACTTTTGTTACTCATTTGCCCTACAGCCCGTGTGCTAAAAAGCCTATAGATTTTGTGCTAAGCAGCCTATAGATTTTGCTGATAGCGATTATTCAGCCTTCAGAACTGAAGGGTGAGAAGCTTTGAGTTTTGTGGCGGTGTTACATGTGGCAATTTCCATACCCATGCCCTGGAGCCTGTTGACAGTGCTGCCTCTGCCTTCCGGGGTTGCATTATCTTCCGTATGGAAACTGAAGCAACATATTATCCCTTTAGCTTCTAGCTATCCAGCTTTCTACCCTGCTGTCATTGCTGGTGATCCTTTCCTTTTTTTGCTTTATACTGATGTAGCTAAAAGCCTTTTCCTCTTGATCTCCTTCCTTCTGATTTGTTTCCATTTTGAGCAGCTCTGAGTTTATACCTTTAACTGTTGATGTTTGAAGCATAGTTTTCTCTGTATATCATTCTTTTTTTTTTTTTTTTTTTTCGTAACTAGGCTTTCTGTATTTTTCTGAGATGTTCTGCTCTGTCTGCATTGCAGTTCACATCCTAGATGGGCATATGGAGCTCGAGCTAATACTCTGCCTCTACCCAAACTGCAAGCACCACACCTGGCCCACGCCTTGAAGCAGACAGCCTGCTGGCTGGCATTAGCATCAAAATTACAAATATAACACGGGCCTCTTTGTTTTCCAGTGGAAAAATTTTTGGCACAAGTTTTCCCTGAATTATATTCTAAATGGAAGGTTTGCAGAATTTAAAATGTATATATAAACACTAGATTATTGCATGCAAAATTGCTATTAATTGTAGGTATTAAGTAGTAGCCATTTATACAGAGGCAGCCTGTAGCTCAGCGTAGCTCCTTCAGGATGTTGGATACAAATAAACAATGCCAGTTTATGTCCTTAAGAACTCACAGTCCAAGTCATTTCCAGCTTCCACACGGATTTCTTGCAGTCTGGCTTTACCAGTTCATGGGATACAGAAAATAAATCAACAGTGAAGTTTTTACTCCACTCATTCTATTCAGTTGAGTTCTCTGCTGCACCTTCTGGTTTGATTAGATAGCAAGATTTTTTTTTAATTATTATTATTTTTTCCCACACTTAAATAAGTTCTCCAAAAAGGTACTTAGCAGAAAATTAGGCTGAATTTTAGCCGTATAGAAATCAAAGTCAACTCCAAGCAATTTTCATAATCCAAGCAGAATGGACCAAGAAGCCAGTTGTAAACAGTCTGTAGCGTTTAGGTCTTCCTGCAATCCAATGGATGAGGTTTTCAGGCAAAGCAAAATATTACAGGACTGTAACAGAAGTGAAAAATGCATCTTCTGGAAGGAAAACCGTACTGGTAACTTATTGTTAATTGTCTTCAAAATAGACGTCAAACCCCAGACAGCAGACCTACAGAGACTTTCCTGAATCCAAATGTACCTACTCTGTAGGCAGCAGGGCAGCAATGAGAAGGAAGGATGTCATCTGGAAATTATGAAGTGGATGCAGAATTGATTAGAGGAGCATGCAGGTACAAGTAGGACAACTGGTAGCAAGAAGAGCTCAGTATCGGTCTCCCATATGCAGATCTTACTTATATAGTGATGGAGCAGTCGGATTACAAAGGACAGCTTCACCTACCAAAATTACTGAGTGCTTTGGCTTGGTTTCCAAACTGATCTTGTTATCATGATACACCTGGAAATAGCATTTGACTGAGATAACAAGAAGCAAACCATGATAATGGAGACCTACAGCAGATGGAGAGATACACAGGTTGCCATAGAAACCATGCAGAAAAAGCGTGTAGGAGTGGAGCAAGGGACAAAAAGAGAAGGGGTTAGAGACTGAAGAACTGAACTCGCTCAGCAGCCGTTCAGTTTTTGCGAGACATTAACAAAAACACATTAGCTTTACAGGGGATTGAGAGCCATGGAGGGCAGGAGTCCTAACGGTGAGCTGCAGAACAGCGGAAAGCAGCGATGCCATGTTGTGCCATAGGGGAGGGCAGAAAAAGCCTTTGGAAAAAGGTCAGAGGTGAATGAGGTGGCTGAAACGGGTGGGAAGGCCTGGAGCACAGCCACAGCCCTCGCTCCCTTGTGCCTGGTGAGCACCCTGGTGAGAAGGGGATGTGCTTGGCCTCCCCCCTCCCCACAGGGAGGCCATAGGTGTGCAAGAGGTCGCCCTGCTTCCAGCCGTGCCTGCTTCCAGAAACCCTGCTGCAGTGTGCCGAGCAGCTTTGTGAGCACAGGAGAATGGATCCAGCTGCAATGCTCATCGGTGCTGTGGCTACGGAAATGTCTCACCCTCCGGTCTTAGCACAGGTATCGCCTTCTGCGCTGGCAAGGCTGGCAGCAGGAGATAAAATGCAACATGAGTGTGGTGGTCACAACACATAGGTGTGGAGAGCGGTGGGGGCTGCTGTAGTCTCTGACCCCGTGTGCTGGCTGTGGAGCATCTTTTGGCTGTGTTAGCTGCCCTGTGCCTGCTTGAGGAAGAGCTCCGGGCTCTCTCCATGCAGGAGCAGCAAGGAGAAACAGCCGTGCCCAGGCAGCAACTCTGAAGAAGCTGCTCCAGAGTCAGAATCAGGGCCCCTCAGTCCTGTCCTCCCTGAGCTCCCAGGGCACAATCCTTTCCTCAGAGGGTGCCCTGCTGGGATTACACAATATTCCAGCCCGGGTTCCCGGCTTCCAGCCAGACCGAGCCCCAGTTTACATTTCCAAGTCTGGGCTGTGCTGCGTGATGTAACGCTGGAGGCTGGAGCATGACTCAATGCACAGTCACACTGCGTGGAACTGGAAACGGTGCCAAATGTGACTGTGGGGGATGCAAGCGGGGAGGGAAACTTTGTAGGCAGCCTGAGCTGCTGCCGTCTGTGACTCTGGTCCTGTCAGCTGGACATCTGAGATTCAGTGGAGCTGTGTTACAGCAGAGCACAATGCGCAGTGATGGATAGAGAAGGGGAAGGAAATTATGAGATGACTGATGGTGACTGAAAAGCCCAAACAAATAAAGGTTTTGACTCATTAAGACTACAGGAGTGATGAATAGCCATTAAAAGCAAGCACCAGTGACCCTGCACGTCAAACAGTGCAGCGTTTCGCATACACGCTAACTTACAGCAAAGCCACGGGCCCAGTAACACAGTGATGTCTGTAAAGCTCCAGATTAGAGATTCTCAAACGATCTCAACAGTATAAAACACCCCAGAGGCTGAAGTAAATTGTATTACCTTTACCTGCCCTCCCTGGCCATTTTCACCTATGGTCAGAAAATTAGAGCTGTGAATTCAGTCTGCTATAGGAGAAAGGCTGGTCTTATAACTGTGTTCCTTTCCCTGTTCTCGTGTCATGTTAGCTACTGCTGTAGTGGCTGGGTAGCTTTTATTCTTGATACAAGTAGGTTTTTTTTTTTTTAAAATGCTTATGATGCTTATGAGAAATAGCACTCCTCGTGCAAGAAAGGCAGGCGGTACTTTCCAGGATTTATGTTATTTCTCTAAGGGCCTGTAGGGGATGTAGTTCCTTAGCAGATAGCAGCAGTGATTGCTTATCTCCCCTGCACCGGCTACCAGCTAGGATACAGGTTTAAAATTATATGAAGCTTGGTCTTATCCAAAGATAATTTTTAGGACAGGAAAAAGTCCTGACCAACTAACAAGGGAGTGACAGAAAACTCATATCATTTCTACTTAGAAAAAAACTAATATATATATATATTTAGGAATACAATTGATGAGGAAATATGTTGGATTTTAGAGCTTTAGTCTTTGAACATGGATAGATTTTGCTACTCTGAAGAAATGATTCTGATGTGAAGAAATGTTAAGCACATATAGCCAGACTATAAGCTTTGGAAGAAATCTGCAGGAGCAGTCCATGGTTTTCATCAGATCCTGGACAATTTTCTAAGAGCATCAGAGTGATAAATTATAGCAAATATGGCAAATTTGCTTTAACATGAGTTACAATAAAATGCAATTCACTTCTGTTTGTAGCCATCATCAGGCCTACAAAGACAAATACTGATAAATGTGTATTATCCTTTTCATGCTTTCCTCCCCCAGAGCTGCAACACTTTCTGAGTTCTTCCAGGAAAGAAACTGGCAGCGCCAGAAATCACAGCGATGGGTAAGGGCCAGGCATGCTCGTGGCAGGGTGCTCTGCTGTGATTTTGGTCCTTTTGAGCCATTAAATTACAAGTGGGGAAAGAGACTAAGAGCAGTGAACCTGACCACAGGTTATAACTAGTAACAAACGTAAACTAAAGGTAAAGGACATCTTTAACAGTGCCTTCTTAGCAAAACTGGTTATGCAGTTGTTAAGCATTTTGTCAATGCCACCTTACGATAATCTCTGGTATTGCAAGTGCAGCACTTTTTAAAAAGAAAAATGCAAATGCATGGGGTTTGCCATCAGAGTTTACTCTCTGTACTTTCGGATCAGATCCTGAGAGGCTGCAGAAACACACAGTAAAAACACCGGCCTGTCTTCTGTGTTGGGGAGGTCGTGGGTGGTGTAACGTCCTGCTGCCTGTCTGACAGCAACAGAAGGTCTGGCACAGGTGAAGTTACATTTCTGTTGGGACCAGTGGTCCTCAAGCAAGGGGAAATAACATGGAAACATGGGACTCTTGCCTGAGTTGCTTTTGCTTCACGTTTTCCCAGGAACATTTCAGTGGTGTTGGCATGCATTACGATACAATACAATGGTATTATATTTCCAGTTAAGGTTGCAAGTGATCAGCAGGAGAGGAACTAACATGTTTAGAGGGCAAGAGGAACGCAGTTTTGGCCCAAATGTTCTTCAATGGACAATCTGACTCTGCTGGTCTGTTCTCTTGTGGTTCCACAGGAGAAACACGCAGCTGAAAAAGCCTTTATTTTCCTGCAGTGATGAGTGTGCTTGTAAAAAGGCAGAAGCGGGGGATTTTATGCCTGTGCAGTGGTAATATATTATGTCTCTGTAAGACGTATTATAGCTGTAGGTGCAACAGGCAGTCCTCACTGGGGTCTGTTAGCCGAGATTGTGTGTGTGTGTGTGCTTGGCAAGGAGGAATGATACAGGCTAACTTAAAGCTGGCTTGGTACTTGTAAATACATTTTAAAGACACGATACTTGTAAAATCATATCCTCATCTGATGGCCAAATGCAAAAATGTTTTGAACGTTGCTGGGAAATCTGGGACGTGCTGATGGGAGAGACCAAGAGAGCCTTCAGGGTTATGAAGCTGCTGTCAGGGAGGGATGTACTCTGTACTGAAGGGTTGCAACTGGCCAAATGAACTGTTTGTCTGAAATAACTTCTCCTTTGCATTTTTTTTTTCTGTCTGACTTACATGCATTCTCATGTAGGGCACTTTTAGCATCTTTTGTGTAACAGTTGTTTACCATAATATAGCTGTGCTGAAAGTGAGACCACAAAAAAGGTAGGTAGCTGTGTGTCCAAGCAACCTGCCTGTGAGCTGGGGAGGAGAGGAGGAAGAAGTGATCAGATGAAATGGGATGTGGAGCAGAACCACAGCCTCGCTAACCACGGCAAGTATCCTTCGTCCCGATTTTAAGCAATGCAGCCACAATCAACTGCATTTTGGTTTTGCAAAAGTGATGCCCGGCCTGAAAGAGTACACAAACCAAAAACTACTTTTCCCAGTTAGCTTTGTGTCATTCTGTGAAGGAAAAAAAATACTTAACTGTTGCCCACATGCAGTATTTGGTGGCAAAATAGAAAGAGGTATGTACTTCCTCTCAAGGTCAGGCTTTGCTTGGTGAATAAGGCTCTGGGAACTTCTAAATTTGGCCCTGTTTTATGGATCTCTGCAAAAGTTGAACTGGAGGACAGATGTGGGTTTCTTTGAATATTTGATATCAAGCTTGGCATCAAGTCTGGCGTTTGATTTGAAATGAAATATTCTTCCATGAAGACTGCCTAAATCTTTCACTAGAGGGCATCAGCCGGCCAGGAGAACCGCTCCCACGGGCAGAAAACCTTTTCCTGAAAAAAAATCCTGGTACCCGAGAGGTGTTTTATGCAAGCCTGCAGCTCACCGGGTCTTTGACAGAAACTTGTCTGGCAAGCTACCACAGAAACGTCCTTTAAACCGAGGTATCTTAAACAGCCCTAAACTCTTTGTGTAAGTAATGACCGTAACTACCAAATAGGTTGGCTTTGCCCAGTTGGAAGGGGAGCGATTCCCCGTCTTCTCTTTGCGGTGACAGTGTACTCACACAGACGAAGGCTGCCTTCCTCCTAGATAACCCACCTGAAAGGAGGAAGGCACCGGGGGCTGTATTCCACGGTGCTGCCCATAACAACCCTCACACGACAAAGCTTGGACTCCTCGCTCCCGCGTCCCTTGGGGCGGGCAGGCGTACTCTGATGTTTGTTTAAACTCATTTATTTTTGTACAGGTGTGCTCGCCCTCTCCTGAGAGACGAGAGGTCTCCCAGGGGGTCCCAGACTGCCCATGACGGAGCGGGGAGATGGCGACCGCCGCCTCCGCCGGGCGCTGCCCGCACCAAAGATGGCGGCGGCGCTGAGGCGGAAGGGGCGGCCGGGCGGAGCGGTGCGGTGCGGGGCGGAGCGGGGCGGTGCGGAGCCGTCCGGCCTTCCCCGGCCGTGCGGGGAGCCGGGCCGAGCGGGGCGCGGGGGTCGCGGGCAGCCGCCGCCATCTCAGCCCGCATGGGGCTGGCGCGGCCGGGCCCCGGCGCGGCTTGAGGAGGGGCGGGAGGCGCGGCGCCATGCAGTGCGCCGACCCCGCGGCCGCCATGAAGGGGCCGGAGGGCGAGGGCAAGGCGGAGCCGCCGGCGGCGGGGCAGAGCGGCGGCGGCGGCAAGAGCGGCGGGGGCCGCGGCGCCAAGGGCTGGCACTACAGGTGGGCACGGCGGGGACGGCGCGGCGGGAGGCGGCTGCGGGAGCCGCCGCTGCCTGCGGAGCCCGCGGAGCCCGCGGAGCCCGGGGCTGGTGCCGGGCTGGCGGTGCCCTCCGCCGGGATAGCTCGGGCAGCGCCCGGGGAGGCGGCAGCCAGCTGCAAGCCGACTCTTGTTTTAGTTTTTAATTTGTATTATTGTTACTATTTTTTGTTAGATTGCCTCGCGGCTCCGGTGGGGGCGTGCGCCTTCGCTTTGAGGCGGCTCTCATGTGGTCGGGGGTGAGCAGAGCCACATGCTCACGGTGTGGGCGCTGCTGGGGACGCGCCCTGCTTGCTGCTGCTCCTTCTTTTTCCCCCCTGTTAGACTATGGAAACCCATTCAAAGTTGTTGGAGACCTTCCTTCCTCTCTTCGGCATTTCCAAAAAAAAAAAAACCACCAACTTTGTGCTAAGCTCTAGCTTGGCCTGCCTTCTTTGAGGCTGTAACCTCGGTATTTTCATCGAAGCAGTGTGTTTCGGTTCCTGCCAGAAACTTGCCAAGTGGCACGGCTTTGCCTGGCGTGTTTTGGGGGTGGCCGCTCACCGCCAGCCTGGTTAGTCAGGTAGGGCGAGGGAAGCGTGGGGAAAGCTGACCACAGAAGGTTCATTAGAAATAGATTCAAATTAAAATGCTTCCTCTGAACAAGCGATCCCCCTGTGTGTTAAGGGGATTTTGGGGTTTTCATGTGTTTTTTTTTTTTTTTCCTAACGTGTTTTCTGGTTCAAGGAGTCTCTGTTCCCATCCAGATCGAGGGCATCTAAGGTTTGAGGGACTTGTGACTGCTTTAGGACTTTCATCCTTGACTGGAGTTGGGCTGTGTTGCCGTTGAAAACAGTGCAGCTGTGTGAAGTTTGCCCGTTTCTCCTGCTAATGGAGACCCTCCAGAGCAGTCAGTGGACACTCTGCTGTGTCCTGTGTCCTGCTCCTGGGGGCAGGAGAAGGGGCGCCTTGTGCTTCTGCACGGGACGGAAGGGGGTCACCCGCTTGCCTTAGAGAAACAAACGCCTAGGCCCAGCTTGCAAGGGTGCTTCATGCCTAATGATTTTAACAGGGAGCGAGCGGCGCAGGCATCTCTGAGCATCTAGGTCGTAAGTAACTCCCTTTTGAAAGTCCCCTTTTCGAGATTACCTGCCCGGCTGTTCTGTTGCTCTTGCTCGGTGTTGTGGCTTGTAGGACAGAGGTTGCGCTGACCTGCTGAGCCCGCCTGCTTTGCGCCTTGCCGGGCTCACTGCAGCCAGCAGGAATTGCCCATGTTACGCCTCGCGACTACCAGTGTGTGGCTTAAATTGCTCTGATGTGCTAGTGGAAACTTTTTATTTTGTAGGTCTTTGGGACAAGTTTAATATATTAATTGTGTTATGGTGGACACGGAGGTACCTTGCTGTTAGTCTCTGCTCTGTTGGAAATCTATTTACAGCTCTTTATATTTACAGCTTTTTATATTTAATTAGGGACAAAACATCACCTTTTTCCCCTGCCTCCCTAGGATGGTTTCCTGTCGGGATGCTGCAGTTTAGTTTTTGCTCAGTGGATTACTTTTATTATGGAATGTTGTTGAGTAAAGGAAGGCCTCTCTAGTAATAAATGGGTCAGTACCTAAAATACTGGGTTTAGAAACAGATTTCTGGTGGTGGAAGTTCTCCCATTTTAACTTTCCTGGCACAGGATGTAGGCAGTGCATGGTCATGCACTGTAGCAGAAGTAAGGTCCTGAAGTACTGTGTCAGCACAGACTGTATCTGGTGCAGAAGTGTAACTCTGTATTTGGTGAAGTGTCCTTTCCAAAACAGTTGGAGCGTGGTTGTAAGACAAATGGGACCAGTACTTCATACCCTACTGCTATGAATGGGGAGTTACGATGGTGTGTATGGGGGAAGGGGACAGAAATCTTCAGCGCTGCTGGAACCTGAAATAATGGCTCAGAGGGCTGGAAAGTCATGCTTCCTTGGTGTACGGTGCATGTCCAGAGAATATTAAAAAATGGAGCAGAAAGTCTAACTTTATATTTTTTGTAGGGAAATAGTAGGGAGGTTTTTAAAGAGCTGTAGTAAAGAGTTAGGCCTAATGTTTTTCAGTGGAGGAGAAACCACCAGAGGCAGCTGAATGCTTCAGGTTATGTAGAAGTATAGATAAATTTCTTTGCAGACATGCACTACTCAGAGCCTGTGTGCGATGAGTTTGGGCAGCCCATACAGTGGTGCCTTCTGCAGCTTGTATGGCTCAGTTTCTTCAGAGTGAAGGAAGGTACTTTTTTATTTTTATTTTTTGACCTAGAAGAAGTTGAGTATGGGAGTCTGGAGAAACTGCACTTCTAGACATCTCACAGGAAATTATCTTGCTTACTTATGGATGTGTGATAAGTCTCAGAGTGTGTCTGAGAGCAGCCAATGCTAAGCTGCCTTTTCTTGACTGATACCAGTAACGGTGTGAACGTTTAGTTGCAGTGAAGTAGATAAGAAAGAGTCTGAGAGGCTGTGCTGCATGCTCAACTCTTTATCCCTATTTCCAGTTAGAAAAACAGTTAACGTGAGATGAGACTACTGAATAGCTTCAATTATTGAAGTTTACTTGATAAAGTAATTTAAAATTATAACTTTCTGTTTTAAAACTGTTTCTTTATTTTCAGCAGTTATCAATTTAGGAAGTGGCATTTCCCATTTGCATTCAGCAATTCTACTTTTAATCTTGTCCATCTTCATTAATTTTTGCATTGCTCTAGATTGAGTGAACAGAGTAGCTTCAAAGCAGTGAGAGAAAGGGGACAGCTTTGGTAGGTACTCGTATGATGTGTGAATCATAGTCATTCAAATAACATAAAAATTTCACAAGCAGAATCTGTATCTGTGAGCTAAATAGAAAGCTGGTCAGAGTACTTGCCAAGGAAATATAACAAATCCTCTCAGCCTGCCTTGAGGGAATTTCAGATAATTTTGAGAGAAATGACTTGCAATAACTGGTTCTCGTTTATCTACGAAGCTAAAAGTTCAAGGCACTGCAGTTGACTAGAGAAATGAGATTGTCTTTCCCCATTGGAGATGTGCTAATGTGCTGTCCTCTCACATTTTTCTTCATGGTTCTGTTCTCAAATGCATAAATCAATTCAGTTTCTATTAAAAGGGCTCACAGCACTTGTTCCCATGCTGGTAGAAATATATGTACATGCTCATTAATTTCTTAGTGATAGCTGATTTTAAGATTACAAGTTATATTTCAAAACCTGTTTGCTTTTTAGTTCCTCATGTCTTCTTTTTGGTAACTGTCGTTGTTCCCTATTTCTTAAACGGCTTAAGCATTGTTCACTATGGATGTTGCCACAGATATTTATGAAGTGTTACAGGTCAGATGTCTTTTGCTGTTTTTCAAGGAAGCAAGTCAACTTTATCTGCTCTTGAAAGTTTACTAAATGCTGCAGGGTTGTGAATTAGTATATAAGAACATTTCAGTGGAAGTAGTTTCTAAGGCAGTCAGTTTCCTAGACTTTTCCCTCTAGGAATGACAATGACAGGTAAGAGAGTTCCTCATGCTGGATGCGTTCTGCGTGCTATTAGTTATCAGCTTAAGATGGTTTCTCTTGTTATACTACTCCATGGGCCTTTGGGCCTGAGTAAAAGAGGCTGAGAGTGAGTAAACAGCAATGCAAACAAACAGCAGAGAGAGGGCTTTGGCAAAAAAAGCAGCATTATAGCATCATAACTCTTTTAAAAGTCAAATTCAAAAAGCTAAGAAATTTAACGCTGGGTGACGGTTGTCTTTTAAGGGCTTTGTTTTGCAATTGACACTGACTGCTCTTCATAAACGTGCACACACACAAAAAAAACCCAAACCAACAACAAGCGCTCCCCCCAAAAACAACCAACCAAAAAACGTAAAGAGTTACTGACCTTACGTCAGTCTTCTATTTGAGCAGATGAGCATGCAGTAGTGCAACAGAAGAACAGGCAGCTGAAACACATGGGTACATTTTAATTCTATATTTCAAGATGATCGTGGACCCTTCTCCATAAAATAATACCACGGGAATAGTGTTTTAAATGAGGTGGTTGTTGCACTTGTGAGTTTGATCTCAGTTAACTTGGGGTGACTAACAATCTGCTGCACTTCGGCCAAGTGGAAGCAAAGTGTGTGAGACTGAGCTAGACTGTGGAAGTGCTTAATTACTATTATTTTTGTTCATGCTGTCTTGTGAAGTGAATTAATTAGCTCTAACAAAGGGAAGTGTCTTGAAACTGATACCATCTTCTTGAGCAGATGTTGATAAGAGCCCTTTTTATTGAGGGTGGAGTTAATGTCGGTCTTAGTTGTGAGGAAAATATGTAGAGTTTTTCTAGTTTCTGTGTTTTTCTGTTCGCATTCCAAGAATGCTTAATCTTGGAGGATAAATTTCATGTGTTTCGCCCTTTAAAGCTGAAACCAGCTTGGCAGAAGCAGATAAACTGGGTAATGGCAACGTAATGTTTAACAACGCTTCCTACAGCGAACCTCTCCCTTGCTGATCCTTCACTCCTGTCTCTAAACCGGCGTTTCTCATTATAGCATTAATGTAAGCATCTAATTCTTGCTTAGGCTGCCATACGGTGTATTAGCTGGCCTAATTAACTTTGGACTCCTGAGAACAGGCTGGAATTTAAGTCCCTACCACTTGAAAAGTATAAAAAAAGAGACGTTACGCAAACGTCACACTGGGACAGCTCCCAGTAAGGAAGTACCAGGAGTGCAAGCATTTTTATTCTCTGTCTCCCATGTCCTGGGGTTTCTCCCTGTGCTGTCTGGAGCTAATTATTTGTGGTCACACGTGGGGTTTTGGTACTGGGTGTCCCCAAGCCCCCTCCAGGCCTTAACATGGCGTTACCTCAGGTTCCTCAGCTCGTGCGGTGTTCCCTCAGGTTCCCGCTGCCGCCCGGCTCTGTGACATCGCGGCAGCGCCCACTGCTTCTATTTATTACTTATTACGGTTCTGTGGGGGGTTTGCCCATTGCATGGTGGCTCTGATGTCATGGTTGCGTCACGGTGACCTCAGCCTGTTTCTGAAGGCCTGTGATGGCACCCAAGCCGTCTGGCGGTGGAAGGCCCCGGCTGCCGGGCATCTCACAGCACCGGTGGTCGTGCGTGCTGCCCTCCGTTCTGGTGCCAGAAGTCAGGCGCGGATGGCTGTCACGTTCATTTACCGTGGTGGTGGGAAGTGGCTGAAAAGCCCTGTGCCTGCATTTATTTATCCTCGTTTGAGTCCTTGCTTAATGAGTATACCGTGTTCATAGCACCGACTGAGAAACGCTGCGCTCAACGTAGTTGTCTCTTCACAACACACAAGAAGGCCATGTTTAAAATGCTCAGCTGCTTATATCAACCCCACGATCCGTTCTTTGTTATTAAAACGTTAAGATCATTATTTATCTTGTTTATTTTTGTTCTTGCTGAAGCCCCAAGCACTTCTCAAAAGGCAGGTGAGCCGTTGGCACTCACAAACTGGAAGAACAGAGATGGAGCAGATGACAGCTCAGATTCATTGTGAATTGAAAGAAGTGTGTGTGTGAGTGTGTAATAAGTGGGTACAGTTGGGGAAACAGGTTTGGGCAACTTAAATAGACCGTGGTGATGGCTGGTGTTCTAGCAGGGACCCGAACTGGGGCGGTGAGCTCGGAGTTTGTGTCTCCAGCCCTGTGGCTGCTCTGTGAGCAGCTCTCAAGAGCCATATCCCTCTCCTGCTTCCCAGAGCAGGCTGTAAAAGCTGCTGGGGCAGGAGCAACAAACGTGGGAGTTGGTTCTGACATGTGGGATACTTTTCTTAATACTGGGATATTCATTCAGAGTTAAAAATTAAGCTGAACAGAAAAAGCAGAAACTTTAAATAGCTTTTAACCATCAAATAATTGGTGCTTTTTCCTGGAACAGATCTCTCCAGGAGCTAATGGCCATTACAAGCGCCAGTCCTGGAAGCGCAAAGGGTACTTTTTCAACTTGTCTTTTCTAATGTAATCGTGTAGCAGCATGTTAATTAAAATCGCCTACAATATTAATATCCTCCTCTGCCACACACACACTCTCCCTAGAGAGAAGATGAAAAACAAACTGCGTGTGACCTAATCACATGGCTTAATGTACAGGCAGAAAGTGCCTGCTGCTGCTGGTAGGCTGTCCTAGGCTGGTTCTTGTGCTGTACTCACAGTACCATGAAAATCACAGCACCTGTGCATGGACCCCTGTTTACTTAAGGATGTTGCCTTGACACACATGCCCATCATCAGCTGGTGCTGATGAGTTTTTATTGTAGGGGATCACTGCTTGCTGATAGCGCTGTCTGACAACTTTCATTTTAGGGTGCTTGCAAAGCTTATATGGTTTCATGTTTTCTGTACTGCACATCTAACGATGAAATGCAACAGGCTGAAATGGGGTTGGAGAAGTGCTGTTATTTTGCGTGTTAAGCTGACAACCTCATGTTTGACAACCTGGGATGCCTCTCTGCTTTGGAGCAGGAACATCAGTGTCATGGGGAAGGCTTTTTGCCTTGGATGTGCCTTTCTGTCTTTCACATGTAAATTTCAAAGTTTTTGAGTCTGAAAATCGTTTAAAATGTGATTAGTGTTTAGCCACTGATGTTAATTTCCAACAGAGCTCAGTTTGCCGAAGTTGACTTCATTTGCAGTGGAGGAGCAAGGAGCGAGTGGTCTGCAACAGAAAGCCAAAAGTCTTCTGGATAGAGCTGCAGGATGCTGTGTTAATGTGCTCGTTTCTCACCCTGGCTCTGACCTCCTCTGTGCTAACAGTCACGTTGTTTAAGCTGTTTTTCCTCTGTAATCACTAATTGTATGTTCCTCTTTCTCAGAGGCCTAGTTTGGAACAGTTGGCTCTGATTTTGCAGAACTGTTGCAGGGTCACAGCTGCAGCTGAAATCACCAGAAGCTGTGATTTGAAAATATCAACTGCAAAGATATGGTAGGGAAAAAAAATTGGGCCACAGCGAGCTCAAAGCTAGGAAGGCTGAAAATTCACTGTACATCAGTTCCCTGTCAGTAAAATGGGATGACAGTATCCTCTTTCTTTATTGTTTGGTGCATCACTCCTTCATAAACATCGCTAACGAGCATAGGAGAAGAAAATCATAGGAAAGCTTTTTGTTGGAGCATGAATATCAAATGAATAATGCCTGATGTTCACTGTATGATGAACAGGAACGGTTTTGAGTAATTTCTTGTCTGGGGATCACTGTCCACTTAAAGCACTGAACGAGAAAGTAGTCCTGCTATTTTTGTTTGTTGTGATAACCATGAGTGGTTAAACTAACACAGATGCTTTCTTAATTAGCGCTTAAACCTTCTAAGTACCTCATGCCTCAAGTTTAATGTAGGAATATTTTGGGTTAATTTCTGTATATCTAAAAGCTATAGGATAGTTTGGGTTGGGATATCTCTAGTCCAGCCTCATTCGCAGTGCAGGGCCAGCTTCACAGTTACAACAGGTCATTCAGGGCCTTCTCCAGTTGAGTTTTGAGTATATCCAAGGATGGATATATTTGTACTTGCTTGGAAATAGTAATTTTTATCCTGTGTTTAACCTGAAGTGTCTCAAAGATTGTTCAAAAATAATAAATGTCTCTACTTTTTATTTGGGTAGCTAATCAGTGTATGTACCTACGTTTATGAGCTCCTAGGTTAGAAGCAGACCAAAATGCCCGAGGGAGAAATATGCATAGCAGTTGATGAGCTAAAACGTGCTGGAGTGTGTTTAGAGTAACTACTGATGCAGAGGTTTTAACATCAGTGTCTGTGACTAGTACTTACCAGGGTCTGCCACTTTCTGAAGTGCTGTAGACAGCAGATATCGCAGAACTTCAGAGGTGCTCATCCATCAGTGTGTTTGCCCAGCTTACGTTGCGCTGTTATGTTACGTTGCTGCTAGCTGCTGAGCAGAGCAGCTTTAACTGGTCTGCTGCTTGAGCTTTATGAAACTAGACTTGAAGGGAGAGTTTTTTGGTTTCTGCTAACAATAATACGTGAAGTTGTGCATTATGGTGTGCAGCCATAAACTGGTAACGTAAATGCTGTTAGTTACAGGAAGCAATAGTTGTGCTCCAGGGACATAAGGTGGAGAGTTCATACCTCTTGAGCTGCCTGGGTTTTGTACCTTCCACCTCTAAGATGTTGCTGTGAGTTAAATCTACAGTTACTTGTTCAGCAATAGCTTGAGTACTGGTTATCCCTGCAGAATAATCTGCAGGGCTGGCTGCTGACTCTCAAGTCCAGCTTGAATTGTATTATGCTGATGCAAACCCACAAATAAATTGTGTGTGGGTAGAGTTCATGCTGACTTGAGCTCTTTACATACATGCAAGAGAAATTGCTTAGCTGAAACTCACTGCAGTTTTTTTTTACAGGCAGACGAGAGCTAAAGAGCTCTTTAAATGATAAAGTAGTTAAATATTACCAGCTTTACAGTAGTCCAGTGAGAGCAGTATTTTGATTCTTATTCATTAAATGGTCTCTCTCCTTTTCTTTTTCCCATTGCTACCCTACAAAAGCGTTACAGTATTGTTTCATTTGTGTATAATTGATCTGTGGCCTTTAACGCAGAAAAGAGAACTGCAAGTTTAATTAGTATGGCCTTAAAAAAACAACACAACAACAGCAGAAAATGTTGTAAGCTGGATTTGTCATGTTCCCCTGGAGAACTTAGTGCCAGTAGAAAATTTAGGTGTAAATGCAACTGCCTTGTCGATAACTTGGGCTTGCAGGGCTTGGGCTCATTTTGTGTCCTTCATGGCAGATCTGTGCTTCTCTTCCAGTTCATGTGCGCGCTCCTAACAGTTTACAGGAATATGCAGAGAAGTTCTTATATTTAATACAGATGTGTGTTGCTAGCATGTTTTCATGCTTGCAGCCAGTCATTCAGTTCACAGGGTTTACTGTCAGTGTTGTTGTCATGTTGTTGGACCTTTCCTCTTTGCACTTGTTTGTTGGTTTCTAAACTCGCAGTCGAACACAATGGAAACAGATGAGCTGACAAACAGGAGCTCTTGCGGCTGCTCTACAGTTGACTGCATGATATTGTTGGTGAGTTGCATGGGCAGGTTAGCTTTTTATTTCTTCCAAAATCATTTGGAAAAGCGGAACTAATGTGTTGCTGCAAGCTGGATGAAGGTTCCTGCCTTGCCTTGCTGGGTGTGCCGGCAAATCTGCTTTTGCCCCAGAGAGCCGTGGAGTTGGGGTGTGCTGAGCGTGCTGGCAGCTTCTTGGGACTCAGGGATCTTTGCAGTCACAGAAGATAATGTGCAAAGTTTCCACGCTGACATAACTTTTTTTCCCCTTTATCTTCTCTTCCTCCTCCCCGCCCGCTTTTAACGAAAAAGGGAACTAATACATTGTAGACAAGCACTTTGCAGTGGTATATGAGGAATAAGCAAGGTATTACAGACCAAGTTCAGTAAAAAAAGGTTCCTGCTGTTTTTTCAAACTGTGTAGTCAAAGCCATTCATTGGTTTGCATTGTTATGACCGTGCTTTCTTCAGATCCACATGCAGCCAGCAGCTGCTTGAAGCTTACGGAAATCCGCGGGGAAGCCTTTGGCTGCTGCTGTGCTCCTCAAGCAGCTGCGGGGCCTGCAGAGGCCTGGCCGCTTTGAGTGTCCCCCATGGTGCTGCCAAGTGCCCCATCAAAATTAAAATTGGCCGAGGGACAGCCTTGAAGTGTGCTGCGAGCCCTGTCCTGGTGGATAGGTGAATTTTCGTGCTGCTGTTGGCAGCACCCTACTTGTGAGGGGTGAGAAGAAGAGGTGGGGAGGTGCCTGCGCAGAGCCTTCCCCTTGGAGAAGATGTTGGCCCTGTGCCCGTCAGGTGCAAGTTGGCTTGGCTGGAGCTCCTGCAAGACGTCATCGTGGAGCTGCTGTGCCTCAGCATCTGTGTTCAAGACTTGGGTGCTGCATGTAAACAGGATACAGGAGGAATTTGGCCCTGCCATCACCCGCTCTCCTTCCTCCCCTGAGGAGGAAACCAGGCTGCAAGGCACCGACAGCTGCTGCAGCTTAAGGGGCATAGCAGAAAAGGACAAGTAAGGGGAGAAAGGATAAATAAACTAACGGTAATCCTTGGTGAATGTTTTATTCCTCTCGTCTTTGAGTGGTGCTTGGGTATCTAAAAATATGGCTTGTGGAAGACATCACTGGAGATGGGGCGGGGTTGTCCTCTGAGAAGAATACGAACCATTTTGTAATTTCTCATAAACTTTAATCACTTGCTTACAGAGACAATTTTAGTTTCGTAAATATTGTCGAGTGGGCTGAAAAAGTGAGATAGGTGGGCAGCAAAGTTCAATAGTGCTCAGCCTTCAGGGAAAAAAAAAAAACCCCACAAACATTGATTGAGGGGTAGATGTGCTGGGCTGAGGTTCGGGTGCTGTACCACAAGTTCCTGCATAGCTTTTTCTTGGATTATGATTTGCAAGGAGTCATTACTTAAAGTAATTCAGGAACTGTCGTTTTTTTAAAACATGCTTAACATAAACTGGTGCAACACTTGCACTCATTTTTTGTCATCTTTTCAAACAAGGACACAAACTTCTATGTAAGTTGTTGACTCATTGTGGCTGAACTGTTCCTGTTCCTTTGACAATCTGAAACTGCTGTGAGCATTTTGAGTAGCAGCAGCAGCAAGTTGGCTATTAAAAGATATGCTACCCGTAGGTACACATGTATGCGTGTAGCTAGCAGCAGGTTTTGCTAAAAGGGAGAAAGATCCCAGTGCAGCCAGGCCTTGCTGTGAGTGTTGTGCGAAGTTGCTTAGTGGTTTTGGTCACTTCTGCAACCTGTTTTCTAAAAGTCAGAAACCCCAAAGTGGGGTATGATAGGGGCTTCTGAAGTTCTGCAGACAACTTTAAAACAAATTTCACTATTGTTTCCTAGGAATAAATGCTGGCAAGGGCTCTAAGGATGTTACTCATTTTACCACTGCTGGTGCTGTGGTTATCTGAGCAGAGCCAGCACCCAAACCACTTGCTCTCAAAATCTGCCATCTCAGAAGCTTTCTGTAGCTCCCTGAAGAGCCCTGTTTATTCTATTCTTGTGTAATATTACTTTTTTTTTTTTTTAAACAGGGTCTTAGCTGCCTTATGACACTGCTTTAGCTGATGTTACAACATTTAATTTTAACTCTTGCTCTGGAGGCACTTACCTTAAAATTATTGAAGGGAATGCTCTGGTTACAATTCTGTGGCCTTGTTGTTTATTAATAATGTCGAGCATGTTTTGCTGTATTCCCAGGAAAGTACTTGTGTTTACACAAAGGAAGATCAGGAGGTTAGCTCTGTTCCTGTAAGAGGGGTGGACAGTTACAAGATAGTAACAAAATCTATCTTTTGTGAATTATGATTTGCAGTCTGAATTTAAACTTTTTTTTTAGTGTATAAAAATATTACTTATTTAAAAATAAACCTTTCTTCAAGTGTTGAAAACTCTGAGGCACACGGTGTGTGAATTTGTGCTGGGAGAGTGTGATTGATGCCTGTGAGGGCTATGTTCTTGCTCTTCTACTTGTTTGTTTGCTTCCAGGCTCTTACACTGTCAAGGAAATGTTTTAAATACCAGCCGAGCTTCTCATACCCTTTGGGCAGGTTAATCTGTGGCACGCACCTGCTAAAAGTTCGCTCAGCCTTTGGTGGGGTGAAACCTCAATATAGTCTCGATGGCTTTCACAGTTCTGTTGAGGGACACAGTCAAGGTAGAAAACAATGTGACCAGTATTGCCTAGTCTGACAAAATCAGCTTTGCATTGAGTTACAGTTCATGCCTGAGATGTGGGGTCGAAGTTAAGGCTGCGTTACACGCGTGTACTTGCTGTCACCTTGAAGATGGGCACTGGCTCCCTTCGGGCACTTCCTCGGGCTTCTCTGAGGGGCTGTTGTCCATTTTCTTCAGCCAAGCCATCAGTCGTGGCACTACCCAGGCCAGAGGGAGTTGGCGAAGAGGAGGCTAGTATTCCTGGAGGAGCTGCTGTGTCCTGTTTAGCCATGGGACTGGCCGGAGGGCTCCTCCCTGTGGGGAGAGACGCAGGTGAAGGAGAAGTTAGTCAGGTGCTGAGGCGACATGGCGGTACCGCTCTGGCAGTGCTGCAGGTGGTGTTTCCTACAGACGGACGGATCGGTTGTCTCATCATTCCCACTCAAAGCTGTGTAATAATTTTAATTAAAGACACTTTAAACTTTCCACTGTTGTCCAGTGAATGAACTTCCGAGGCCATACACACGGTCCTGCTGTATTCGTTTCAGTCTGAAGCCACTTCTCTCATTTTGTTCCCTTCCATGAAGTGTGCCCCTGGTTGGGGCAGGCCCTCAGCGGGACAGGGCAGCAGCTCTTCCCTGAGCTCTGCAGGCTGTGATTGAAAAGCAAGGGTGAAGTTTGGATTTGCTAGGCAAAATGGAAATCAATTAGCTGTGACTAGGGACAATTTTCAGAACATTAAAGACAAGTTCATGCACTTTTATGACTGCAATCTCACAGTTCTCGGCCTAATTGTGATGGTGAATAAGTCTAAACTGCGCTTCCCTTGTATGCCATAACAGCTAATGAGGACGTGTTTGGTCATGTCTCCTTAGCGTTTTTATGAGTTTAAGATGTATGATAGCCCAAATACTCTCTGCTCTCCTGGGTTTTGTTTTTGTCTGCATAGTACCACTTAATGAGCTATTCCTAGCTAGTCCCACCGGCTGCTTTCCATTGCAGGGTAGTACTGTCATACTGACAGCTAGTGTATGTGTTTTTCTGTTTTTAAATGTAACGTGAAAAATCAGCTACTTGGTTTTTCTTCAAAAACGTGCATTGCATCTCTTCGGATAATGTTACTGTATGCAGGGGCTTCCTCATATGCCAGTGACTTACTATGAGGTTGTTTTCAGTAGTGGTGTCCTAAACAGCTTCCTTTCGGATGAAACAGTGTAACATGTTAGATACCTGACAACTCAGTAAATGTAATCTGGTGATACTGACTCTGTTTAGAAATGAACCATGGACAGCAGCTTCAGCTGTTCTGTAACATGTACACTGATACTTAGTGCAACTATATTGGGACCCAAATCCATGAATGAAGGTGTTCCCTTGGCTCTAGCAGGCCCGTGTGTCCCCACCTTTCCACCCCTTATGATAAGGGGGCACTTTGACCGCTTAATGACTGACACAGGCTGCTGCTCCAATCGACTCAATAATTTTCCCTTAATCTTCAACATTCTGTGAGCTACAGAAAATTTAAAATCTAGTAAGATAGCTTAAATGTTAGATTCTTTTAAAAAGCAAATGGTTAGCGTCTGATGTTTGGGTTGTTGTTTCAGTTCTTTGTTGGGATAAAATAGGAACTTAATTCTCATGTTGGACCTGAATTGTGTCTGAGTGCACGTTTCGCAATAGGACTGTGCTCTGCTGCACCAGTCAGGGGCATTGCAGGGGCATTTCTAGAGTTACGGGAGTGTGCTGTATAAAGTTGAGTTTTAAGCTGTGGTTTTAAGGAGATTAGTTTGTTGCCGTAAGACTTGTAAACCTTTCTTTGGACAACGGATTTTCAGAAGCGCCAATGTATTTTGTCTGCAGCGATGTTAAGTCTCCACACGAAGTGCGCCTTGTGGGTTCTTAGTTTTGGTGGATGTTGCAAGTTCAGACTTCGAAACAACTGGATTTTCCTGCCAGGCCAGAGAAGGAGACATTTCAGGCTTGTTTTATATTTCACTATATCTTGATATGGCCTGTACATGCATGTTGTCTTCTGCACAGCACCTGCACAATCAGGAAGGATTCTGGAAATTAAAGATGAGCAGAACCATCCGTAGGAGTACCCAGGGGCAGGTTTTGGCTAGTGACCATGATCGAGGTTCTCTTAATAAGCTAAAGAAAGTTAATTTTGTTTACAAAGCTTACTTAGGTGGGGGAACACAAAACAAAAGTATGCATGCTAAGTATATTTACCTGAAACTAGGCTAGAATGACTGTTGAATGAATCTCAAGTGTTGGTGAAACTAATTATGCCTGAAAATTGTTCGGAGTTCAGTAAGTCCATTTAAACTGTCTTATGAAATAATCTCAGAAATGAGACTGAAAAATCTGTTAAGTATTGGTAGTTTTTTTAAAAGATAGTGCCACTCTAAAAAATGAAGGTGAAAATTAATTTTCAGGGAATAGATAATGATGCTTAGAAACTGAAGCTTTACTACTTGATATTATCTGATTGCTTTTCTTTTTGTTATAGTGATCACATGGAAAATATTTATGGCTACTTAATGAAATACACCAATCTCGTCACTGGTTGGCAATATCGGTAAGTTGTGGTTTTTTTTTTCCTGGTGGTTTTTAGTAATGTAGACTCTTGGCAGCACCTAAATGAGCGTATTTCAGTCTTTTTAAGTAGAAAATGGGAAATTTCAGTGTTATTAGGCAAACTTGATGAAAATGTCTTGTCCTTTTCTCTATATAGGTTGAGCTGTCATGTAGATGAATAATATTTGTATTAAAGTATGATTAAGAAGTTAAAAAATGATTAAGAAAACGTTCTTTTAATTCTCAAAATCTTGCAGTAGCATTCTTCTGTGAGCACAATTGTTCTCTTGTTCTATAGAAATCCCAATCTTTGAGAAAAATTTGGTACAAACTTAATTTGTCTGCAGTCATCTTGGGAAAATATTTCACGTGTTTGGGGTTGTACTGACACAAGTCTTTAAGTCTCAGTCCAATCTCTGTGAACTTATAACGCAAGTCTTGACTTCTCACATCTTTGCTCTCACCTACCCTTCTTAAAAGAAGAGGAAAATGCTGACTTTGTTTTGTGTGTTTGCTTTATCACCGTTGCAGATTTTTTGTTTTAAACAATGATGCTGGCCTACTAGAGTACTTTGTGAACGAGCAGTCGAGGCATCTGAAGCCCAGGGGTACCTTGCAGCTAGCAGGAGCTGTAATTTCGCCCAGTGATGAAGACTCTCACACCTTTACAGTCAATGCTGCCAGTGGGGAGCAGTATAAACTAAGAGGTAGGACCTCTGTTCTTGACCAGGGGACTCTTCCGCTAGAGGCACTCCTGGCTCTCACCTGTGGCTGCTGCTCTGGGCTTGGCTGCGTGTCCAAAAGCAAAAGAATTTGTTTGACTGACTGCTGTAATGAGTGTTGCGTGTGAAACTTTCAGCCTGCTCTTCAGTTAGTTAAGAGCTATTCTTCTGTACAGATGGTTCCATACTCTTTGGGCTTGATGATGTACAGAAGACCATGAACTTAAGATGTGTAGGGTGGGGGGTTTAACCTTCATGTATAGTGTCCTTGAAACTGTATTGATGCAGAGCTTTCTAATTCATTGTAGGTAACATTACTATGTTGACACTTGTAAAGGATTATGTTATTCCTGATGTTCTGTGTGTTAGCTTTCTTGTGGCAGTTAGAGAAGCCCATTCTCTGATTTTGTAGGCTATTGAAATCTGGGCTAATATATTTTAGTACTTCTTTCTTTGAAGATATGCTGACTTTTTTAAAATTCAGGGCACCTTATTCTGCTTCCAGGAAAATATGGTACGTTGTTAAATTAAAATGTGTGTAGGGAGTAATTGATGAAGTTATTTTAGTTTTATATACAGAAGTTATTTCTGTGTTAGAGTTCTTTCTGTGTTACGAAATTAAAAAAAAAAAGTACTTGCTACTTCTGTTGAACTTAATTTAATGTTATAGATAATTACAGATCAGCTGAGCAAGTTTTAGAACAAAAAAAGTTTTGTACTGTTAATGTCCTGTGTCTATTTCAAAGTATCAAGCAGTCTTTTTTGCACATACTTTTAAAGTGTCTTCATGTATGTATTTCTTTTGGTTTGTTTTTTTTCAGCTACTGATGCTAAAGAACGGCAACACTGGGTTAGCAGGCTACAAATATGCACGCAGCATCACACAGAAGCTATTGGGAAGGTATTGTACGGCTGATATTTTCTTGGGCAAAAATAATTTAGCGTGGTGGTAGAGGTAGTTGCAAATGCAACTGTTATCTAAGACAAATACTAGAAAAAGGGTGTGTGGTTGTGCTTGAAACTCATGACAAGAAAAATTCCTCTGAGTAATAGCTAACTTGTAATAGAAGTATGCTTTAGGAATGAGACAAAGTGAAGTCACTTTGCTCTGAAGAGCTGACTAGCCCTCCCTGGCCAGGTACTGATCAGCTAGTGTTTGAGTAGGAAGTGGAGCTTGAAGGTCAGAGTACTAGTCTAGTACTTTCCAACAGTTCTGCATTTTATTTATTTATCTGAATGTAACAGGAGACAGGTCTTTAGTTTTACTGAAGCCCTTCCACTTTGGGAGTTTTACTTAAACTTTTTTTTTTTTGAACCACTCAACAGCTCACAAATGCATTTAGGATGAATTCTCAAGTTTGAGAATGTATCTGAGTGTTGCTTACACTTGCTCACCATGTGGTGCTTGAGAACGTAATGCATTTTGTAGAAACTCTTGGTAACCACAAAACCTATATTGTAGCTGTATAAAATCTTGCTTTTCAGATAGAGCAAGCTACAAGAGATTGATCCTGAGTTAATGTTTACTTCAAGTAATAGTTGTGAATGAAATTCCATTCTCTCAAATGTGAACTCTATCCTTGCAGAATCCATTAGCAGTCAGTTTCTAGAACTATTGCAGATCAAGGGCTAATTTTCCAGTCAGAAGTGAAAAGTATTGATCTATCTCATTTCACTGATTGTTTATAATTAGACTGTAAAACAGGGCAACTGTCAACAGATGGTACAAAATACTCTATTTAGAGATTGCTGCCAGTACATTACTATGACTTTGTCATCTGTCCTTGCTCTATACAAGTTTAGAATTAAATGTTCTGCTGTATGGCTCAAATTAGAATATTTGCTGATTATTAGGAAGTAACTCTTTCTTAATATGTTTATTTATTCACTAGAACAACCCTCCTCTGAAATCTCGCAGCTTCTCTCTTGCATCTCAAGGAAGTGGCAGCTCTCCTGGTGTGCAAAGAAGACCCAGTCAAAACGCAGTTTCTTTTTTCAGTGTTGGGCATCACAGATTGTCAACTGGAAAAAGAGTTCCTATTCTGCAGCCAGATCACCTTGTAGATGTTCGAGAGGTTTGTCTTCTAAATTACCTAATAGTCTTCTGAAGGAACTGTCATCTTATATGTCCAACTAAGAATAGCAGGCTTCTCCACAATCCTAAATATATGTTGTCAGTTGCATGTCCCAAACTACTATTGCGTAGCCGTGTGAGGTTAACTAACTTGCCCTGGCTTGTTGTAGTGGTATGTGGTGTATACTCTGTGACTTTCATGCTCTGCAATAGTATCCTTGTGCTCAAAATGGACTTGTGTATTCTGATCTTTGCAAGTCCTAGGAGTGTAGATAATGAGGGTTTAACTGTTATGTCACTTACTGTGCTCTTCCTTTGTTGAGTTACAGAAGAATTGGCTATGCTGTTCTTGTACTTTGTATGGCTAAAGAGAAATTGGTCATGACTGATGCTTAGGAATACTAATACTACTATCTGGTATACTAATTCATGTGCCCAGGGATTGATGTGATTGAAAAAAAGAGCAAAAGAAAACGAGCAATTTAGAAGTATATATATATTTTTTTCCCCACTGCACATTCAGATGCAGTGTCTCTTGGGGATTATTACCAGATTATTACCATTCCTCCTGGAATGGAGATTATTACCTGTCCATCTTGTCTGACAGAATGGACTGACTGTTGGTTGATTTAACTCATGAGTATTGACAGTGTACAAATATAAAGCTCCTTCTAAAACAGTTAGTTGCTGAATTGTGAACCTGTGTGATTTTGTAGCAATTTTGCTATTAATGCGTATTTTATTGTTAGCAGTGTAATTAGCGTGGCATGATACGTTTCTTGGTAAAACAAAAAGTCTCAAATGGCAGGCTTTTTAATTTAGCGAAGAAGGGTCTAGCAAGCATGGATAATTAGAAAGGTGAGGACTTGCTTCAGAAATACGTTTTTCGCTTTTCAGATGGCAATACAGCTTTCTAAATTTGAGGGAGGAAAGAGGAGAGTGTGTGAGTTGGAGCACTGAAGCAGTGCCTTGCGTCCTGTAATTGGGATTCTCACTGTGGAGGTTTTCTCAGAGTAAAGTGGAATGATTTTTCTTAACATTGCAAAGAGTGCAGAAAACTTTTTGTTGTTGTTACTTAGTTTAGTGACACGGTATGATTATGTATCAGTTTTAATTTCTGACCTGTACAGACAACACTCAGTAATGGTATCCCTTGTAAATGTCAGTCAGTTTGCTCACCATTTTGAAGATAAAGTGCTTGGATACAACACCCACAATTTTTTTTTTAAGATACTGTTAAAATACTTGAAATTACAAAGGGCAGGTACGTGCCTGTTACACTTGAGCATAATACAACATGAACACTGCAAATTCAGTTTGAGAAGCTATGGGAAGAACCCTTCTCTTTCAAATTACCTGCTGCGGGGCGATTCTTTAATTTGCCCATGAGTTGCACTGTAGCTGGTTCTCCTGTCACTCCCCTTCCCTTCTCCTTCCCCTTGTTCTTGACTGAGTACGTCATGCTGCTGACTTGAAAAGAATGCCTTGCAAAACAGGAGTTCTAAGAGGATCTTTGTGCTGACTTGCAGTAAATACAGGTGCATGTGTTTGCAAAATGAGAGCTATAGCTTGCATACTTCTGACATCCAGTTTTTGACAGCAGTGCTTCTCTCTCCCACCCCCAGCACCATTTCTTTTTTATGCAAATCTGATTGAATAAGCAGAAGAATTTAGGATTGTTCAAAGTATGCTGTGTGAAAGGGGAGATGTCTGTTTGGACGTCAGTGCTGAATATGGCATGGGTTGTCCTGTTGTGTGACCTGATCCTGGAATGAGGCACTTGGGTGCTACTGCGTGGTGAATTACTTAAGAGCAAAGGTCACCAAAAGGGTTGTGGTTGTTTGTCAATCAATTTTGTGTCCTTTTCTTAACCCAGAAGAAGTTTTAAAAAAACATTAGAAAAAAAACCACAAAGACTTGAATTGCATTTATGACTGGAAAAAGACGAGGCAAGTATTCTGCTAGTTACATAGCCTTGTCTGTGCAAAACATCACCATTTTGCTAGCTTTCTGGACTGCCATACTTGGGACAGGCTCAGTCTGACTGTGCACAGTGAACTCTACTTCCAAAGAGCCAAGTTATATGCAAATTCACACCGTAGCGTGCTCTGTAGCCAAGCCCTTAAATTTTCCAAATACTACGTACTGTGAAGTTGGATGAATACCTATTGCTTGAGTAGTGTAAAACCTTAAAAGCATAAAAGCAGTTCCTGGAGGAGATTGCAGGCAGTGGTACAGCAAAAATAGTAAAATACTGCCAGAATTGCTAAATTAAAAACCTAAATAGTACCATAGCAGTGAAATGCATGAATGCATCTTGGATTCTTTTAAGAAATCCTTCTGCTCTGCTTAATCAATCTGTTTTTGTTTAACTTACCTGCCAGAATGTATAATGATCAAAGGGTTAACGGTATCCAGTTGCATTAATGCTGTTTGTTGTTCCTCCTCAGAAAAGTGACTAGCAGGTAGAGGAGTCTGCTTTCATCCCCATGATTCAAAGTCAGGCAATCTTCTGCTTCTGTAAGCTCAAAGAGGAATTCAATTTTTTTTTTTCTGAAGACTAATGCTTGATAGCTGGTGTGCATTTCAGCTCTACTTCTTGCAGACAAATGGGCTGTTGCAAGTTCTGTGATGTTGCAGAGGGAGCAGGAAAGGGACTTGGGGGAGAACAAGGGCAAAAATGACAACAGGAGAGCTGTAATTTCAGCGTGTAATTAAGGTGAAAATTCTGCCACTCTTCTTACTCCCTCTGCAAAGTAAACAGTGAGATAGTGATCCTATAGGCATAATGGCAGTGCTGATGATAAATGAGAATCCTGTGTAGTTTGAACTGAACTGAGTGGTAGAGCTCTTTTTCTTTAGAAGGCTGGATCCATTCTTGTAGGGAATGAAAAGATCTGGGTACGCATGGAAATGATCTAAGATTCTCTTGCAGGCTGTGCAAATCACAGAGCTTAATTTTCACATGGGGTGTGTGAAGTTTTTTTTTTTGTCTCCCTACCAGCCAAGCCTGAAAGCGTTTGCTATTTACTGCAGCAAGTACTGTGTTCCAATTCCTCTTCACTTATTGCTGAAGTAACTGTGATACTCTTCTGTTCATTAATAAGGTGCCATGTATTTAAGTGGTTATTTTGTCATGTATTTGATGATGTTTTAGTGGCTGCACGAAGAAAAAAAAGTGTGGTTAAATTTATACACACCTATTACCTGTTAGTTTTATCATTGTAAAACTTCTATCATTTGGGGTCCTCTGTGTGCGTGTCTGGCACATCATGCAGCACACTTCCAGCACCTTCTGAAAAATACCTGCTTTGTTTGGTAGATGATGTCTCAGGCTGAGGGCCAGCAGAGAGACTTGATCAGGAGCATAGAATGCCTTCCTGTCTCCGGTCACCTCACGTCCTTGGATCAAGACCTACTAATGCTCAAAGCAACTTCCATGGCAACCATGAACTGCTTAAATGACTGCTTCCATATTCTCCAGTTACAACATGCTTCACAACAAAAGGGATCCTTACCAGCAGGTGGGTATAGATGCTCACAGAGAGCTGGACTCTATCACAGATAAGAAGCCTTTCCTTCTTCAGTTGTGAAAAATGCTTGTTCCACTAAATCCAGTTTCCTATGGGCAGAGAAAACTGCTGGCTGCCTCTTTCCTTCTGAGCTTTTGTAGTGTTTCACTTACTGGTATTGTTTAGAACTCCTGTAAATATTTTCCTTTTTTTCTCTGGATTTCTTTATTTCTAATTGTTGTGGGTCATCTCACAACAGAAAAAAGTACATAAGGCACAACGAGAAGGTGGCTGCCTTTGGGATGTAACTGGCAGCTCAGGAACGGTAATAGTGGAGGCGAAACTTCATGGGGTTGCATATTCTAAGGATATGTGTTGTCCAGCAGAGCTCTGCTGAATCTCATGCTTTTCTGACTTCTTTTACATACTTAATGCCTATTGTAAGCATTTACATGAGTGTAGCTTTTATTTCTAGTTAAGCATTCAAAAACAAAGCTCTGAATTTGCATGGGATATTACTAATACTGTTTATGTGTCAATATTCATATTTTGGCTTAACATACTAGTCTAAAGCATGAACTAAAATAAATATTGAATTCCTTTCTGAGGCGAGGACAGCCTTGTAGGCAAATGCAAATTGGCTAAAGGTTAAAACAAAAAAAACCCACCCACCACCTACAAAAAGAACACGCCACAACAAACAAATATCCAAAACAAAACACAAAACACAAAGCCTAATATGTTGCTATGCCTGCACAGTCAATTAGAGCAAGCAGGTGCTTACTAGAATTGTTCCACCAAATTTGTGTTCAGCGTACAGAACTGAGCGTGTCTTTTTCTATTTGAAAAATTGCAGTAAGATGCAAAGAATTTACAAGAGCTTACTCAGTGCCTTTTTGTAAACAAGAAGCTTTGTTGATACTCATCTTGTATTATACAACAGATATGTCAGACATGATAAGTATGCCAAAAAGTACACTCATAATTTATCTCTTACCTTTCCCATATTCTTATCATATTTGTAGTACTTGCTTTGCCAATGCGTATTAGTTCAAAGGTGTAATTAATTGAGCTTTTAACATGAAATAAAGAATTTATATTGTTTGTTAAATAGTTAAAGCTAAAGTTATAGCTAAATTGTAGAGGTGGATGGAGAGGGGAGGACCAGCATAATTGATGCTGGAGTTTAAAATGATGCGTAATTGAGGCTGGAGTTAAAAACAGAACATTAAAAGCATGTATGCTGTTTTTATGCAGAGTTCCACTCTGTCACTGGTGTGACCTTTCTAGAGATACACCATAATTCATTTGTCCCCTTTAAGGGATTGCAAAAACAACTTAATTTTCTCTTTTTTTTTTTTCCGTTGTTGTCCATTTTAGCTTAGATTTACCCTTCCTCCTTCCCCTTCCTCCCCCCCAAACTCAGAAGAGGTACTTATCTTTCTGGTTTGAGAAGTGGAGTCCTCAGAAGTTCGTATAGAAAGGAAAAGAATTGTGGTTTAATTCAAATGCTCTTTTATATTAATTCAAGGCACTTTTATATTAATGTGTAGGAAAAAATCTTGAACACAGACTGTACTATCTAATAAAATATATACATGCACTATTTAATCTTCTTAGGATCAAAAAGCACTGCACTAGATGTGAGTGAGATGCAGCAAGGAGCGATGATGAAGAGGAAACTTGTGTAACAGAACATACTTTTTTCCACTTCAAGTTTAAATTTATTTCCAGGTCTGATAGAAATGGTACTTGACTGCTAGGAATGTGTTGGGCAAGTGCTTGTCAAGCTTAAAACACAAGGATTAGAAATTATGTAAGACTGTTGGTTTGCTAAAATTTTAGAAGGAAAAAACAATCGAAAACAGAGTATTAGCCCAACGGGATCAAGGTGTATCAAAAATCAGACTTAAAGAAGAATGGTAAAGTTGACTTGAATTTAGGAGAAGTTAAATAATGAAAACATACTGGATTTTAAAAAAGTATTTTATCATAAAGGTGAATTGCAATAACAGTTTGCAACTCAAAGGAAAATATTGAAAGAAAAGGCTGCTGTAAAGTTTGAAATGTCCATCTTGTAGCAGAGGGGACATGCTGAGAAATGCTTTAAAAAAAAAAAAAAGAGGGTGGAGAGTTCTAGGGGATGAGGAGATCACAAGAAAAGAGAATAGCTTGTGCTACCTGCAGTAGTTGAGAACAGATTTGAATATGATCTTCCAGTTGCAGAGGTGTTAGTGCGATGTCTTGTCCATTCACATCACTGAAGCACAATTAGTATCTCAAATCACTTTAAAAAAAAAAAACAAAAAAAAAAAAACCTCAGAATTCAACAGTGAAATTAAACAGAACTTAATAACAAAGAAGGTTGTTTTAGAAGAAGCTGATAGGGAGCATAAAAGGAGGAATGCTTGTTAAATTCAAGCTAATATATAGGCACTGAGTGTGCATTAAATGCAGTTTAGAACATGCATTTAGAGATCCTTACACTGAAGGTTATGGTTCAGAGCAGGGGTTCTTCATGAAGGGATTTTAAAATGAGTAAAGCCTTTTCAAAAGGTGTCAGTGTCATTCTGAACATCTGTTTCTTGACTTCTTTGAAACTTGTGTTCAGGCTAAAACTTAAACTGAGGGTTTCTCATTTCTTACTATGTTAGTGAATTCAATAGGAACAGACTTGATGGAAATAAGCTCCGTTGCTGAGGGAAAAGTCTTCTGGTACCATTAGTAAAGCTGTACTTTTTCTGTCCCAGTACTTTCCTGGTGGAACTGCTGCTGTTTATCTGGTTTTACTCAGTGGTGGTTGAGGATGTGACCTAGTTGCAGGCAACAGAGATCTGGAAATGAAGGACTGTGGATAACATAGGAAGGGACAGCAGCCTTCCCGGTGTTGGTTCCTAAGCCTGGGAGGCTGCTTTATTGGTGCTACAAGTTCTGGCTTCCTAATAACTTCTGTGTTTGCGACCTAACCAACATGGCTTGTCACAGTTTGTGTTTTTCTTCAACAAACCTTACTGGAGTCACCTGTACACTTATTAGCCTTTAAAACAGAATGGAACATTTGCATTATTGATGAGGAACTTGATCCATTGTGATAAATTAGCTGGGAGTAACTAGAGATGCTGGAATCATTGAGTGGGTAATAGCTTTCCAAGCCCTGCAGCCTTTTTTAAGCAACTATTATTTATTCAACAGCGTGTGCCTGCCTCCTTTGCAGCCAAGAAAAGGTGACTGCCCTCTCCAGAGAAAACATTGGCAGTGAAACTTTCCCTGCTCCAGCTTTTTTTAGTCTAGAATTGAGCTGGGTTTGAGAAGGTACAAAAAAGTGCACTGCTTACTTCCAGTTCAAGAAAAGTGTCAGGGTTGAGTTCAGGTGATATTGGGTTCTTCCTGAAGTGTCTGATTACACCTTTCCTGACACCAACTAGTTCCTCCAGTACAAGTTGCACATATTACAGCTCGCCAATCGCAGGGTTTGTGCTAATGATCACTGGAGGTGGTGTCTCATTGCACCACCTTTGTTCAGTGGCTGCTGAAGGGATTGGCTGCAAAAGGAACTATCTGCTTTCAGCTTTTTCCTCAAAAAGCTGTTCTGTGAAAACTGCTGTTTACTGACCTTCCGGAGGATGAACAAGTTTCAGCGCAAACTTTCTTTTGCTTCAGGAACAACGATCAATTGGCTGGAACCAAAGATATCTCTGTCAAACCACTTCAAAAATGGAGCAGCTCAGAATTTCCCAGCAGAGATAAACAAGCCAGCATCTGTCAGAGAAGAGCAGTCCATTGCAGAGCCCTGCCAGCTAACAAGGGTAAGGTAATGTGAAAATCCTCTTTCTGTGGGGAGTTATTTTGAGGAATATCTGTAAATGTTTTGATCATATTATGTGAATACGATTTAAATACAATTCTTCTTACGCTTTTCAATTAGCTGTTTTAGAGGACGAGTGAGTGCAGTTGCAGTAAATTAAAGTCTCATACCTTGCTTTTTCAATACATTTTGCTGCTTTCTCTAGCAAGCTGTCAAAAAGAGGGAGCCAATTGGGATGGTAATGCAAGGTGTTGAAATAGGCACTATTCCTTTGCATTTTGATCTAAAATAACTGGAAATTGAAGTGCAAAAAAACTAATTGGAATTCATGATGCTCTCAAAATAAGCCCAAGAAGAGCTGCCTAAGTAGATGAGACAAAATTGCCAGTCTCCAGCTATTAAATCTCCCAGTCTTTCTTTTCCAGTTCTTACTGCATCTGTTTTTCTTAATCTGAGCAACTCTCATCACTTGACTTCAGGATGGCTTGCTGTTTTGAAATACAGCTATAGCCTATATCATTATAACTGTCAAAAAGAATATGAAGTGCAAAACACTAAAGTAAAAGAACAGGATTATTTAAAAAGAACATGATTTCCCAACTGAGGTAGAAAATCGTAATTACGTTATTTCTATACCAGTTGTTTTCACACAGTTCTTTGCGTAAGACTATCGTTATGAAAAGGCAGTGTGCTGTTGTATGTCCCTGCAGCAGCATCTGTTTCACTTTGCTATCTTTTAGCAATATAAAACCTGAAGATTTTTCAGTTGCCATGGTTTATGTTTTTAAATAGTTCAGACTAGTTGTCACGAAGTATAAAAAAAAAAAAAAAAAGGCAACAAAACACCAACAAACAAAAAGCAAACGAACCAAGAGCTTTCAAATTTATCACTTTGGTTCCTTCCTTCTTCTAATTAAGGGAGTTAATTCCAGGCTGGATGGGGCCTTGGCCAACCTGATCTAGTGGATGGCATCCCTTCCTATGGCAGAGGGGATGGAGCTAGGTGATCCTTAAGGTCCCTTCCAACCCGAGCCATTCTGTGAGGTCAAGCGCTTAAAGTATGCTCCTGTCTGTAGTTGAGATATGACTAGTATTATCACACTCCATGGATATATTCAGCTCTGTTATTTACGATAGCAGAACAGCGTAGCATCCTTGGAAAGGACTCACCTGTGCGATACTGCGTTTTTCATCAGGTTATGGGCCCTGCACGAGGTTGTGGACCTTTGTGCTTTCTGTCGTGGTTGGGTGTGTCAAAAATTTGCCTTGAGCTGATGGCCGCTGATCCAGGGAAAAGGCCTTCCTTTGGGCAGATGCATATTGCTGCCCTCTTGTGGCATTCAGTGCATCTCCTCTCTGCATCTGCCTCCTTCCAGCTGGTTGTCTCAAGAAGAGGCTACTCAGAGAGCTGGAAATACACCCTCCCTTCTGCTGAAGCATTCATCCATCCTGCTTGTGGGATGGTGGTCATTAAAACGGTGCTCATTTTATTTCTGCTAGTCTGTCTGGGTACTTCGGTTATACTAACAGACGTGTGGTGTGTGGGTGGTGGCTTTGTGTGTGTTTTTTTTGTTGTTGTTGAACTTCTCCAAGTTGCTTTTCCTTTTTCCTTTATTGTTACACTTTTGGAACCATCAGCAACATGGATAATGCTTGTGAAACCCGTAGATATGTTAATTGTTTGTCATCTTGCATGACAGAATGCAGGTAACTAGGAACTACTGTTTGCTGTGACCTTTGGAGCGATGATGGCAACAACACTGGAAGTAGTTGAGGTAGTAGTGTAGAGGTGGAAGGGTGTCATCAAGGTGGCCAGAATTTCTGCTAGCTTTTGCTTCACTATTTTTGTGTATGTGTTAAAGGCTTGCCATTCTGTTAGTTCACAAAGCTACAGGAAAACAAGTCATGTTTGCTTTTATACTTTTTTCTGACCTGTATGAGAGAGGATGAGAAATCTTAGCCAGAATATTCTAAGTAAAATCTGCACTGAGTGATCTCAATGGCCTTCTGAGTTCTTCAGCATCTTGGGAGAATATTCTACTCTGTAGGTCTTTGCAGGGATCTGGTTAGTCTCTTTTATCATACAGGGATAGTTACAATATGAAATCCTTTTTTGGATATTGTGTGGACAGTCCCATCTCTGAGCTGATGTTTATGGCTCTTATTGCAGGAACCTGAAGAAATAAATCCAGATGAGGAGCTGGAGGATATTGGTGATGATAAAGAAGATAATGTAGGAGCAGTGGAAGAACAGCGCAGTGTTATCTTGCATCTCTTGTCTCAGCTGAAACTTGGCATGGATTTAACAAGAGTAAGTAACTGAAGTGTGAAGACACCTCTTTGAATGCAACTGATTTAAACGGACTGTTGGATCTCATGGTTGAGACACCCTGTCTTGCTCATTACAACAGAGGTGAATTATGTGAGGTTAGTTGCCACTTCGGGGAAGGAAAAGACTGATACAGCCTCTTTCTTTAAAATATTTTCATGTCCCAGCAAAAGATACCACTTCTTTTTTTGTAGTGGTGGATAAATATGAGAAAGTTATAAGATCCTCTGCTCAAAGGTAAAGGATTAATTTAAAGTTAATTTCTGATCGATGGTTGTCCTATTTTCTATGGTGAGAGACTCTGCAGGCTGTCAAGCATATTGGCATAGCTTGCATGCTTTTCTCTCCATTAGACAAAACCTTTCCTAACCTCTATTCTGAACCTTCCTTGCTATAGTTTGAGCTCCTTCCTGCTTGTTTTCTCTGCAGACGTGGAACACATTATCCCTTTCTTTGCAGTTGATTCCTTTATTTATTTTAAAGGGAGCTTAGTCCCTTTCAAATACTTGTCCTAATTGTACCTGTTATGTTCTTTCTCCTTGTAAATCCATTTTCTGAGACCTATGATCAACTCTGTTTCCCTCATACCTTTGAAGAGGGACAGTAAGGTTCAGTCTGAAAGTACAGTGTCTAAAGCAAGACAGAATCTTCCACCTGAGAACTTCCCTTATAAAAATGCCTGCCTCTTCATTTCACTTACGAGGTGTTCTGGGGTTTTGTTTTATTTCAGGTGGTTCTTCCTACTTTTATTTTAGAGAAGCGATCGTTGTTGGAGATGTACGCGGACTTCATGTCCCACCCGGATCTCTTCATTGCAATCACAAATGGCACCACCCCCGAGGAGAGGATGATCCGCTTTGTTGAGTATTATCTCACTTCGTTTCACGAAGGTCGCAAAGGAGCTATCGCAAAGAAACCGTACAATCCAATCATCGGGGAAACGTTTCACTGCTCTTGGAGGATGCCGAAGAGTGAAGTAGCTGCTGATGCTGGCAGTAACTTACCTGCTCACTCCCCTGCAGAGCAAGTAACTCTGTCTAAAGATCTGGAAGGCCAAACAGAGTCGGACTACTATACAGTAAAATTTGTGGCTGAGCAAGTGTCCCACCATCCTCCCGTCTCAGGGTTTTATGCTGAGTGTGTGGAGAGGAAGATGTGTGTCAATGCTCACGTCTGGACAAAAAGTAAATTCTTAGGAATGTCAATAGGAGTGACAATGGTTGGTGAGGGTAAGTGTGACGTTTTTCCTTTTCACTTTAGAATATTGTTTAAAATGCTAATTTGAGAGAAAAACTTGATGTTGTATGCCTCTGGCAAAAGTACAAGTGAATGCTGCTTGGTAGTTTTGTTTCAAAGACTTTTCAGAAAAATCTGTTTGTGGAGGTGTCGGTTGCTGTTGTGGGTTTTCATTTTTTTTCTTGTACTTCTGGTTTTCCTTTAATCTCAGATCTGAGAGCCTTAATGTACAGTTGTTTGGTGATTTAGTACTTTACAAAGCACAGAGGATACCACAAGCTCTCATTATAAACAGCAGGTTTTCATACTGGGGGGGGGAGATGACTACATAAGTTTACTCTTTGCCAAAAATCAGGATTGTATTTGGAAATAAAATTTTGAATTTCGAACCGAAGGGCAGTTACTGTAAATCAGTGTTTGTGAATGTTCCCAAGCATTGGATGAATTAACTTCCATCAGATATTTATTAAATACAAGTGCTATTCATTTGCATGTATTGCTCTTGTGTGTCTTACTATTTAAGTTTTAATTTTCTTCTGCCACAGAAATTGGATCTATTAGGGACAGAGAAGGGTAACTGCCCTTGAGCTGTAATTTCCATTTAGCGCTAGTAATTTCTGCAAGAGATGAGACAGCATTGCCCACTCTGTGCTCCTTGGGTATATTGCCCAGCCACCGGCAATATATGGGGGCAGGCACTTAATCGCAAACTGCATACCTGACAAGAGAGCGAGCATGGCAGGAGATGTGGAAGGCACATCTCGATGCTTTGCCTGTAGCAGGTGACTTCAGAAGCTCATGTCTCCTCTAGGGTATTTCTCAAATCATGTCACGAGTCTGAAGAACAAGAGAAACTCTGAAAAGTAACGTCAGAGGTGCACAGTGATGGCATGCTGCAGAGGCATGGGTTGATGCAGACAGCAGTCAGTTGTCACACTATGATTTTGTAATGCTGAGAGGTAGATTTTGTATGGTGTGACTCTTTTTTTTAGTAGGACTCAAACAAAACCATGTATCTTAATGCCCAAAGAAAAATTCTAGTTTTTATGAGATTCTTGACATTCATTGCAAAAGCTACTGTCAGGAAAGAGTTGAGTTTCTCTTGGCAGGTAAGTGCAGCAGGGAAGGTTCTCTGCTACCTGCCTTCAGATAGGGTAGGATATATTAAACGTAGGGGAAGTGGAACAGGAATATTACCCTCCCTCAAGAACTGCAGTTCAGGGTGCTCACTCGTTATTTCCTTTTGGCAGCATAAATCTTGTGTTGCTGTGTTCTGGAACTGTTCTTAAGACAGTGACAGCCCTTTCACATATGACTGAAAAGTATGTTGCACAGCACAATATTGTACTTCATAGATCAATATTGTTAGGATAAATGCATTTGTTTCTTTTTTGAAATGACGTGGTACTCAGGTTAGTACTTTCTAGGTAGAAACATTTTCCTGAATCTGTAATAAGTGTCATTTGTGTGAGGGGTCTATGAAGAAATGTAGTCAGATGCAGTATTGGATATATTTCAATAACTAACTTGATCATTTCTAAAATGGTGCTAATTAAGGTGTTCTAAATTTCTTCACACAGGTCTCTTAAGTCTCTTGGAACATGAGGAGGAATATACTTTCTCTCTGCCCTGTGCATACGCTCGATCAATTTTAACTGTTCCCTGGGTAGAACTGGGAGGAAAAGTCAACATTAACTGTGCGAAGACTGGCTATTCTGCAAGTATTAACTTCCACACCAAGCCCTTGTACGGTGGCAAATTGCATCGGTGAGGACACTTTCTTTTTCTATTTTTCCACGTAGTTTTGTGCTCTAGAACTCTAGTAGTTGTGTGGCTGCCCTGTTCTGGGTGCTGAGTAAGTGTTTTGATAGTCTGAGAGTTAGGTGGTTTTGCTGCTCGTGAATACTTGAGGTATCACTGTGCTCTTAAATAATATCCCTGCTTCTCGTGATCCTCAAGGAAAAGTTAGATTGTGTGTAAAGGCAGTAAGGGAATTCCATGTTTGTATGACTCTTGGTTCAAACCACTGGGAAAACAGGGCTCCTGGCTTTTCTTCCTGGCTGCTGCAGATTTCTTAATACTGACATAAGTTGCTTAGTATTTCTTGTTTTTCCATTTGCATTTTGTTTGAAATGAGGCTGATTCTACTGCCATAAAGGGTTACGTGTTTGTAATGTGCTTTGTAGTTGTATTGCCTTGCATTTCCTCACTGAATACCTCAGCAGTATTACTTGTCATATGGAAGGAGTCCCCAGCTGGCATTTAATGAAAAGGTAAAAATATCACAGAGAATGTTCGTAAATAGTCTTCTGTTAGTTAGTGGTCTTCCTCTTATGCTTCTTATACGGAAATCCTATCAAATTTAAGCAACTTAGGAAAAACTTCCAGGTAGAAGTACCTGTTTTTTGTTTTCAAAGACAAGAATGTTAGCTCTTGTAACAGTGATTCTTCATTCTTCATGTATGCCCATGTTTAAAGACTAACTGGTGAAAGAAAGAAGACCCAGCAAAAGTTTGCTTGGGGTTACTTCCAGCAAATTCCAGGAAACGTCTGCATGCTTGGTACAAAATCTTTTGAAACTCATTAACAGTGATGTTTTCAGAGATTTTTATAGTAAGACTGCATGGTGCAGATTAGCCTCGTGCTAATATAGTGACAACAAATTAAGTAAGGAGAAAATGAAGTAGTAGTCACACAGAATATCTGATTGCAGAACATTTTGCTCTCAGCCATTTATTGCACTTGTTTAAACCTTTCCTTAAAGTAAATGTCTGAGGCAATAATGAAGTATGTAACTGCCTAGAGTATCAGGACGTCTTAAACGTTGGTTGCTTTCACAGGTTGCAAAAAAAATCAGTCTTCTATAAATTGCTTTTTCTGAAACATTAGGGTAAAGCTCCATTTAGTGTTAAAACCAACGAAAAAACACTCAAGTCTGCGTCTTGAATTGCTTTGCCCTTTAGACTCCCATACATGTTTTGAATTTAGCTTGCAGCCATAGCTCCCCATCCCAGTGGCATCTGGAGAACTGAAGCTTGTGTGATGAGAAAGCATCATGATTGAAACAGAGCAAAAATATATCGTTTGGGATCCTTATTTCCATTGTTTAGACTATTCCTTCCACCTTTTGATAGCTCCTGTTATGCCATAAATATAAGCCATAACTTTTACTTTAATGGTTTGGTTTTGGAAAATGTTCTGTTATTTGTGTCTATGAAATTATGCATGGATATAGAGGCTTTCTTGGCCAGATCTGTTCAAGGTGCTGTAACTACTGGAAATGTGACATGGCTATGACTGGACATTTCCAAAAGGAACCTCTTGATGGGGAAGCAGCAGCGTTGTCATGGTTATGCAGAACGTGAGTGAGTTGCCATGGCAATGTTACAGATTTTTGTAGTGACTCTTGTTAGACCTCAGCTGGGTATTGGCTCCTTGGTCCTGCACCCCTTCAGCTTGCTGAAACTCAGGATTTAGTAATAACTAGGCATATAGCAATCATGCCAAGTTAGCAAATAAACGCTACCAGGTTTTTAATCACCATTAGTTCAGGCACATAATCATGATCTGCAATGCTGGGAATGGCTGTATGCCATAGAGTAATGCAACAGGAGGAAATAGAGGTTACAATAAGAGTTTCATTTAGCTGCTCAGTGCTGCACCATGTAATGCTGCACGAGTGGTAAAACCTTATTTGCTTTAAGGTAAGTAGAGGCGACAATTTTATGATTAGTATTAAAGTACTGGGTTGTCAGTGTTGTCACCGCACAGCACTTGGAAAGACGAAGAGCTTAATCTTGGGGAAAAATGTAAGTGCAAAGCCTGGACATGCAGGTCTGCCGTTCTGTGGATGCAGCCTATTTGCAGATCTGCAGGAAGGAGGACAGGGGCTTTAGCAAGGGGTGAGAGCCACAGGGCGGGAAGGCAACACAAAATGAAGGCTGCTTGCTTGTGGCCTGCTCTTTCAGTTATTTTCAGAAACTGTTACCATTTGTTAACTTCAGGATAAAACAGCTGAATGTAAATGTGCTCTTATTGCCCATGTTACACTAACTCTGTCCTGTTTTCATGAATGAATCTTCTATTTTTGTAATAGAGAACTGTGTGCTTGAGCACTAGGGGACAGGTAGATACAGATGCAGATGGAGGTGACCAGTACATATGAAAGAGGGAACGGGGCACAGCTGCGTGCTGCTCTCCTCCTTCCTCGGAGCTTCTGGTGCTTTTGTGTGGCAGGGTGGGAGCACAGCGGAGCTGCTTTCCACTCCTCTGTGTGCAGCTGCCCAGGGTAAATGCGAGTAGACCAGCAGTGTGGAGTTGGATATGATTATAGAAGCTGTGCAAAGGTCATCGGAGTTTAACTGAAGCTGGAGATAGTGTCCTTTGAAACATGCAGCACCTGACAAGTGAGAGCATGTCTTAGGCATTGTTTGCACAGTTTGCAAACGCTATAGTTTGCTCTTTCTGGGAGGAAGAATCACAACTTCTGCTTGAACATGGCAATTTGCATGGTAAATTTCGTGCTCGGTAAATTTCTGCTCTTTAGTTCATGATGAAATGGGTGTCAGGTGGCCTTTGGACAGGTCTTGATGTTGAAAAGAAAAATGTGTGTGTGATTATTGCAATGCTTGAACGTCTGAGCGAGACTTTGGATGAAATGTTGGATATTAGAAAGACATTTTTAATACCTTGTTATCCTGGTTCATCTGGTAGTGTGGAATTTCCTACCTTCCCTTCTGCCTTTGTGTGTGTGATGCTTATGTGAGCAACATAGAAATGAGACCACTTACATATGGAGAACAGTGACATAAAATGAAGTGCCAGCAGGTAGGGGAGATAGTCCTGGTAGAAAGCTTCATTTTTATTTGTATTTTTAAAATTTGAACTACACACCTGATGGGGTATTTCAAGTGGAAATGATCAACTCCTTGTTACGTGTGAGGTACCTTGTGTTAGTTCCTTTTTCACTTCAAATGCCATTAAAAGATTTGAAACAAGTTTAAGCTGCAGCCAAAAACTGAGTCTCCTGAGTAACATGAAGAGAACTGGAGCAATGAGTGAAAGTCACTTTGTTCTTTGAGCTTCTCCATGCAAATGCAATTCAAGTAACTGACATTTGTAAAGACAGTGTGACAAGTGTACAAACTCACTCAGAATGGAGTTGTGATTAATGCAATGAATAGTCTTAAGGTGGCTTTGGCCATGGCCTTTTAAGAATAAAAACTAACGCTTCCTAGAGTCACGGGTGAAGTGAAGCAGAACACGACAAACACAGTGGTGTGCAGAGTGCAAGGAGAGTGGAACAGCATGCTCGAATTCACCTACAGCAACGGGGAGACAAAACACGTGGACTTGACAAAACTGCTGGTGACAAGAAAACGAGTCCGGCCCATTGAGAAACAAGGACCATTTGAATCTAGGTAAAATATCTATTTATTACCATCTGACCCTTTTTGTCCTGAGCAGTCTGGTGAATACCTTGGGAGGATTTGCAAATGAAGATATTATTTGTGAATTATGCTTAGCAGCAGCGATCTTTATTTGCTTCTAAAAAACAAAACAACAATGAAACCCCTGAAATTAAGTGCATAATAGCGATGAGAAATCAGTACCACAGGTGTTTGGCTGTTTACCTTGTCCCTTTTGTTCATGGACATAGTCTTATGAGTTGAAGTGCTGCTAGAGCAAAGCCTCATTATCTGCTTTGTTTTTTAACCATCAGCTACGCGGCTGGGCAGTTCCAGCCAAGGGAGGTCCTCCCAAGAAACTGCCTGTTGAATTCCACTTCCGTAGCAGCTTCTAAAGGGTGTGCAAACAGACGTTAGACTGGCGCAGTCAAAACCTCGGAGCCATTCTTATCTGCTCCTTACTGCTGCTGTAGATGTAAGGCTTGGCCACGAGCCCTTCCATCTGCGCTGCACCATTACGTTTTGTCCTGTGTTAGTTTGTCCTGTGTAAGTGGAGGGGAGTGCGCAATAATCCTGCTCTGTAGTGTGAGGCTGCATACCGAGAAAACTTTCGAAAACTGAAGTTACAAACTTGGTTTGTAGGAGGCTGTGGCAACGCGTAACAGAGTCTCTGCGGGATGGAGACATCGATAAGGCTACAGAGCACAAGCGAGCCCTTGAAGAACGACAGAGGAATGAAGAGAGGCTTCGTGCTGAAACAGAAACACCTTGGTGTACTAAATACTTCCTCAAAGAAGTAAGTCCCAAAGTAGATAGCTGTCGATGAAGGCAAAGGCAGAACTACAGTCAAAGCAGGTGCACGTGTGGGTATGTGTCCTGTCAGAACAGAGTATTTGGCCTTGGGTCTTATAGATTAGCTCCGTGGGATCCAGAGGAGTAAGGTGACGTACCAGCTCCCAGGTGTGACTTTACCTTTCGTTTCCCAAATGCTCTTGTTTTGTAATACTGTACAGTGAAATATTTGCCTGTTCTGTGATTCTCCCTTTTACTGAGCTCTTCCCCATTGCATGTGGAAAATGGCTTTACGCGTATGTGCTGTATAAGCAGACTGCCACAGTAAATACCTGAGGAAAAGAATCAGCGGTACTAATTGCGCTTATGTTGTGTCCATGTAAACGCAAAATATTATTGTTAGGAAGGAAGAGGAATTTATTCTGTATTTTGAACTTTCTGTTCTTGCACATTATGTTTTGGATGGAGCGTATTTGTTCAGTGGCTTATCCTGCATTGCAATAATGGTAGTAATAATAACATAGTAAGACTTAAGTTAAACTGAAGGCTGCCCAAAAGACAGGAGACTGCTGATGTGGTAACTTTAAAATAGGCTTTCCTTGCAATCCAGATGATAATGGAACTGCATCGAGATCTTTGAGACCCATGCAAGAGGTTAGGACTCAGCTAAAACCTAACTGTGGAACCTTTACCTACTAAATTGCAGTAATGTGACTCCCCTGCCTTTTTCTTCAAGGTATCTGTGGTCTAGCAAGGTTTTAAAGTATAGGTTAAAAAGGTGATGTGTATGTGATCGGTTTTTTTAGGATCATTAGCTCCAATAAGCTTTTTTGTTCCATAAAGCTATGTTAGCGTGATCAGCTCAGATTTAGACATTTATGTTGTTTGTATCTAGATTTAGATAAGGTCAACTTCTGTCACTAATGTGAGAGAGATCTACCCAGAAAATTTTAAACGTAGTCCAGAGGTACTTATTTCCAAGAAACCAGTTGGGCTGTGTTAGAGCTAATAACCACTGGATAGCTGCCCCTCTGCTGGTGCCTTATTTTGTCTTTTTAAAGAAATCTGGATCATGGAGTTGAGAAGAATGGCTTTCTATCTGGGTTAATTGCAAGTGCAGCCAGTTTCCAGAGTGCGCTGTAGCTCAGCGGGAGTCGTGCATGTTCTGAAGCAGTCTCAGAAGCCTGCAGAGTTGATCTGTCTTAGTCTGTGGGAGTTAAAGTTAGAAGCTATGTCCCTCTGGTTTTCACAGCTATCAGTCTACTAGCTGTGTGAAGAGACTTCTACCGAGGCAGTGTCTGTATTATAACTGTGTTTTCTCTTTAAATTGCAGGGAGACGGCTGGGTTTATCATAAACCCCTCTGGAAAGCAGTCTCTGCTGTACAAGCTCAGCAAACGGACACTAACTAGAAAAGCTGCTTACAGATGAGTTTCCTGTTTCTGATATTCTCTCTTTCCCTGTCTCTCGAAACACAGTAATCACACTGAGTGTCCCCTTTTTATGTAATAGTGAAAACTTAAATGAGCGTAAAGAAATAAACTAGGGCACTTTAAAGCTGTTCAAAACGAGGTGGTAGAGACAAACTTGCCAGATACATTCAACCAACTTGTTTTTTTGTATGATCCAGAAGATTTTATCTGACTTCTATAAGATTCTTCTAAGTAGGTCTGATTGCAAAAGCTGCCTAAGAGAAGAAGGAACTGTTTGGTTTTTGGAATGACGTGGGAACTTTTTTCTACATCAAGCTCTAATAACTGAAACATGCTCAGTACCCGTGTAGACAACAGCACCAACAAATTGCTGCTTTTATGCCCGGCATTAAACCTTTTTTGGCAAAAACTGGAGAGGTGTTTGGAAGACGTGCCTGAAATCAGTGTTAAGAAACAACTGGATTGTGACAACTTTTTTCTTCAGAGAGAATGCGTGCATGCATCAGAGGAATATGGAATATACGTAGAGACTACCGTTCTTTTTTATGGATTTATAAAAGCAATTAGAATTGTAACCATGGAGAAATTTTTCCTCTGAAACATTTTAATATACTTGAAATAATTGACTTGAATTGGAAAAGTAATTTGAACACTTTTCAACTCCTAGTTTTATTAAATCTTTGAGTGACTTTGATTTTTTTTTCTCATGTTGTAATGTACTGAGGTTTGGCCTTTTCTCCTCCACCTTCTCTTCTAAGGACTAAGGCTTTCAAACAGAACAGAAACTACACGATTTTGTATTTAAACTTCTCTACCCATCAAATCATCGCAAAGGTGAAGTATCAGTGTTACAAACTATCCTTTGGATTGTTTTGGTTTTTCTCCTGTGGTGTTATTCAGAACAAAGCAGTGAAATGTGGCCTGTGAATACATGGACTGTAGGCTTTGGTTTTTCATCTTACCATTAAAAAAAAAAAAAGCAAAAAGCTGATTATACTGAAGACTGGGTATTGATTTGAAACACAATCAGATATCAGGAAACTGTATTCAGGTACAAACATCCTTTGTTTTTTATAACTATTTTATTGAAGTCTAAGAATTGCTGGCAATTAAGAATAGTACCTACTATGGCTTTCGTTATTGTTGTAACTACAAGCTACCTTAATTTTTCCAACAGTGGTGCCTTACTCTGTTTTTTCTTCTGATGTAGTCTTCCAGTCAGTGTATATAACATTATCTGCCACTTCCCAGCCATGGCAATGGCTGCACCTGATCCATCCTCATGAGAACTCACATCTTTGTGATCTGGTAAGGTGTTTTCTGCGGAGAAGATACAAGTGTAAGAATGCATCAGAAGGTTTAAATAACCATGTTAACTTTCAACACAAACTGTAAATTGTGCAAAAGAAAAAGTTGCATTTATGCACAACTATTTTGATTTCTTTTTTTTTTTGCTGTGAAATGCACTGAGATCTCCATGCGAGTCATAGTCCCTTTGTGAGAGGTGGGGGTGGGAACAATAAAACTACAAAATAAATGATTTGTTCTGTTTGCTTTCCCAGAGATCAGGTGGCCAGGAAGAATTGATTGTTGTCTTTTATGCTGGAGATCTGTCTGTCAGGGCTTTCACTGGCCCTTAAAGCGGGATATTTTGGCACTGTGCACTTCAGTAGTAACTCTATTCTCCAGCAGAAGAATGTGTTTTAGACCCTGCTGTCTTGTTTGTGATATTCTATACAACTACCCTGTCTTCTTAGTTTTGGTTATCTATTGGGCATTTTCATGTTCAACCAGGAATAAAAATAAAAATGAAAACCATGGGATTAGTTCCTCCTTGTTTCTGGTTCTGCAGCACATTTGGGACATGCTTCTCAGGCAATTCAAGGATTTGGGGTAGGAATCATGGTGGCAGCATGTGGGCCTCCTCTGTCTAGGAGTTCTTTGGTACCTGTACCAGGCTGGGGATGGGCAGAGGGGAAGAACATAGACTGACAGTGCTTTGTATGTTTCCTAGTTGTTTTATCTCTGTCACACGGTGGATGCTCTTTAAATAAACGGCAAGGGCTCTGGTGCAAAGTCCAAACGTATTCCCCTAGCGTATGCTCAGCTGATAAACTTGTGCTTATTAAAATACAGATCCATGACTCAGTTGCTGAGCTCTGGTTGAAACTTTGATTTGTGAGTGTGTCAAGGTGATGGCTGTAAAGCAGACTGAAAAGCTCACATATTGACCCTAAACCCATTTGCATTCCTTATATTATATAAAGTCAAGTTATTTCTCTTCCACCGTTGTCTGGGATGCTTATGGTTTCACATTGAGAAAGCTGTTACTAGTTTTGTTGTGTAAAAAAAAAAATACAGCAATGCTGAAGTAGTAGTCTTAAAACATGAGATGAATCCTTTTAACATATAGGTGCTGCTAGGAAAAAAAGGTAAAATCTTCCTTTGCTCGGATGATCACAAGAACTGGAATGGCTTCATGGTGTGAGTTTAGCGATGATGCAAATTTCTTGTTATTTCTGGAAACAGAGGATGTAGCTGAAAACAGTTTTTTTAAAAAAAATCTAGCCACCTAATATCCAACATAAATTATGTGACATTTATTTGATTCTTCTAAGAGTTGCGAGTACTCAGCAGACTGCTATGTATTTTTCCCACTGACCAGATTTGATTCTCTTGCATAACTACTGTTGTTCCCATCTTGTGATTTCTGGAGTGAAAGGAAGGGATCGCTGCTGCTTCCTGTATCGGTGTCGTGTAGAACCACAGTGTGTTAAATGGGGAGCATGGCAAAATTAAGGATTTAGGCTTGTTCCCCCCCTTTTTTTTTTTTTTGGCTTGGTTGGGATCTCCTGAATTTAAGAGCAAAGTTCTTACTGGTCTCAGTGGTTTTAGGGCTTCTGGAGATATAGGTAGAGCTTGGAGCTTAACTGGCCCTCTTCAGAGGTGCTGGGTATCCTGCTGCTCATGGAGAGCTGAGTGTGGCATGTCACTGTTTAATGTGGAAATGCAAGTGTATGATCCTGAAAGCTTGGTTGTTGACTTGTTTTTCATTGGGGGGTGGGTGGAATGAATGCGTAAATGGCAGAGTTTGTTTGCAGGCATGGGAGGGGAATAAATTAGGAGGCATTTCTTAAAATACTCTTCTGAGTAGAGTATCTACAGTGTAAACTACTGAGCCTAGGGCAAAATCTGTCTCCCTAGGAGAATTTCCAGCCTTCAGAATCGGAGCTGCAGCCTTCAGCTTTCAGTTCACACAGGCTGACCCCTCTGGGTCCTGGTCGCCTCTGGAAGAAGACCAGGTCAGAGTGCATTTTAAAGCCTCTTGAACTGAACTTGGAAGAAAAAGTGAATATATTCACCAGTGCTATATCCAAACAACTTCATGAAAAAATCGGTGGGGAAACTTTGCACTGAATATTACAGGAAAGAATGATCTGACAGCGTAGAGGGAGTTTGGTGTGTTCTCAGTTTCTCTATTAGAAAAGCTGCATCATGCCCTCTGTTCCTCCTGGGCATACAGACAGAGCAGTGATTAATGCATTAAATAAATAAGGCTGAAGTTGGGTGGGTGGAAAGGGTGGTGTTTATGGTGAACCAGAGAAGATATGCTTCGAGAGACAGGATTAACTTGGTAAGATGACAGAGGTAGCAACCAGGTGGGCGACTGCGGAGAGTGACAGGTAGGGTAACAGTTGCAAGTGGAAACTTGTACATCACAGCTGATGCAGCTTTTTGTTATTTAGATTTGATGCAACCTAATTCATTCCCCTTCTGAGGGAATTAGAGACATTTTTGTGCTACCTTTAGTTTAGGGGCTGTGGAAGTGTTCCAAAAAGGCGGAAACAACAGTGAGACGAGAAGAGCTTTTTGTATGTGCTGGCGCTGTCGTAGCCATGTGTTTTGAGAAACCAAAGCAACCCTGCGGATCTCCTTTGCTGCTGCACATCGGGGAGCCTCGGCTGGAGGCTGCTTGTGGCCTTTACGTGGTTTACTCCCTTCCCCTGGCATCTGGAGGTTGATCCATGCCATGCTGGCAAGCAAACTACTCCTCTTTCCTGCTCTCCTGGGAGAACCTCTGTGTAGGTGCATGTCAGGTATGGGCTTGCAGGGCTTCTTAGTAGCAGCTAAGGTTTTTATTGCCTTTTGCTTGCAAGGATTAAGATTTGCAGTGCCAGGGTTCAGTGAGGTGTGACTTACCTTTCGTGTTGGGTTAATTGCCTTTCCACTGCAGAGGCCATCTGGCTTGGTCCGGTGGTTATGGGAAGGAAAGGTCCCAGCTCTGCCTGATCATGTTTCTTCAGGTTGAGTAACGCAGCGGGGTGCGTGTGAAAGAGCTGCAAGAAGAATTGGCCAACGTGCCCGTGTTGACAGGATTACTGTGGTACGGACCTGCTGGTTGGAGGCGGCTGGAAACCAGACTGGGTACCAGGGGGGTGGGAGGGGTGGTGGTGGTGGAAAGAACTGTCCAGACATCCTGAATGGAGACTTCTTAGGCTGGAACAGCAGTGCCTGCGCATGCACGTTTTTCTTCTGTTCAAGAAATTCCACATGGCCACCTTAATCATTAAGGACACCCAGGAATTCCCCATTTGAAAAGAAAAAAAAAGTGTGGGGGAGTTGCAGCAAATCAGGCTTCGATAAACTGGGTTATCGGGTATCTTCACAACGTATTAAGGACTGCCTGATCAACTGAATAACTTCTTGGGTGCTGGCTTTTTTTCCACTGAGAATCATTTCAAGTCACTACCTCATCTCTTTGCTGCTGCTACAACAGTTTTGTGTTTTTTTTTTTTTTTTTTGGGGGGGGGGGGGGGGGTGAAGTGGCTTTACAGTCAAAGTGTTTTGACTTCTGTGGAATAAGCAGTTAGGGGAGAAACTCGTGATGACTGCATGGAAGGACTTCAAAAGATGAACGTGGAGTTCAGGTGCTTATTAATAAAAGATTAAACATTATTATTTTAAAAAATAATAAAAGAAATGCTTTGCATCATTATACACTTAAAGTAAGTACAAAATCAGTTCATATACACTGTTGCACTTTAACCAAAGTATTGATTCCACAGTTCACTGTATCTGTGGGAGGAAACAGATCTCATAAATAAGTTATGTACTAGATCTTAGTTCCATTTGGAAAAACGAAGGGAGGCTTTTTCCCCGTGAGCTGAACGCTCCTGGCGTATCCTCCTGCTTCTCGCGATGAGGCTTTTTGCCTGCTGTGTCACTGCACGTTTCTGCTCCCGTCGCTGTCCTGGTGCTCCCCGCCCGGGGAGGCCGTTTTGTCGGCCTCGTTGTCCGTGTTGTTGTTGAGGATGTCGTCGCAATCCATTTGCGCCATCAGGTTGAAGCGCTCGGCCACGCAGTGGGCGGTGAGGCGAGCCTCGGGGTCGTGGTCCCAGCACTCGGTGATGGTGTCGCACAGAAAACGCATTCCCTGCGGGTGGAAGGGCTGAAATTAAGGGCTGAAGGCAGGAGGAAGGGAAGCTAAAAGCTCATCTAAAGCAAGTGTTTTAGTAGGCTTTTGACAGCTTCCTGTGGAAATGCCTAAGCTTAAGCACAGGAGGAAAAAGCACTGGAAAGCTGTGGCAAATGCCAACATTTGTACTGGTACTGGCACCGCTCGGGTCGCAGCAGCATCCTCTGCGGACATGGGGTCTGGTCCCAAGCATTTTTCACCCTGCCAGGAAATCCTTCCTGAAAGCTGGCGTGTGATCACTTGGGGGGCTTTAACCAGGGCCCCAAGGGACTTACGCCCTCCATCTCCTCTCTGCCTTGGCCGTTCGCATGGAGCTCCCTAAAACCAGGAGGGCGAGGGGAGGTGCAGGTGGTGACCCGCAGGGCTGGGCGGAGGGGGCAGGCAGGGGCGGCTTGAAGGCAAGTTTGGAATTAAGTTTAAAATTAAACTTCTTCAAACATACTTCTTGTTTCAGCAGCTTCCTCAAAGGGCCAGCCATGCCAAAGACTCCTTGCAGTGTGCAGCTGAACTTTTGTTTTCTTGCCACAAAATAGCGTGTTACGTGGGGCTGGGTGCTTTTCTGCGTGCTTCAGAACACGTTCAGTTCCTCTTGGCTACAATGGTTACAACCCCCAGTAACGTGTGGTTTTTTTTCCTCCGTTGGCGTAGTGATGTGAAGAGTCCCAATATTTTTAATTAAACAGTAGTGTCCTGCTGGTGTTCCCCCCTTTTAAGCCAGTAATGCAGCTGCACCAGAAGCCCTGTTGAACCTCCCTTTGACTCTGTGATTCCTATCATGTGCTATTGCTTTTCTCATCATTGTCAACCAAGGTTGCACCACAGTGGAAAAATCATTATTCTAAATAAAGCATCATGTTTTTCAGTGGTTTTGTGCATTTCTTAATTTGCAATTAAGAGAACAACAAAAAAAAAAATCTCATGAAGATGAAAGAAAACCACAGGTCTCAGTGGTGTGCCACGAGTGTCGTCTGTCCTGCACCTTTCTCTGAACCCGCTGCTCTGTGCCAAGGTTTGTTGTACTGAATGTTGTACTAAATCTTCCGTAATGGACCCAGATTAGAAGTAACGGGCTTGTGCAGTGAAACTGACAGATGGTGCATTTCAGTGCTTCTGATATCACTCATTTGCTAGCTTAATTGAGAGGATTTGAAGATAATTGATTAATGTGCAAAAATGAGCTAGTTTAGCTGAAGCTCTTTAAAATAAGCCTTTTCTCAACTAGAAGATGGCACTTAGATTGTTTAGTCACCAGCTCTCTGTGCTTGCTTTACGCTGGAATCAGGACATCTATTTGCAGCTTGCCTCATAAACGTGGTGATGCTCTCTTGACTGCTGCATTTTGTTACGCTCGTGAAGTGGGCTTAGTTTGGGTTTGGTACTTGGTACCCCGGGTTTCTGAGGGATGCTGCTTGCTCTGTCTGGCTATAGTTTTACCAGTGTATTTTTAGTAGCAGTATTGACTTAAGCTCCCAGTGCTCCTTCCTGCCCTGCACCAGCCCTCCAGCAGTGACAGTACAGCAGTCTGCTCAGCAGCCTCATAAACCAGCTCTGGGAATTTATCTGGCCTAAATAATCACTTTTTTTTAAATGGCAAAATGAGCTGGAAGCATGGGCGTTTACAAATTGTCTGGGATACTTTGGGGATAATGTTCTTTAATGGGCTTTGTTGTGCAGCCTTGCAAGCAGCTGCGCGGCACGCTGGGTGAGTCAGCTCTCGGGGAAATTAGTGCTGTGACCCCAAGGATGGCAGCTGAAAATCCTAACCCATGACTAGCAGTCGCTTGAGTGAGAGGGAGCCCTATGTTGAAATGCAAAAGCAACCTTTGAAGCGATGTAACAAGCTGGTTTTCTTCGACAGGACGATCTGTGGGTGCTTCCCCTGCAGGCGAGCACCTTGTCTCGCCAATGTTGGTGTCGCCCAGCGCACCTTGGAGGTAGCCCGGGGGCTGGAGGCACCGAGCGGCAGGAACTGGTGGAACTGGTGGACTTCTGCTGTTTCCCAGCAGATGGTGCTGCCCTGTGCTGCATCCTGGGGAGGCTCGTTGGGAAACGCTGGGAGTGTTTCTTAAAGCCAGGCTTGTAGGGAGATGTTTATTAGACCAGCTAATATTAGTCAGAGGCAAACTTTCAGGAACACAACATGGCTTTTCTGTTCCTCTTCCCCAGTGACTATTAGGTGGTCTAATAAAAGTCACTGGCTTATAAACCTCGCTCTGTTTGCGTGCTAGACCAACCCAACTACAGCGGCATTATTTGTCGGAGGTAATTGCAGTCAGCCCTTGTCCAGCTCCGCAAACAGCGCAGTTATGGTTAGGCTCTATCAGGGTGTGATTTCTGACAACCCAAGCCTCTGTATGTTTTTCTTGTGGTTTCAAAGTTTATCAGGGACCCTGGGAGGTGAATGTTTGAGATGAATACTCAAAGGCTTCAAACATGCAGCACTGCTGATTTAAGTTCCCGTATTTTTACTACATCAAGGGAAAAGGCTGGGTGAACTTCAGCTGTGAACTTGCTGACTGATAAACTCACCGATGGTCCAACAGAAACCACGGATTCATTTGATGCTGGTTGCAGCTTTGGTCAGCCAGGTACCTTGGGGCTTTGGACAAACACCTTTCTGAGAGAGATGTAGGGAATATGTGGCCTTCTGCAGTCATGAAACTGTGTCTTTCCTCTCAAAAAGTCTGGCTTTGTATGCTGTGCAGTCAGTGGAAGCAGTGTGTTTTAGGAGTGGATGGTGCAGAACGATCTGCAACAATCAATGACCGAGCGCTGCAGGGCCCTGTGAGCCAGCAGTCCTAATGTTTCAGCTTGTTTTTCAGATGAGCTGAAATGTGGATGAGTTTATGGTGTTTTTCTATATGACGTGAGATTTAAGAAGTGCCATTCGGCCAAGATTTAAAAATCACGCTCGGCACGTGTTACCCCTCGTGTCCTCAATGCAGGGAGGAGAGTACTGGATGTGGGGAAGAGGACACCATGTCAGGGCCAGGAGGGAGCCGTGTGGGAGCAGTATTTCTGGAGCTGGTTGTTCTGGGTGTGTTTGTGGGTGCCTTTAACAGCGTATCTCATTATCGCTGAAGTGTTTCTGTTCTAGAGCACTGGACTATGCTTTCTGTGCTGAGATGCTGTGCTCTCAGACCCTCTGAGCTAACGGCTGCTGGAAGGCTTTCCCTGGGGAAGACGTGAGCCTTTCAGTTTCCCTGTTTCTCAGCTTCACGCGTGTTTTCTGCCCGTCACTCAAGGGAGAGGCTGCCCATCTTCCCTTTTCTTGTAAAAGTGGACATCCTTCCTCCCGTGTCCCAGGTCCTGCCCTCAGAGGTCCGAGGTTACCTCTGAGCTTGAGATCTCCTCGACCAAGCGGGCAGAAGCCCGTATGCACCTTCCTCCCCGCCCTGCCTGCTGTGGGAAGGCTTGATGCAAGGGATGGCATGTTCCCTGAGCCACGGGTTTCTGGATGCAATGGTGATGGCAGAATTGGAGCAGACTCACAGGAGTTAGTGTTTCAGGAGACTTGTGCTGAAGTGCTCTGTTTTGCTGCACTACAGCACCCACGGGATGGCTGAATGCCATCGCCTGGCGTTCCTAGTTTCTGATTGTGGTCACTTATTCACCAATTAATTTTTCTCTACCCCTGGTTGATGGCTTTAAGTGGGTCTAGGGGGTTTATCTGAGCTCAGGCAGCCGTGCTGATTTGATTGCAGTTTTACTAATTTGCAGGATGGGTCAGTGAGGTGGGGCAAGGTGGGTTGCTCCTGCCTTACCTGATGTACCAGCCAGCTGCTAGGGATCTCAGGCCGCCCTCTGCCATGCAGCACGATGTCTCTCATGGTGTCCACGCAGGGCTGCTCCTGGACTTTCGACCCAAAAGGCAGCTCGTAATTCTTTACCTCTGCAAGGAAGTGACAGCAGTGTAATAGGACAGTTTTTGTACACTCGCTGCCTTACTTTGGTGTGTCCTACTGGACGTGAATAAATGTGTTTTTATCAGTCTGCAAAAACTGATCTGGAAACAATTTAGGATTTGAACACACAAGTATAGTGCCAGGTTTTAAAGGTGGTTTTCAGACAGGTTGGGCGAACCCCCTGGCCGCTTTCCTGAACGTAGGAGTGCTGCAAAGGACTTGCTCTTCCTTTGGGTGAAGCGTGTTTTCAGCAGGTAAAATGTGCCATGGGGGTGAAAGACAGGAGAGACAACCGCAATCGGCCTGTAGGCAGGGGTCGGGTAAGAGGAGAAATGGCCCCTGCAGAAGAGCAGCCCCAAGTCAAGGCAGGCCAACGAGGAGCCCCACACTGCAGAGGTGAGAGGCCACCCTTTGTCTTTCCCAACCCCAATAGCTTTAATTAGCTTTAATTTTCTGGCCGCTCACCAGCACCTTGTGGGCCAAGCAAAGATGCTCGGTTGCCTACATTGTGCAGCTGCATCGTGCAGATGCAGCAGGGGGTGTGTTTATACTCTAAGGACAGCAGCTGAAGCCTGAATTGGGGGCTTTCTGATCCCCCAGGTGAAATTCTGGGTTCTGGGTCTGCGTTTACTGAATTTACCCCCCTCGTTCCCATTCTCTTTGCTTTGTAACATTTCATTACCAGGAGATGCTGAGCCCTGGGACAGCCACCCCCTCGTCCTGAAGACCTGAGCTGGAGACCTCCCTGAGCCATCCACCCCCACTAAGCTTTTCTGCAGCTGCAGCCGGAGATGTTGGGGTCCCCTCTGCTGCTCCTTGACCACGGTGCCAGCCCCTTTGAGCCACAGCACATGCAGTGAGAGCCTGGGCAAATGCTGGCCCTTGGTGGGATCTGCCACCAGCTCTTGGTGACCACCCAAAACCACATCCTGTGCCAACAGCCCTGCATCAAGGTGGAGCAGTGTCACCACCAGGGACATGAGGGCTAGGATGGTCCCTGTACGTGTGGGAAGGGAGCTACGAAGTACCAGACAAGCCTGGGTGCGACATTCCTACCTCCCACCACTTCACATCTGGAGGCCATCTCCCACAGAACGAGGGCCATGGAGTAGACGTCCATCTGCTTGAAGGACTCCAGATCTTCCAGGTTCACCCTGGACTCCAGGACCTCAGGAGCCATGTACCTGGCGGTGCCCACCTACCCACGAACAAGAGAAGGGTTAGCAGGGGCAGGGGAGCACACGGGTGAGGTCTCCTGGTGTGGATGGTCAGGTGTAGAGACCACTGCTCTGCCTCCATCAGCCTGCTGTGGCTGTGGGGCTGCCCTCTCTGTGGGCTCTGGAGGTGAGGACTCCCTTAAGGTACCCAAAAGCAGCACCTGGCAGAGCTGCCCTGTGTAATGGGGCTCATCCCATAGGTTTAAGCTTTGACCACCCCAGGTCCCGTTTGTAAAGGCCACATCTCCCACCCGGTGCCACGCATCTGATGGCACGCGTGGCTTGCAAGGGGCCTCATCCAGGGGGGTGCTGAGGGGTCGTACTCGCCTGCCCGCTGTTGGCAAAGTCGTCTACCGTCAGGGAAGGGTCGAGGCGTATGGCGATGCCGAAGTCGCAGAGCACGCACTCCTGCTCGTTCTTCACGAGGACGTTGGTGCTTTTGATGTCCCGGTGGGCGATGGGGATTTTCGGCCGGCCGCAGGCGGTGTAGTCGCTGTGGAGGTGGGCCACCCCGTTCACCAGCGACCCTGCCATTTTTTGCAGGTCCATCCAGCTCAGGACGTGACTGGACAGGTAGTCCTTGAGGTTGCCCCGGCTGTGGTAGGCTGTGATGAGCCAGTACTCCCTGCGGGGCCCCGAGCCCCGGTCCTCGGCTGTGAGGAACTGCAGGACGCTGTCGTGCTTGAGGCTGGCGTCTGTGAAGATCTGGCTCTCGTTCTTCCAGGAGGAGTACTCCTCGCAGGGGAAGATCTTCACCGCCACCGTCTCGTACTGCCCCGAGCTGCTGTGGTTCAGCTTGGCCCTCCACACCTCGGCGAACTGCCCTTTGCCCACCATCTCGTCCAGCTCGATGGGCAGCAGCTCGGTGTTGTGGTTGAGGCTGTTGGCGCAGGTTGGGCTCAGGCTGGCAGGGCCGTCGTCCATCATCACGGACAGCTTCTCATCCCGCTCCGCCGCCCTGCCCGGCTCCGGCAGCGCCGGGGGCTGCCCCTGCTTCCCACCCCATGCCTTGGCTCTCTTGCGGCGCTTCTGCGTGCGGCAGAGGTAGAAGATGACGGTGATCATCACCGCCACCAGCAGCGGCGGCAGGAGGCTGATGGCAGCCACCGGGATGACCTCCTTGCTCTGCAGCATGGAGTAGCCTGCAGGGAGGGAAGCGGAGAGGAAGGCGCTGCCGTGAGGGGCCCGCGACATCTTGTTTTGATCGCGGGTAGGAGGAAAATATGTGGAGCGGTTAATAAGGCGCAGCCGTTCGCGGGGCGGTAATGCAGGCTGCACACAAATCCCATCTGAGCAAAGGGTAAGAACCCAGATGTATGCAATTATTGAGAGGGCTGTTCATTTTAGGTCTCGAATTCAGGCCTGTTTGTCAAGCAAGGGCCTGGGAGGCCGGCCTGCACTCAGTGGGCTGGGGGCGCCAGACCCCGCTGCAGCCACAGCCTCTCCGTGCCGGGGCAGAAATAATGGTGGTAAAGCTGAAGCAAGGCTTGCATGTATCAAATATCTGAGATTGTTAGGGGCTGGGGTTTTGCTGGAGCCCTTCTGCGCACGGAGGGTGAGGAGGGATGCTGGAGGGGAGGACAGGATGGCATGGAGGACCACGAGCGATGCTGCCGTGAGGGAGCATTGCTTCAGTGCTGTCCGTGTGTTGTTTACCATCACGTTGCAGCACTGGCACCCAGCTACCCACCCTGGGCACACTCGCTTTTGTTTTATGTCTTCTAAGCCCCTGTCCGCCTTCAGATCACTGGAGTGTGGGGGGAAAAACCCTAACCCTCGCGCAACGTGTAATTGTCTGATGCTTTGATGTTCGCAATTCCTGGAATAAACATGCTGACTTCAGTAGAGATATTCAAGTAAAATCTTACTCAGAGGTTTTTCTGCCAAGTATAATAACCCAGGGGAAGAGGGATAAGAATCATTCCATAAGCAAAACTCTTGCTGCTTGACCTCAGTGTGTGCAGATCATAATTCAGGTTCTGGAAAAACAGAGCGTTTCGCTATTTTACTTGGCAAATTTCAAAAAACGTGCTGCAGCTAATTTCTGCGGGGCTGTGAAAGCGTTTCTAAAATAGGCATCAGGTTCAAACCACAAGATCAACCTAAACTGATATAAATCAATAACTAACTCAGGAATATGTTTATTTTGGAAAGCGCGAGGCCTGGATATCACCTACTGCTTTAATGGCTTTTCCCGATGCTTAAGATCCCATCTCTGAAACGCTGAAGAAAGAGAAGATATTTTTAAGGGCGTCGCGTGCACGAGTCCTGAAAGCAGTAAGTTACCACAGCTTCAGCAAATTCCTTCATGAGGATGCCCCTTCCCAGTGCGAAACCCTTGCAATGAGGGGGCTGCAGCACGGCTCCCACCCCTGCCACCGAGAGCAGAGGCAGCGGCTCTGCTCTCTGCAAAATACCCTGGGCCTCAGCCCACGCATTGCCCAGCTCTGGGGTTCGGCGTTTTGCGTGCTGGTTGGCAAAAGGAGGCTGTTTGTGAAAGTCCTGGCTGGGGGCGGCATTTCCAATGAGCCAGTTGTCATTTTGGTGTGAAATTATATATCCCAGCATCGGCTCTGGGATTTGACTATCTCTCTTTAGAAGTGTGTGTACCTGTTATGTTTGGCTCAGCGAGCAGCAAAGGACTGCCAAATTTAGCATCATTTACTTTCATTAAAAGTGGCTTGTTTGTTCTGAGAATTTGCATTTTATATGCTTTTTCTTTTTTTCTTTTTTTCCCCCTAGCATTGTGGGAGAAGCTGTGCTGCTGGATCGTAGGTTATACTTAGTATCATTTTCAGCATCTCATGAATTATGGAAAATTAGAGAGGGTTTGCTTTGCCTCTGTTATGGGTCAGATGCCTGATGGGCACTTGGATAGACCTGGTCCAGTTGGAGCTCTGGAGGTCTGGACAAGACTCCAGAGGCTGACGATCTAGCTGGTAGCTTTTCCAAAGCACACCACCCTCCTGAGGAACAGACACGAGCTGCCTCTTTGTTTTCCCCAGCATGGATTTACAGCTGCTGTAGGGCCTGCAGCCATGTGCAGGGAGAATGCTGCTGCAGAAGCCCCAGGAGAGGTGGGGAAGGTGATGCCCAGCACCGCCGCCTGCTGAGCCCTGTCTCCCCGGCACCACCATGCTGCTGGGCAGCAGTCTGGTGCAGGATCTGATCTGGTGTGATTTTCTCAAAGCTTTTAGACTGACTCGCTCTGGGTTACGTCAGCTTTTGGGTTCCCTGGCTGATTTGCCTCATGTCAAAGGGCGCAACCTACTGAAGGACACAGTGCATTTTCCATCTGGTGTTCTCAGGAGGCATTTCTTGGAGGGATGGGTGAGCCACTGGCAAACTGCTGGGCTCAGTGAGGGGGTACAAACTTTACCTACCTCACACAGAAGGTCAAAGAAGACATTGCATCTGCTACCGTTTCTTGGAAATGCAAAGCCACGTGCATAAGCCCAACGCATGACTTATTTATTGTTAGATTTGAGTGCTCCTACCCACTTTAAATAACGCTAGCAAAGGTTACTCACCGTTGGTGTGGTTTTCAAAGATAAGCTTGTCATTGCACTCCTGCTCATCCACGCAGCCACAGATGTAGATGATCCCCTCCTCACTGGGCTGGTGGGTCATGATGCAGCGTGAGGTGTTGTAGTTCGGGACCATGAGGTTTTCTATGGGACGATGTGGGTTGTGGCAGAGCGTGCTGATCCTGATGCTGTCGTTGTCCTGTCTCCTGCCGGCGCCAAACGAACCAACAAAGCGTTAGCCTAGCGGTGCAGCCTTCAGAGAGCAGGCAGCACGGGGTTTCCAGCCCAACATCACCCGAGCATCAGTTTTAAATTGTGTATTGAATGACCTGTTTGTGGTGGCTCTGGTATAATTCTTATTGTATGTGCCTGTGGGCGGCTTTGTTAAATCTCTTTATCTCTTCCAAATGGTGGAAGAGAATTTCTAATGCATGCCAGTAGTAGGATCTGAGCCAGGGACTCTGCTGTTTCCTGTAGATAATTCACAAGTTAATAGGTGTTGGGTCAGGTAGTGCCAGCCCTAAGGCTTAGTGCCCTGCGTGGGATCTGGGGCAAAATCCCTCCTTTCTCAGTGCCAGCAACCAAGCCAGGTGCAGGTGGAATTATTCCCTCCACATTGCTGCTGCACGGTCCAAAGGAAACCTCCAAAGCAAGGACAGCCTCTTCCCAACTAGTGCATTATTCTGCCACAATCCCTGCCTCGGCAGGGCTCCAAAACCCCATCACCTCTGCAGGAGAGAGGTAGGGGACACAGTGACTGTGATGCCTGCCCTCGAGCAATGGCTTGGCTGTGCGCCTCCATCCTCCTCCTCTCGGCATGCATGTGTTGGCGGAGCTGGTTGGCCCCATCTCGTTGATGAATTCCTGGGCTAAATGCTGTTTTTTCAAGCACTGTCCTTGCGTGACCACTTATGCCCACCTGCAGGAGCAGAGCCGTTGGGTAGCTGGTGGGGACTATAATTTAGCAGCTCCAAAGGTCAGAACGTTTATAGAAATAATGTGATGTTGATACAGCTCCTGGGCACATAGCGACTGTACGGCTGTGTCTGTTTCTAAGCTGTGGAAATCTGTCACACGTATGGGGAAAGGAAGGGTTTGTTTTTGGCCTGTGGTCTGACTCTTCAAGCGCAGGGTGCTCATTTTGCTGGAGATTCCCCATTCTCCCTGTCGATGCAGGCAACATTGGCTTAACAAGAGGGTCCAGCAAAACTCTGTCCTGGCACACGGGAGCCCCTTATTTCAGAGCACGGTGAAGCCATCCTTGCTGGTTAGCAGCCCAGAAAAGCCACCAGGGAAGTGCTTTGCTGTGAGGTCTCCTATGCTCGCCGTGCCCCGAGCGGGTTTTGGCAGTGGTGCAGCACACGGGGCAGGCAGCTTGCTTTGGGTGCGGGGGTCGTGGGGATGCGTGGCTCTGACGGCCAAGATGGGGTAAGGTACAGAGCATATGTTATTTTTAATAATGTTGTATTGGGCCTGTGCTATTTGGCCTCTGCATTAGTTTATGGGGAGATAAGCCCGAACTAGAATCACACTTGTGAAACTCCCACCACAGATCCAGAAAAATGCAGATCACCATCCAAACCCCAGGCGCGAGCTCATCTCCACCCCTCGGTTAAGGTCGTGGAGCACCACCAGCAGCCCTCACCACGGGCAGCACGGACAATGGGGCGACTGAGAGAAGAGCCAGCTGGGCAGGGAAGGAGCGTGTTCAAACTGCACGGCTCTTTGGGCACCTTGTGGCCAGTCCCATTGGTAGCCTGGGTGACAATTTTCCCCCAGGGGCCGAGTATATTCCCTCCAGAGCTTTTGGTGGTAGCTGTGAGGAGCTGCCATGAAGAAGAGCTAGAGCAGAGCTGACCCAGGTGGTTTGCATGGTGAGCAAGGGGTGGCAGCTGCACCGGGCCCAGCAGACCTTCACCTAAGGAGGATCAGTGCCTACTCCTCTAGAGCCAGTGTGTAATTAAGGGCTAATGAGGAGCTGAGAGCAGCTGCCAAGAACACCAGGGTGTGACCCTTGTTTCTGGAGAAAAATGGAGGTACAGAGAGATTTCACAATGCCTTGCAGGTCAGCTGGGAAATCGGAAATAAAACTGAAGTGAAGAACCCAGCTTTGTCATCCTCATCCCACTGGAGTGGGTGAAACTGCGCTGGCCTTAGTGCTCCCAGCATTTTCTTGGGAAGCCCAGGGAATTTGAAAGATGTTGGCTTTTCTATGCAGGATTTAAGGTCTTCTCCCCATCTGTGTGCAGGGGTAGTTGGGGCAGAGTGGCAGATTTTTCTGTTTTTGGGGGTGGGAGTGGTAAGGGGCATATTTTGTTTGTTTGTTTGGGTTTCTTGCTGGTCTTGTGTTTTTGTTATTTTTTTTTTTCAGTCCATAATGCAACAATTATGTTGAGGCAAAACCCTGCTGAAAGTGGGGCAGTCCAGTGTTCACACTAATTAGCAGGTTGATATAAAGCCCAGTGATATGTGCTTAGCTGGCTCTCACTCTGGCAGCCAAATTAAAAGGGACAGAGAAGAAAATCACTTTGGGTAGACCCAAAATGGACTTTTGTTTTAGTTTTGCTCATGGGGACCAAAAAGCTGGGGGAGGCGCTCATCCGGGTGTACGTTTGACCCGAAATGCCGGATCATGTTTCCTTTCCAGGCATTTCCAGGAAAATCAAAAAAGGGTTTTTCCCTGGGGATGATACCAGCAGCTTGGTACCAGCTCAAATTCCCAGTTCCCTGGATGGGGACAGACCTTTGGGGCTGTAAATCCTTATCCGCACCCCTGCACCTGAACTGGGCTTTTCCCAGCCTGATGCAGGAGGACATCACGGCTTTTGGGGTCAGCTTTGCCCAGCAGGCTCAGCCTGCAAAGCTAAATTCAGGTTTGTGTGTGCGTGGAGGTCCTGACTGCAGCACTGCATCAGGCATTTATATGCGTAATTTATTTAGAAAATAAACCAGTACTAATTATAGGAAAGACCAAATCACTTTGCAATTATGATTACAGCGGAGTCAACGGGGGAGAAATAGAAAGCCCTGAATGATTTTGGTGTCCAACAGCTCAAGCATGAGTGTCCCCACGAGCTCGTTCCCACAACCCCTTTTTCCCCACATCCCCCTATTCCCTGGGGCTGCAGCTCACCATATGGCCACGCAGATCTCGTAGGGGTCCTCGCAGTAGGAGTTGAGGTTGCAGTTGCTGTAGCACACCTCCTGCTCGCAGGCCGGCGGCGTGGAGTCGCACCACTTGCACAGGTTGGTCTTCAGGCTGCGGCGGGCGCCGGCGCACCAGGCTGCGGGGCACAGAGGGCAGCATCCATCTGATTTCAGCAATTCGCACATTGTTGGGGAAGGAGCCCAAAATGACTCTTTCTACATGGATTTGTAGCTTTTGTTTTGCCCAGCTGCTCAGTCCAACGTGCTTTAGCTGATGGCAAAGCTCGCAGGGAGCAGATGCAGCTCTGTTGGCCCCGCGGTGGCAGCTCCCACCGGACGGGAGCAAGTTATCTCTATTTTTATAGGAACTATTCTCAGTTAAGGAATAAATCCTGGCTAAATTTAAACTTCCTGTTAAGGCTGCTAAATGTCTTTTTTTTTTTTTTCAAGAAAAAAAGTAAAATGAAGCCACTAAATGGCTTATGTAGAAGTACATACTAATAAACATTTAGTGTAAGACACACATGCAGAAGTGCGCAGGTGGGAACTTGAACTACAGCAGCTATTTTTCAGAGGTGTGGGCTACCTGTACTTCGTGGGGAATTTTTATTGCACGCGGAGAAGGATTGCATGGGAAGTTTTAACCCCAAACAGGGCTTAAAAATAGTCATTTCTGTAGAAAGTCTGCCCAGTTTTAGGTTGCTGCTTCGTAAATCTTGATGGTGCAGGGGAAAAAAAGTATTTTCCAGCTGGATTTGTCCAGAAAGACAAGTTTTGGTGCCCAGTCATGGCACACAGAGATGGAGCCCAGCACCTCTGTTCTCCCCAGGGCTCCCTTCATGCAGTGCCCCACCAAAAATGGGCTGCTCCACACCAGCTTCAAAGCTGAGGTTTATTTTGGAGTGCCAAGGCGTGAAGGTCTGGTGGGATAAAGGGGATTGCTGTGGCCAAATCTATGCCCGCTGGTGAGTCCCTTCCTCCCCTGCCTGCAATGCCCTTATTGCTTGATGCCCATCAAGGTTTTGCTATTTATTTATTCACACTCATGGGGCTGTCAGTTACTCATTAACACCCCATGTGAGGCTTTGCTGGAGGGCTCAGGGTGTGAGCACAACGCCCAGCATTCGGTGAGGATCCAGGTTTGCAGTCACCTGCGCTGCAAGGAGCAAGGGCTGATGAAAGAGTTAAACGTGGAAACGAGAGTCAGAAATACAGCAGTAACTGGACAAAATTCTTTGGAGACAAATTGTTCTAAACGAGCTCAGCCTGCGATGCTGTTATCTGCTCTGCAAGAAAGGTCAGAGCAGGAATCTCTCTTTTTTTTTTCCCCCCTCCTTATTCTTTTAGTAAGCTCAACAGAAGTGCACAAAGCCCACTGTGAGTTTCCTCAGAACTTTGTGTCCTTGAACCACGAGCTCGTAGGTACAATTTAACTGCCACATCACTCGTCTTGGCCCTGATTAGACCCAGATGAACACTTTCAATATTAATACGTGGATGATTTAATAAAGCTGCACGAGCAGTAAAAGTAACAATACGCTTCCATAAAGGGGTTCCAGATGTTGCCAAGGCAAATGCTAAACATCAAAATATAAACTTCAAAAAAAAAAAAAAAGAAAAAAAAAGAGCTGGATAAGCAAAACTTGGAACAAACTATAAACTAATTAAATGTGGGTTGAGTTTTCCAAAAATAAATTGAAGCCATAAGGATGTGATGTGAGCCAATAAATAGTACAGTTAGTCAAAGTTATTGTGGAACAACAGTTGGAAAGATGGTTTGAAGTCACCGATGAGGTGGGCTCGCAGTGAGTTTGGCTTCTTATCAATAGGAAGGCTTGTTCTGCTGTGCACGAGAACGGCATCAAATCTCCTGCTATCTATAACCAGGACCCTGGAGAGGCTACGGGGGGAATACAAGACAATCTTCAAGCAGGCGAGGGAAGGGAAAATCTACACCAAATGTGCCTGTGAGAGCAGCAGTGCTGATACCACCATCCAAGCACGTTGGGACGTCTTTCCTCCTGCCTGCTGCTGCCCACAGGGCATCCCCACTCCCCTGCAGGGCCCGTTGGAGCACGGCCATGGGGATGCGAGCGGTATCAGCGAGGAGCAAGCCTGGGTGCGAGGAGGTGGAAGCACGGTGCATTCGTTACGGGGAAGGAGACAGCGCTTCGCAGCTGAAGTGATGGCGTGCACAGGCAATTCGCTTCACTGCAGAGTAGAATGAGTGGTTTTCATTCTCAAATTTTACCTGCTGGGGTGTTTTGTGACAACCCAACGGCAGATGGGCGTAAGCAAAGGCACTCGGTGTGAGATGCTGAGGCACACACTGTCCATCTTCCTCCCGAGGTGGAAGGGATCAAGGCTTCTGCCAGGCAGGACCTGCTCAGGTCTCCTCCTTACGCACATCATGCTTCATCTTTTGCTAGTAAATTGCCCTTAAATTGCACTTAATATTCAAGGATGAAGAACAACTGATCATTTTGGGTCATAAGCACTTCGCGGCGAGGTTTGCCTCCTCCTTTCTGTGTGTCTGCGTGCATCGGGGCACAGCTGGTGCTCGGCCAGCAGTTGCACAAGGCTTCCTTGCCGCTCCAGGAGCTCTCTGCATCCTCTTTCCCCAGCAGGTCAGCCCTGAGCCCCAGACTTTGTGCTGGGGGGAGACAAATCCCACTCTAACCAGTGGGATTTGGGAACTCTGGCATCTCAGCTGGCACCGCAGCTGCAGGGCTGGGCACAGAGGGTGCACCAGGTGGGAATGCCCACTGCTTTGCGGGTTCATATCAGGGCTGGGATGTGGCAGGGACCCCCGGGCAGGTCGGCGGGTGCAGTTGGAGATGTGGGTGCAGCACGGGATGCCGGGCTCGGCCATGAGTCCTCCATCCACTCCCAGCTCAGGACGAGGCTTTTCGCCGGGCCCTCGTCCATGGCTAATGACATGACTGCATAATAACAGAGCCGCTCATAAAATTATTATGAGAACAAACAAATTCCTTCCCTATTATATACAGTACTTGTTTTCGAGACTAAAACAGCAGCGGGGCTGATGTGCTGTGGTTGCTCGCTGACCCACATGTGAGACCTTGAGGATCTGCCCCCATTACTTCCGAGCTGCCACGGGCAGGATGCAGCAGGACAATTCCTACGTCCCTGATTTCCAGGCGATCCGTACAGGGCCAGACGTCCCCGTTGCAATTGTCCGGTGTGATCTGGCCAGCAGGGGCCCTGGGTTTCCTCATTTGGGGAGCCCAAGTTGAGCTGACAGGACTCATCACCCCACTCTCTGCACGTGAGGCTCTCTGGGGACAGCGGCAGCGCGCGCACTGCGCTGGGCTCGGGGGAGCAGCTCTGCCCTCAGGTTTGTGGTCCTGCGCAGTCCCGCAGAACAAATACTGTACTTGGCAGCGGACGTGTGGAGCGAGGAGCGAGCCAGTAACGTTTCCTGGTGAATAAAAAGGGGCTGATTTTGATTGCATTAGACATCGGTGCTTCCCCGTGCCAGAAAGACACACAGTATACATTTCTGGTTTATTTGGACCTTCTTCAAACAGGCTGGTAACTGACTTATTCTACCACTTATTTTTTTCTTTGTAAAAATAACCCTTTAAATTAAGTGTTTAGCAAATAATGCTTAGTCCTATTACAAAGTAAATTGGGTATGGACTGTACCAGCGGACCTCTCAAATCTCTTTCAGATGCTTGAATTACATCATGATCAAACTTCACCCCGGGGACAGAGGAGCTCTGCTGAATATTGTCCGTCCTGCTGTGGCAGCCTCCGGTGTTGCTGGGGTACCTTTTGCAAACTACCTACGTGTCGGCAGAGTGACCTCGTGTTGTTTTGGGACACTGGGTCACTTCATGGCAAGGTACCTGGAGCCAGCGAGGAGAGGTTTCTCTTCGATTTTGGTCAGTCAGTGTCTTTGCCTGTGGGTGAGGACAGGGCGAGCGGTTCTCCATCTGCTCTTGGAGCTGCTCGTCTCCTCTGGCCACCTCCACATCCATCTTGTCCGTGCCCAAGGCACCGAGCTGGGCAGGGCACGTTCCCTGCGGGGGACCTCGAGCTCCCTGCCCCAGACCCCGTTCCCCACCCCCGGTGCTGCTGGAGCTGGGTTCGGGGCCGGCCGGGAGGGCTGCGCGGGCGATTGTCGCCCATATTGTGCTCTCGCTCGTGTTTAAAAACAACAACAGCTCAACTGACTCATAGATCCTACGGCCTCTGAGTCATTTCTTATTTCTGGATTTCACTGCTCTGCCCTTTGCAATGAGGGGAGTTGCATGCACACTCACACACACACACACACATCAAGTTCACATTTGTTTTTCCCCTATAAAAACAAAACGATTTCCATACCATTAATGAAACAGAAATGACTTGACTTCGCATACCCTGGCTTTTATTTTCCATTGTATAAACTGTGCAGATGAAATAACGATGGCTGTAAAGTAAACCTTCTCTCTCTCTCTCTTTTTTCTTTCTTTCTTCTGTTTTTTTTTTTTTTTTTCCTTTCCCTTTCCAGGCAGCCTCTTTTCGAAATAGCAAAGGGAGTCACTTACAGACTTGGCCCCAGCGCTGCGCCTGCTGGGATTAACCCCTGCGTCCCCAGCTCTGCTCTCTTTGCTGCAAAACCACGCAGGGCAGAGGCAATGCCAGCCCCGGCACCGTGCGGGGTGATGTCCAGGGTGCAAAGGTGGCAGCAGGCAGAGCGGGGCACAGAATGGGCAGGGAAGCTCAGGGATGGCAGGGGTGACCAGCGCTGACACCTTGGCCAAATGTCCGCTCTCCTCCATACCACGCTGCAGCCACAGCCTGCGCTAACTAACCACCAAACCCCACTCTCGCTGCTTACAGGGCTTTTACGCTATTACAGAGCGCCCTGAGGACAATCAGCGGGGGCAGTGGTGCCGCTTACAGGGGCAGCAGATGCAGCTGGAGCTGGGTATGCAAGCACGTGCTTGGGAGAGCAGGACGGGGTGAGCAGCATGGAGATGCCCCCTGAGCATTGCCTGCAGTCTGCGCGTCCTCAGGGCTCACAAGCACAGCACAACCCCTTTTCCTGTTCGTACAGCTTGCAGCCCCCAGCACCGGGTCAGCCCTTTTGCCAAAAGCCAGTGGCCGGGTGGGTTGGTGACACAGCTGAGATACTGTTACTCTTCCCGGACTGGGCGATGTGTTTTATATTATTTCTCTTGGATTTATTAAGCATTATGTAACCAGCTAACTGATCCCGCATGCTACAAAATCGCTGCTGATTTCATGTCAGTGGAAAGTAAACAAAAAGCATTCTGAAGTGGCGGGGCTGAAATTCATTTCCACGTTCAAAGCAACCCGTGGAGGATTTTCCCCATCTCCTCGCCACCAGTTTGCATCCAGGCTCTGCTGCAACCCATCAGAAAAGAGTTATGGAAAGTTTGCATGTTGCACACAACAGGGTGTTATAAACAAATCCTCTCTGCTCGCTCTCCGCACGAAGTGATTAAGATAAAAGATTATTTCACTTAATTATTTTTAAGCATCTTTGTGGATTTTCTGATACTCCTTGAAATGGGTCATGCTGGCATGTCGTTTGTCTTTCAGCTGGAGGATTCCTTTGAATATGAAAATCACTCACCAAAGAAGGTTTGGCATTAAAGTTTCAAAAAGAAACAAATGAAGTCCTGAGGTCCTGGAGCTCAGCAGGACCGCATCTAAAGTGACGGGAAGGACACTCCGCATTGCTCAGCTTTGGAAGGGTTATAAGCATCAGGTGAGGCAATAATGATGCTGGTACTGGGCAGTATCTACAAGGAACTCTTCTAGGGGCTCTTCTTGCTGCTGTTACAGACCACAGACATCGTCCCTGCCACTAAAGCCAGTTTGCATGCAGAGAAGTGGAATGGGTACAATGGGTCTGTGCTATTATTTTTTATTCTCTATGTCTTTGAAACCTTCAACAACGCCCCAAAATATTTTTTTTTGTATTTCTGCACTTAAACATCAGTAAGCCAGTGGCTGGGGGATGGCCCCATTGCATGCAGTTTGCGCCATTTGTCAGTAACCCCAAACACCACCTGCTTCACCCAGCCCAGTGTGGCTGCCACGACTGCGCGCAGCCTTGCACAGTCCCACGAGGAGGACAAAGCTGTCCTAAAACCAGGAGGCAGCCCCAAGCTAGGGCTCGTTCCCTGTCCTGGGGCTCACTTATATGGGACCCAGGGGAGGGTTGAGGAGGCCCTTGAGCTGCACAGGATGATAACTACGCCGTTTTCCTTGCCCCCTAAACGCTGAGTGAGTGCTGGCTGTTGCTGTGTAATTACAGTCACTGCCTCCAGAGCCGCTACCATGCCAAGCAGCGCTGCCTTGGCAGACAAAAACAACTGTGAGCAGGCCCAGCAATAACGGTACTTATCCCATTAAGCACTCGGTTAATTGCCAGGCCGAGAAAGTGAACGGCGAGGAGACAGGGAACCCAGCTTTCGGATGAGCAGCGAGGCGGGCGGCCCTCCTGTGCCTGAGGGTGCCACCGGCACCTCGCCAGGCACTAAAGCCCCTCCTCGCCCACCAGAGGCAGGTCAGGACGAGAAGGTGCCTGCCCGGGGCAGATGGAAGCAGATTTTTCAGGACAAGAAGGTGCCTCCCGGCACAGCCTGGCCGCGCAGGGCTGGTTTGGGGTCATCCTGTCGCAAGCCACCGCAGAGACCGCTGAGGACGTAAGAGCATTTGCTTGGGAGCTGGGTGGCGGAAGGTAAGAGCCAACCAACTGCATGACGTTGTTGTCATTACTTTTGTTGTTCTCGTTTCTCCAGGGCCATCAACAGCATATCTTGTCTGCTTTATTTAACTGCAGCTTCTGCACCTCTCCCTCAGGAAGATGCAGCAGAGAGTCCCCGCTCTACACAGAAAAAGCAGCAGCGACAAAGCTGACAGCAGAATAAATCTGTGAGTCTGTTGCAGACATTGCTCGGCCTTTGACTACTGCTATCCAAGAAAAAGCACAGCTTTTTTTTTTTTTTTTTTTTACAATTATCATCATATTGTGCCTTAAAATTTAGTTCTGTGTATGCTTTACAGGCTCTGCAGGAACCTGGATCTTCATGAGCAGATCAAAGCCCAATTTAAAGATATCATCCAAATAGGTAAATGTGTCAGAAACATTATCTGGGTCACATTTGGGCAACAGGGTTCATTGGTTCATTCTGTTTTAAGTGCAAATGGCTTGCTGATGGTTTAGCTGAACTTCCTGAGGAGTGTTTGAAATTCCTGGCACACGTTCGATTTGCCATCTGTTAGGAGGACTTTGATGAGCCCACAAAGAGACATTTGACCAGAGCTGCACTTCATATCTCGTGTGGGTTCCTGTGACTGACCAGCTTGCATTTTCTATGTTTGCATTATTCTGATTCCCCGAGTGCTTGGAAGGAGTGGGGCTTGCAGGGGGCTGGGTGCTGAGCTCCGGGGCAGAGATGCACTGCTCCTTCTCCGCCAGTGCGCTGTCATCATCTTGTTCCAGCACTGCCTGTTCTTTATGTCTGCTAACATTATTATGTATAGTCAAGTTATGCCCTCATTTAGACCGGATCTGACAGTAATTAAGTAATTTGTACTGTCAGAGGGAACTTGAACTTGAGGGTAGCCTGGATACAGATGCTAAAATCTTCCTCGCTTTTCTGAAGGCATCCCCTGTTAAGCATGTAAGTAGGTAAATCGGTCTGGTCTCCTCTTTCATCTCTTTCCTGAAGACATAAAAAAAATCTCTTTTATGAAAATGGTATTATAATCTCTTGAAAAACACTGTCCAATAAGGTTGAATTCAACCTGAATATTTTTCCGAAACAGAAGAGACCAATTGCAACCTGGTCAGAGGGCAGGGGATGTGGTTTGGGCTGAGTGCAGACTGCGAGGATTTTTGCAGGAGTGGGACCAGGGCTTTGCAGGAGAGCTGTTGATGAGGCCTGAGGGGTATTTTTCCTGCACGTGAAAGCAGTGGGAGCTTGTGCGTGGGTGCAGTGCCTCAGGAGAGAGCCAAGAGCAGTCAGCAAATGTACCAAACCATCGTAACCATGCGCTGGGGCGAGTCCAGCCCCCCCAAAATACTCTGTGCCTCTGGTGGGAATGTCTGCCACCATCTTCTACCAGCACCACCAAGTGCCTTTTGACATATTAAAGACACGACGGGAACTGGGCTCCCGGGGGATCCATCGGTCTGATTTCTGTGGATGCTCGTACCCTGGGTCTATTTGGAGCAGAATGATTCATTCGGCTGCCCGTTGCTTAGGGCTCTGTGTCACTTCCCACTGTAAGGCGAGGGGTCTTGTCTGCTATCGTGGACTGGCTGGGGCTAATTTTGGGATCGATCTAGCGTGGAAAAAAATACTTTATGCAGCAAGACAGCAGCTGATTAAGCCTCTTTCACATGGATACTGGTGTTCAGATGCTCCCAGGCAGTGAGAGTTATCCAGCGACATCAGGCAGATGTCCCACGTCGTGTCCCAGCTGCGCAGAGCGGCGACCTGTTGTGTCAGACCCTTGTCAAGGGGGACACGGGTGTTTGCTCTGCACGGGCACAGGAAAGCCATCTGGTTTGGGATGGCTGAAGTTGGGGGGGACCAATGCTCAGTGTTTGCATTGTTACTTGTAGGAAAAAGCCCCACAGGACTGTAACAACCAGCAGGCCAGGAACTTCAGCAAATGTCTCTAGGCTTCCCAGAAGAAGAGATGTAAGAAAAGATTCTCATTCCCCAAAGGAGTTTTGGAACCGTGGAGTTAAAGGGAACATCTCCATCCCCAGTGTGGCAAGGTGAAAGGCACAGCAGCAGGGCCAGCACGTCCAGCATGACGCTGCTCCAACCACTTTGGGAGCCATGGCCAAGGTGTGGGTCAAGCTGGGGCTCTGCAGAGTGACCCCCACAGCTCTTCTCTGCAGCTCCTTTCTGCTGATAGCTGCAAATTGCACACTTGAAAGTTTTTTTTTTTTTTTTTTTCCCTTTAAATCTTGAATCCAGCTGTAAATAATCCTGTCTAGTGAAGGGTAAGACTTTGGTTAAGATATATTCCCAGAGCTTCTCGAGCCCATGTGGGCAGTAGCCCTGCGTTCAGTGCAGACGGGAAGGTTGCAGGGCACAGCTGGATGAATTAATTGCCCCACAGATGAGATGCATTTGCTGTGGTATAAATCAGCTGTCGCTTGTCAGGCATGTTCCTGGCTTATCAATGGGAAGCAAAACATTGCAGCGTAACAGCTCCATGAAAGGCCGTGTCCTGGAGAGCCACAATTGGTGGGAGCATGGTCTGTGGAGGGGATTACAAGATAAGCAGGCTCTCCCACTTCTCCTAAAAGCTTGACAGCTACCAGCAGCTGGCAGGAGAATTCCAGCCCTACATGGGCTGTAATAAGAAGATGAACCAACCGGAGAACAAGAAATATGACTCTGATGGACCTTACAGAGCCTTTCTGGAAGCAGGATCACAGCGGTCTTCTCCGAATCCAGGGACGTGCATGCGGGCGGAGGCGGCTTGCAGCCACCCCTTCATTTCCTCTGAAGGTCCCTAAGGAAATGCCATCCCACAGCTGGGGTCCAGCACTGAGGAGATGTCGCTCTAACCCCCAGGGCTGATAAGGTAGGCAGCTGTCCGTGGCGTTACCTCCGCTGCCAACAGAGCCTCTTCCCACTGGAGGCTTTCACTTGGCACAAAGCATTAAGTGTTAGATGTGGAAAGAACAAAGTGGGGGGGAGCTGCTGGTTTCATCTCCTTGGTGGGACTCTTGGTGGTTCTTTAGTTTTTTTTTCATAGCGAGATCAGATGTGGCACTTCCCTGAAAACATGGCAATCCACAGGAGAGTTCATTAGTTTGTGGCAAGTTGCAGCACTGAGGAAGCCGGTGGAAAGCAAATGTTATTGCAAAGAGTTATTGCTAAGGGGAGAGGAAAACATGGTCCCAAGGAAATAAACTTGATGGAGCAAAACGTGGAACAATATAAAGCTGTAGAGGACAGGCAGTAGGGTTGAATACTTCCTCAGAGTGAAAGCCCCCAGTCATCTGTTTTTAATGGCAATGATTGCTCTCTGCCTGTTCAGTGAATACATGGGACACATCTGTTTAGGACTCCACCTCTAATAGGACCAACAAATATCACGACTGCAGCTGGCTGAACTTTTTTTCACCACCATTATACAAAAATGTCTTTGTGATCATCATCCAATATTGATAACAGCACCAAGAGCAAAAATCAGTTTTGCCTTTTTTTTTTTTAGAAAAGAGTGTGTTTTAATTTCAAGTGCCATGGGATTATATCTCAAAAAGGACTTTCCCCTGAAAACAAACAAAAAAAGCAAAAAAACCCAAAAACACTAAAATGTAGATTTGAGCAGCTCTAATGACGACCAGCCTGCCTCAAGTCTGAGAAAAGTTTAAGAAGCAAGGAGAAAGGAGATGCCCACTTTCCTAAATTTGACACAGCTGTACACTGCCAACTTTCTTGGCCTTGAGTCTCCATCCAATTTGTACCAACAACCGAAAAAGCAGTATCAGGCTTGGAGAAGTGTTAAGGTGGATGAATCACGCTCTTGCTGAGTCTCATGCCAGTTAAAACATTGCAGAGCACTTTGGTTTTGGATTGTCAGGGTTTTCCTTGTGCTTTCCCCTTTATTTACTGGAAAATATATTGCTACAAAGTCAAAGCAAAACAAGGTGCTTCTTGAGAAGGGTTGCTGTAGCCAGCCCTGCTGCTGTGGTGGGCAGCGCCCATGTCCACGCACCACCGTGTGGCCTGGGAGAAGAGCCCTGTGCTTCAGCCTTGGGCTGTAAAGCCCCGCTCTGCGTATGGACGTATCTGCTTGTGAGGCAGAGGGTGACTTCTTCTCCTCCCTTCCCTCATCTTCTCACCCAGGTTTCTGCCTCTGAGTTGTTGTGTGCTGCTGTTGGGGTGTAATCCTGGTAGGTCTCTTGCCTGAGGACCAGGCTGGTGTTTTGGTGGCAGCGCAGCCCCTGGTTTTAGCCCTGGTGACCTTAGAAATAAGAGCCCAACTTCTTGAACGAGCTGCTTGAGGAGCATGGGATAGGTCAGAGAATTCTTGGGCAGATCAAAAGCCAGAGATGTTTTTCTGACAGCCCTGGGGCTCCCTGTGATGATTTATGAATTATATATGCTCCACGTGTTTAGCCAAAGAGGTTCAGAGGGGGAACAGGGGCTGTTTGCGCAAGCAGGAAAGGGTGCGTGGCTTCAGAGAGCCACCATCCACCAAGAGGTACCATCTCCCATCTGCAGAGCCATCACAGTGCAGAGGTGTTCATCCAGCAGCCATCACTGTGCTCCTCACCACAGATCTAAGGTACGACCGCAGGTCCTGAGCGAACATACTTGCTGAAATTCCTGGGCAGATGTTCTCCTCGGAGCTCTAGTGTATCCCACGGGGCACAGCTCTCCTCTGGCAAGTGCTACGTGCCCTGGCAGGCTTCAAGTTTCATGTCCTCCTTTGGAGGCTGGATGCCCAAAGGCGAGCTGCCGGGCTCCTTGAGCTGTCGTACAGTGGTGACGAGGGAGGCTTTCCAGATTCTGATGCAAAACAGGACAGGAAAACTCCTAATTAAGAGGCCAGAGTGTTTCTGTGTGCACAGTACAGTAATCTCTGTATCCAGTCTGTGACTTCTGGATGGGTCGTAGTCCATCTAGCAGATAGTCTTGCAGTCATCGAAGGCTTTGAGCAACAAAAACCCACCACATCCTGAGTCTGAGTAATTACCTGCTGGAACAACTTTGCTGTTTTGTGATCTAACACAAAAGCACCCGGTTTCAGCTTCCAGCATGTAAATCTTGCTTTTCCTTTGTCTGATAGAAGGGGAAGCCCTCTGCCAGAAAGCATCTCTCTGGGAGTTTTTTGTGAGCGATTACTACTAGCTCACCTCCCAGCTCCCTCCTGCAACAACTAAAGGCACTGAGAGCTTTCAGTCCCTACTGTAGGACAGATTTTCCCATCCTGAATGATCTTTGTATTATTTTGTTGCGAGTCCCTCTGCTAGGTAAATCCAGAGCCACTTGCTGGAGGTGACCAGGGGGAGTCAGGGAAATCCAGCAGCTGAAATTTCAGCGGTCAGGCTATAGCCCTTTTTTCCATCACGTATGGACCAAAGCGGTCGGAGACGCTGCTTGATGACCGCTCAACCATGCTGGTGATTGAAAGGATAGAGACAGGCAGCACAGAGCCCACATTAAAGTCTCAGCCATACTGGTGTTACCCCTTAGAGAGAACAACAAAGTCCCTGAGGATGCCCAGCTGGCGCTGAGGGAGCTATTCTGGGATAGCTGGGACAGCATCACTGCCATTTTCTCTACAGTAATTCCTAAATCTGTGCTAGGACGAGTGACTTTGCTGCTGTCACCAACCCACCGCTGTCGCTCTTTGCAGAGAGGCTGAATGACTGGTGGGATTTGTTGCATGAAGAACAACCAAATGTGCATTTTCTGCCATTTTGGGAAACTTGCTGTTTCCTCTTCTCTTAATGTCAATGCAAAGTGGGCCCCCCAGGCACTTTTATTGTCTCAGAGTCACTGTAGGATTGATACTAACACTACATGTGATGGATGGGAGGTAACCCCAGTAAACGTTTATCACTGTTGAGCTGAATCAGAGAGAGAGAGAGAGTGCCTTGGCTTATTTTTTTTCCCTGTACTGAGACAAATGTTGTCATCGTATCATTCACGTAACCTTTCAGATGAACTTAGTAATCATGATATGTTTTGGTTTGGCTTCTTTCAGATTAAAACCCTGCCCTTCAGAAAAAGGAAACCATAAGTTAAATAACTCCAAAATTAGGCATTTCTGAAGGATAATTAGTGGTCTTCTTTCTTACCAAAAACAACCCAAGACTGTGCTTTAAATAATGCCTTGTAGTAATTTCTTCAGTGCTGTTCCAAATGTGATTAATTTAGCAGGATGTTATCAGTATAGCATCCTACATTTCAACCCATACTTTAGGGTATTATCTACAGTAATGACTACTACATATTTCTGCAACTCTTTGGAAAGTCAGCCTGAGCTTATGTTGTAAGACCCATCTGGGTCTCCCTGCTTCAGCAGTCTCACCAAGGGTTGTATTTAATACATGCAAATTACTGACTGACCGTATTCCTTCATTCCCTGTTTCTGTAGATAGGGGGACCCATGGAAAGTGGATGCAGATAAAGATCCCTGCCCCCAGTTATTTCAATTGCATGCAAATATACGGGCACTATAATCCTAGCACTTCATTGCTTTGAGCAAAAAGCAATTTTATTTGCATCGAAAGCTCTGTAGTGAGCAGAACGGGTCTGTGTTTGTAAAAGAGCTCACTGCAGAAAGTGCCATTGTCCGTGCAAATATATAAATATATACTATATAGGGATATATGCGTGAATACACATACATCGGCATTGTATATACAGAAAGACACACACACATACTTAGGAGATGTGTATATAACACTCACTTATATACAAATCTATTCCCTGTTATGAAACAATCATCGAGATATAAACAAGAGAATTTAAGCCATGGATGGGCACATTTTCAAGTGCTGCTGGAGGGTTTTATCTACAGTCCTGAAGAAGTGCTATCAAAACCTAAACAGGGCACTTATTACAAAGAAGTCTTTACGTAAGTGCTGGAAAGGTTTGCCGAATAGCCAGATGTTGTTGCAGAGACAGTTCTCCTCCCCCTCTCCCCGCTTCTTTCCGACTTTAACAGTTCGATTAACGTTGCACATAAACCGGGGCTGATAAAGCTGCAAACTCCACCACATCTGGACACTGTTGAAGCCAGATCATTCAACGGTGCACGTTAGTCGCCTTTAATCTCCCTCGAGAAAGTAAAAACTTCCACCAAATCGTGCTGACCTACGCATATACTTCTGCGCTGTAAACACTGACATCTGGGAGCCGCTCTCGGTGAGCACGCAGCGGTCTCCACCAAGCCAAGCGCTCGCCCTTCGCTGTACAACAAACCCGCAGCTGATGCCGTCGGAGCAGGGCTACAACCAGCTCGCTGCGAAATTCCCCTCTATTTCCAACCCTCCGACTAACTGCCTTCAGGGGACAAATCTAAGGTTTGCTATTTTTCTGGGGGAAGGAAAAATAAACGACTTCAAGCGTACGCTGGTTAACGTCGCCTAAGCAGAAACATTTCTCTACTCACAGAAGGACAGCAGCAGCAAGGAAAGCAGACCCGGTCTCCTCCAGCAACCCATTTTCTGGATTCCACCAGCGACCAGGAGCCCGGCTTCACGGTGTTGACCCGTTCATCCTCCCGTGCTCTCCTGCCTCGCTGCTGTCAACTCGGCAGCCCCGAATTTGCGAGGCTGCTGGCCGGGAAGGCGGACCCAGGCGCAGCAAGCCCAGCTGTGCGTGGGGTCCGCCCAGGAACTGCAGCTCATGAAGAAACTCAGCCCCGCTCTCCTCGCGAAATATATACAGATATGGGAGGGGGGGGAGCTGGGGGAAGAGCTCCGGCTCCGGGAAAAGAGTTTGATTTTTCCAACGACGGCGCTGAACTGCTCTGAGCAGCCCGGGGAGCTTCGGAGGGGACCTAATGTCTACTGCGTGCATCTCATCAGAGCAGCCTGGGCACAGCTGCACACCTCTTTCATCTGAATAAAACACGGAGGGGAACGCTTCTGTATGCTGAGCTGTCATTAATTTGCTGATTTTTCCCCTTTTAGAAATAAACTCTGTCTTTTAAGTAAGCTTCAACGGGCTCTGTTTTTCATAGGGATAACTGGAAGGTTTAGGACAACTTCTTCAGAAAGACCACATCACTATGAGCTTAGCCTAAAGTAGGTGCTTTCAACCCATTAAAGCAGCAGGATTTAAACATATCCTTATATGTTTTCCTGAATCAGGGCCTAAAATAATAACTCGGAGCCTTTAAATAGCTGCTTTCTCCCCAAGATCTCAAACTCCTGTACAAAAACTTGTGAGAAATATTATCCCCACTTACAAAAGGGAAACTGTGAAACATGGCAGAAATCTGACTGGCCTTGGTTGTTAACACAATCAATCAGCGGCAAAAGTAGGAGTAAAATCCTCAAACTCTTGCCCTATGATCTATCCCCATCCTTCAGAGCATGTTAAGATAATGATCAATGTAATCGAGTGGGGCAGAGAGAGAGACGATGTTATTAAGATTTTTTGCAGCCAAAAGCCTGCCCTAGGGTAAGGCTAATTTTTTATAACTATTGATAAATACAGCTATTGCTCTGCTCTATTACAGCATTCTGTGTCAGTGAGTCTCCAGCTTTCTATTTGCCCATTTCACATTTCATTTTTTAGTTCATTAATCAGTGTGTGGTGTATACATGATGTGGATACGCACGTGCTTGCGTGTATGTGGATGTGTGGCCAGTGAGCATTTTGCTCAGTTGGAATTGGAGGGCCGGGATTTGTATGGTCCTTTCTTTATAAGAATTTTTCCGATAAACTGCACCCACTTGTTTTGTGTATTATTTATGTAAATTATGCTCCTAGGGAGTTAAGTTACAGTACCTTTTCCCTTCATCTGTACTTATAACACAAGGGGAGGTGTTAGATGGGGTACAGATGTGGCCAATAAATACATGGCTATGCCATGGCCACAGAAGCACGCCTCTGCAGAGAGCCGCTTGGTGTGCTCCCTATTGCTTCAGAGTGCCCAGACGCAGCTTAGCCTGTCCTCCATGCAGAAATGGCCTTCTGTCCTTGCCGTCGGCTCACGTCCTGGGAAAGGTCCAAAATTGTTCTCCATCACTTGGTTGTCTTTAGATCAAGCTGGACATCTTCGCATGTGCTAAGTAGTATTAACATAGAAGGGATGGGTTGGCCTGAGCTGCGACAGCTGAGGTAGGGTTGTTTAGGAATAAAGGACAAGCAAATGCTTAGTCAACTTTCAGAAAGACATTATTTTCCAATCAGCATACTGAAACTGCAGTTTGCACGGTGGTTTCTTTGGGTGACCTGCCAGCTTTCTACTTTCTGGCTTACAGCATTTCAGCATGCCCACAGCTCACTCGGGCTGCCAGCTGGGTTTTTCAAATGGGAGTCCTTCGGCACGTTATGAGGAAGCTGGACAAGGCTTTTGCTGGGAACACCACAGATTATTCATGATCAATGGGAGCCTCTTTAAAACCAGGAAGGATCCCCTGCTGCGCCGGGAAACTTGGAGGGAAATAATGTCCTCAGCAGGAGCCCAGAGGGGCTTTTTAAACAATGGTGGACATTGAGAAAACACGCCGTATAGCTTGGAAGTGTGAGCATGGGCAGGCTGAAGTGCTGGATATTATTTGCTGAGCCGCAGGACCTGGGAAGCCAGCAGGAAGCCTGAGCAGCATCCTCGCAGCCAGGTGCCCGAGCCACGGGCAGTGGGGAGATTTCCAGGTGCCCAGTGCATCCCAGACAGCTTCTGGGCTAACCCAAATCCTCTGTGATGCTTCTCCGTTTACGCAAAATAATCTTGGGGAAAGATCTGTGGCCTGAGCCCACTCAAATGAGAGGAAAGGCAACAGCTGCCCCACATGGTGGCATCTTTATGAGGCAGTTGGGTTTCTACGGGAAGCTCTGCAATGGGAAGCTCTTGGCAATGATGTTTGTTCTGCTCTTCCTAAACAGCTGTACCCACTCTCCAATAAAGTTAATTTTCAATATGCTTAGCTGAGGCTATTGTAAGCAAACCTCAACTGCAAAATAGGAAGAAGACGAGGCTGGGAGCTTGTTTCTTTCCCAACACTGTGGTGTCACCCAGGGTTGGTTGGGAACCCCCCAGCATGTGCCCCACCAAACTTGGCCTTTCTCCAGCCAACAGCTCCTCTCCAGAGCACCTGCCTATTTCTCAGACCTTATCCAAGGAAAGACTGCAAACTAAAAATCCACCAGTTACTTGGAGAAAAGTTAGCAAGAACTCTGGGACTTAGCCTGAAGTGTCTGAACTCACGTTATAGAGCTTTGCTTCAACGAGAGAACACAGTGACCTTTGGAATAAGGCACAGGGGAGGAAGAAGAGATAAATGGTTATTTTTATTGTTGACTTGTTTATGCCTTTTGGTGTAAATTCCCCTGCTCCTCTATTAGTGATCTGGACAGCCTCATAACTCAAGACGTACTGAAGGCTGGATTTAAGCTGAGCAATGTAAGGTTTCTGCAGGGTGGTTTTTAAGTTGCATTGTGGGAGCAGTTTTCCCTAAGTTCTCATTTAGGAGCTGGAAGATATTTACTGGAGAAGTAAAATAAAACTGTGGCCACCTGAAACAATACAGCATATATTTAAACAAGGGTTTCAAACAGCCTGGGTTTCCACTGCAGGAGGCAAGGGTCTGCAATCCATCAATGGGTTGGAAGCTCCCAATGCGGACACTGAACACCCCTGTGCAGGGCACCATCATGAGGGACTTTGCCAGACCCAAAAAAAGATGCTGGGTTTACTTCTTCATCAGAAGGTGTTCCTTCAGCCCTTTTGATTGTTTGTATGTTGTGTGACCAGACTAATATCTCTTGCATTTTCTCCTATTTTTTTAAAATCTGTTGATATCAGTAGAAATTAGTGGTGATGCTAAGACTGAGTCCTGAGGCTTTGGATAAGGTCCATGAGTATTTTTGTTGTGGAGAGGTTTGTTCTACACTTCAAAAATTTCAAAGGCAGGCCTAAGCACAACGGCTACTTGACGGATCAGGGACTTTGCTTCTACTAGTGAGCACAAATCCATGCTCATACTCTTAATTTATGTGCATGTATTGTGCGGTTGTATTGAAACATCACAACTACTCCTGAGTTGTCCTAGCAGTTAATGAAACCCTGTGAATTTCAGTGTCATCACTCCTCAATCTTATAAACGTGGAGTTAGTTTTACCATGCCACTAGCAGCAGCCACCTGAGGAGGATGGGTGTGCACCCTGAAATGCAGATCTTATTCAGCAGGCATCCCCATCCTGTGTTCGTAAGGACACTGGCTTAATTTAATAGGGTTTAATAAATTCAGATGCCATTGCCTGGTGGAAGCTGAAGGCATTTGTCATAGAATCGTAGGATCAGAGAATCACAGACTGGTTTGTGTTGGAAGGGACCTTCCAGATCATCCGGTCCAACCCCCTGCCACGGGCAGGGACACCTCCAGAGGTGACCTAACCTCTCCTAGGCTGCATACAACAGGCTTCTTGACCAAAGATGCATCAAGATTAAGTAAATGCCTAATTTGCTCATCTCTACTGTTCACAACGTTACTACCTTGTTGTTGTTGTTACTCTTGTTCAATTCTGAACCAAATCTGCTTATTTGTTCATGTGAAGTTTCAGGTTTTTCTCTGTGCTTTCTTTTTGTTGTTTTTGGAGCCACTTTCAGTAATTTTTCACTCATACTGCTGATGTTCTTGTCCAGATTCTTTCAAAAATGTGGATTAGTTTTTGCTTTTTATCTTGTACGCATGGATACAGTTCTGCCATTGGTAAAGTTAATGGAAAACACTGCTACCAATTTCAGTTGCTTTTTTTTTCTCCCCCTGAAGAACACCCAAATCTCTTTTCCACTCTCCACTTTCCTTTCGATGAGTTTTTTTTTTTTCTGAATAATTAACTAAATATTGCTTTTTCTACTGTTTAATGGCCATTTCACACAGCCATTTAGATGATATAGAAGTATGTCTAGGAGGAAGATGGACCTATATGAGGAAAGGATTTCCCTTTTATTCTTTTTCAACCTACTTTTCCTCCTTCCTCCCGCACTCTTCCATGCTAAAGCAGCTATTCAAGTGTGATACTTTCTCCATTTCCCCTCTGTGTTTTCTTGGGAAACATACACAAACACTTTTTTCTGCACCATCCGTACCAGTGACACCACGTGCAGACAGACACCAGGGTCTTCAGTGAGAATCAGGCTTTGGAGACCAAAAGCTGTCATCACATCAGCTGGAGGCCTCCGGTTAACAAGCACCTTCAGGTCTGAGGGAATAGCTGGCAGAAGGAGGCATGAGCAGTTTGACAGCCTGACTCATGATCTTTGTATTGTGAAATTATCATAGGATCCAGGAGCCTGAACCGCAGATCAGAAATGTGCCTTTGAAGGCAAACTCCTGACCATCCTGCTTTGGCTCAGGGCAGGCGTGCACTGGGGTTATTTCAGCAGCAGCTGAACTGGGAGGTGCCCAGTCCCAGGGAGCAGGCTGGGGGAACCCTAAAAAACATCCCCTAAAATACATATGGAATGGATGCCAGGTCTAAAGAGAGCCTGACTGTGAGAGTGGTTGTGTCTAGCTTTGGGGGAAACACTAAAGCTTATTTTGACCAAATAGAAGTCTTGGAAGTACTCTTAAAAGCACTACTGTGCTGGAACCAGAGCTGGCTAAGATCTGGGTGCCGTGCCATGATACTGCACTGAAAAAATACCTTCCTAACCTGGACACTGGTGATAAATTCTGACCAACTCTCAGCCTTTCAGGTCCCTCAGGAAAAGTTGTGTGATCAGCTTGTTAGACCTAGAGACATTCTTGAATGTTGAGTTTTATTCACAGGTCTGACGATCACCCGGATGGAGAGACCTTTCACTTTGTCTCAGTTTATCTGTAAGAAAAGACTGTTAGCCCACTTTGCAGGCTGTGTGTGGGGGAAACATGGCTCAGGAGGAGCACTCTGTACAGCTGTGGGGCCTTTGATGCTTACCAAAGAGCTCTTTGTTGCACGCTAGTTTGTCATGAGGACATCTCACACTTCCCTTTAATGCTCCCCAGGCTATAATGTACGTGAGGGTTTCCCAGGCAGTTGATCATCTGATTTGGATCCTCTTACTGGTACCCTTTTCCAACCTACGTAGTGTATTCATTCTTCTCCAAATCTGTACTACGCCACATCTCTACTTTTTAGGAGTAATAAGAAAAATCAAAGCTGAAAATAGTTTTTGAAATGACTGGACGTTATAACTGCAAAATATTACTGTATGTTATTGATAATGTTGTTTCCATAATAAAAATATTTAATGCAAAGTATGATATCCTGTATGAGCTTCACATAAATATTTCCATTACGTTGCTGATATGGATCTGAAAAATTTCAGTATGCACATCCTGCAAATGCGAGTGTAATTGATACAAGGTATGTATCTTAATGTACATCTTGAGTAAACATAAGAAGACCATACCCTAATGGAAAACAGACTTTGTCTTACAATGTGCAATCGTGCTTTTACATCTAAACTGGACTTTGGGTTTAGAAAACAAATCTTAAATCAATCCTATTCAAAGGACAAATCAGAGTTCACATATTTGTAAAAAACTTTTGTTCTAGGCAAGCCTTTTGTGAAAAAGCTTGGGAAACTCCATCCAGCTACAGTGGTGGAGGGGTGGGAAAGGAGGTATCAGTTCAAACAATCTGAGGAAAAAGTTGAATAAACATTGAAGACAACAGAATAGAAACCAGACGCCAAATATTCATTCATGGGATCTTCAAAGGGGATTTTGTGATTTATTTTAATTGTTGTTGAAAGAGAAAGATTAATTTTTGGATGAAAAATGTATGCAAATTCAGCCCTGGTCAATACTAAAAAAAAATGTTTCCTGCTCAAAGCACGAGAAAGCAAAACAAAGAAACTCATAGTATCAGTTCTTCAGTCCCCCGAAGTGGCCTTTAACCTGGGTTTAAAAAGGGCAGGTAGGAAAAAAAAAAGCTACATAAGCACATAAAAAATGTCGTGCCTGAATCAAGGCACAAATCTGGTGCAAAAATGGAAAACCTTAGGGGAACGACGAGGCAGCTCCTGAGAGTCTGAAATGATGTTTGAACTACAAGGAACAGATAGGAAGAACCTCTTTGCCCAGTTTGCCAGCTGGACAAGGACTGTGTGGGCACCATGGGGTTCTGAGGGAATAAAACCAAAGGCTATGGTACGGATCTGTCAAACCCAAAGGCTGCGATAATGGTATGGATCTGTCACATACACACTATGTGTATATATATGTATGCACACACACCAGGAACATTTTGGCAGTCTGATGTTCAGGAGGAGCTGAGGGGCAGGGCTGCTGAACATCCCTCTGAAAAGACAGCATCACATGAAAGCACAGTGAGGGCTTGTTCCTGCTCAATGAGAAGAAAGGAGATAGCTGAAGCTTTTATTAAATAACAGCAGAGACTTCCCAAGAGGTGAACTCAGGGGATTTTAACTACTCAGGTACCTCTCGGGCAAGCGTGGTGGCAGCCCATCCATGGTGGGACACACTTCAGGCACAATGGGAAGGGAAAAGAATGCCTATCTGGATTTCACAGCACCGCCTGGAAGGAGCCCATGGAGAACATAGGGCAGAAGAGAGGGTAAGTAAAAGCAAACAGAGCACGGAGGAGTCCTTTGGTGCCTGTAAAGGAGTGATGTAAAGGAGTAAGAGCAGAAAAATAACAGGCTGGTGGGCTTTACAAAAACGAAAACAAAATCGCGCTGCCAAATGTTAACAAACATCTCATGGGAAAGTTGACAGCTAGTGAGAGAAACTCTGTAAAGCAAACTGCCAAGTTGTCTTGCTACAGAGGTCAGCTAGGATGGATGCTGCATGGAAAACCCCTGTGAGTGCATCAGAAACTCCTCGATGACCTGAGAACCAGCAGAGGAAGTCAAGAAGCATCTCCATGTTACACACATGTAACTGAACGAGGACGAGCGCAGACACGACCACCCAGGGGACTGCTAAAGGCCGGTCCCTGCGGAGGGGAGGCATACAGCTGCTTCAGGGCGAACCGACTGAGGTCTCTCCCTCCTCATGGCCGAGGTGCCCGGCCGGGCCCTCCACGAGGGGACTCAGCAGGCGGCCGTGAAGCCGGGGCAGGGAGCCAGAGGCCTCGATACGCCCGGCGCCGGAGCACCGACCGCCGGCACCCGGGGCGGGCCGGGGCAGCGGCGCCACCTTCCCCCGGTGCCGCCGTGAGCCCGCCCCGGCCGCTCTCTCTAGGACCTGCGATGAGTTTGCCCGCCGGAGCCGGCCTCAGCGCCTGCGCGGAGGGAAGCGGCCGAGCCCCTTATCCCCATGGAGAGCTCCGAGGCCGAGCCGAGCGAGAGCCGCCCGGAGGAGGACGGCGCCGCGCCCGGCAGCGAGCCTCAGCCCCCGGACACGGTGAGGGTGCGGGGGCGGCCTCGGCCCGGCTGCCCCCCGCCGCGGGCCTCCGGCCTCGGCGCGGCCTACCCCGGGGGGCCGAGCACCGGCCTTTCCTGAGCGCGCTGCCCGGCCGCCGCGCCGCCGGCCCGGGGAGGGGTCGCGGGGCTCGGGCGGAGCGGGGAGGCCGGGCCCGGGGGGGAGGTGAAGCCCGGTGGCTCTGCGCTGCTCGCCGCAGGGGCTACAGGTGGGAAGAGCCGTTCTCGGCTGCCTCTCCGAGCAGGGGGTGCCAGCTTTTCTGGTCGGTGTCAGAGGGGTTTGTTCTTTGCCTGCCTGCTTCCGTGGCGATAATCATAATTGTTATTTTTTACTTCTCGGCGTTGCGCCCCCACGCCACCCCGAATTGCACAAAGGGATCCATCTCCTGGCTGGGTTCGACTAGAGGTCCCCGGAGCTCTCTGCCTGCCCGGGGGGGCCGTGCGGTCCTAACCGACTTCTGCCTGGTTGTGTGAGAGAGAACTATCGTCCTCACTGAGATTTAAAAACAACAATAACAAAAAAAAGTGGAATCTCATTCAGGATGTATTCTCCTCCCTGTGAAAGGGGAGTAGTGGCTGCACTCATCTCAGGCGTCTGGTGGGGGAATTCACTGGTGGTAGGGAAGTGGCTGAGTAGGAAGTACTGAGAACTATTTGTGTTTTTTTTTTTTTAAAAAAAAAGTTACTTCTTTAGTTGTAGGAAAAATATTTCTTCATTTTCTGTCTTCCCAGCTCCTGATGACTAAAGGTGTTCAAAGCTGTGTGTTGACTTTGTTTTATCCCCAAAGCAGGTTTTCTGTTTTCATTTGCACGTGTGGTACAAAGCAGAGGTATAAAACGAAACACTGCCTGAGCCTTTATTCTGTAGAGACCTGCCACTAAATGATAGTGGTGTGGGGGAAGGAGAGGTAGGGTTAGTAGCTTTTGCTTTGTGTGGCTAATGTTACATGAATCTTTATTTTCCTCCCCTAAAAAGATGGAAGACTGTTTAGCAAAAAAAATGGAAATCACTGTTTCAGAAGCAGAAAAGCGGACTGGGAGAAATGCCATGAACATGCAAGAAACATATACTGCTTACCTCATTGAGACAAGGTGGGTGATGAGAACTTGCTCTCAATTGACCTGGATGTGCCATTCCAAACAGGTTCTCCCTCCTTACCCCATGAAAATATTCAGGTACAGCTGATGAGGGGATTTAGTTGGTTTATGATTTGTTATGTGATAACAACGTACTCTAGAGGAGTTTTTCCTGCAAAAACTTGGCATCTGATCTGCAGTTCAGTACTAATGCTGGTTTTGCCTAACTCTGCACTGTAACTCTACGTCTGAAGCTAGGTGGAAAAATGTGTGCTTGGAAGGTACTGCTTTAACACAGTGTCAACAACTGTATGGGTTGGATAAATTTATATCTGTATATATAAGGTTGTATATGCAGCTTGTGTGTGAGAGAGGTTGTGCTTCGTGGTCTAAAGTAATGGTTATCCTTGTTTGGGATCACAAGGAAATAAAGAAGTCTCTTGACTTAGGTCATGTGGTCAAAATTTACTGCTCCACTAGTGTTTGAAGTGTATGTGGTGATCAGATCAAGCAGAACTCCTTGTAAATGTTCTAGGGTAAGGGTTAATTAACTATTTCCTTCCTTCATACTAGTTTGAACTTTCGCTGGAGAACTTACTGCTTTCAGGCCTCTTCTGTTAGTAAGATTAATAATACCAAGTACGGTTAACGCATCTAGTACCCCAAATACAACTCGCAATTTTAAGTATCGAGTAGTGAACAAAGCTTAAAAATCTCTTACTTATAGCTCCTTCTCAAACAGTCACAGATGATCCTGCACAACAGGAGTCCGTTTATTCAGCTGAAGCAAGGATTTCAAAATTAAACTTTATTAGGAGTTTTGCATCTGTCTTTTGTACATTGACAGTTGTAACTGTTGGGCCTTGTCTCAGGAATGATGGGCTGTGTAGATAATACTCTCTGAAACAAAACAGTTTGAACTCTTCACAGCCTCAGCAAAATGCAGCCTAAGTTTTCTAGTTGCTAGCTCAAAGGCTTCTCAATTTGTTTAGCTGATGCAGAGACGTACCAGCCATACTGACCGTGGTGCAGACCTGTGGGGATACATTTATTGTATTTTGCTAAACTTCATACTGTACTTCTGCTTTGGATTTTAGTCACGTTTTTAAAATACTGTAGCTCTTTGACACTTGTTAAGATGTTTTAAAAATACTTTTAGAGTGTATTGATATCAAAGACCATATCTTCTCACGTAGCTAATGCTATTTTTCCTTTATTGGTATTTCTCAGTGGGAAGAGAAGGAAATTGGAATCACTGGTATCTAATTGTGATATGGAGTATACTCTGGGGGCATCTTTATGCAGCCCTAGAACATGCTGACTGCATCTCCTTTCTCAATCATCCTTGCATTACTTTAAACTCTCTCCCGCTGGTCTTTCCCAGTGGTTCCTTCCTAGTGGCAAAACTGTATTTTGCTGCCCAGATTGCCTTCTTTCATTAAGATTTATTTTGTTCTGTGGTCAGCAAATACCAAGACCAATTACATGTTTGTCACAGCACTATTGAAAATGTGGGTTTGTCACATCTCTAATAAAATAGGTTCTCTATTCCTTTTGCTGAGAAGGCAAAATTTCTTGCATAAATATAATTGCTGGCTATTAAATGTGCTTCCTGCTGAGCCTGTAGCCGTAGGTGGGCTTCACAGCAATTTGTCTGTGGGTAATAGGATATTTTGGAGCTGAAGAATAAAACTCAGTTTATAGTAATATAAAAGGACGACCACTTAATAGTTGTGTTACACTCATGTGAACTGGGGTTCCGCTGTTGCTGCTATCTAGGATTTAACTTCGATTTGAATCGAAGAGTTGTGTGCGACTTGGTGAATGAGGCACAAGGTGGATGCAATTAAAGCCACCGTATATTTGTTACAGAACAGGAGCTGACTACTTCAACTTTTAACACGTTAGTTTTGCTAGCTCAGACAAAGCTGTTTTCAGAATATAATTGATGATATTGTGTCCTTTTTCTTTTCAAAATGAGAAGATTTATTACTATTCTTACATTTTCATGTGACTTGTTGATTTTTTTGTAAGTGATAGTGCACCTCGATGTAGTTTTTTTTTTTTTATGAGACAAAACAAACTTCACTGCTGTAGACCACCAGAGTCTCGGCAAATTCCAAGGGTCATGCTTCCTGAAAGCATCTCCTTTAGTCTTGGTTTACACCTTTTTGCATTAGCTTAGTGGATTTTTGTGGTGAGCTATTTCCGTTCAATTAGTCTTGAAGTCAGTTTGTTTCACAGCTTCCGTTAAACTATACAGTTATTTAAAAATAACTCAGCTCTTACATTCTCCCTGTGAGAACAGATGAACACTTCCACCTCTTTGTGTGAAATGGCATTAAGGGAAGTACAAATTCTTATCATTAAGATGTGTAACTAAATATTCCTTCTTGCAATGCAGGTGCTCAGGGTATCATTTGCTTCCTGTAAGGGAAAACGCAAATACCCAGGCCCTCTAAATTCACAGTTGTTTGCTTATTAGAAATTTAGGCATCTATGTCTCATACCAGAATCTTCAAGCTGCAAGAACTGAAATGGTATAAAACTGAGAATTTGACTCCCTGTCTCATACATTCTTGTTTTTTGTGACAGGGCTGAAAATTAACCAGGGTATAAAGGACCTCTAAATGCTCTGTGTTGATGAACTGCAATTTGTTTGTTTTAATTATAGTCCATACAGGGATGCCTTTCTTTCCCATACTCCATAAACAGCTTCTTCTGTAGTAGTAGGGCACTTCATCAAGCTAACTCTGCTTCCGTCCTTGCTTGCTTTCAGATCTCTAGCCTCGTCCTTGAGGTGAAGATAGTGAATGTAATTATTTTTTCTTTTGTGTGTGTGGCTTTAGGAAAAAGTAACACAACTTTGTGCAGCCTGGTAGCTGACTACATGAAGACTACTCTGAGAGAAATGGGCTTGGAAACCAGTAGCCAGCTAGGTCAGAGTTCAGTGGCACTGATGTAGCACCATGGGACTTCAAGAATTTATCCCTTGCTATGCTTTCTTTGAGTTCCTTTCCCAAAGTCTCCTGTTCCACGTTGCCCAGCATGTGTTTCCTGGGGGTAGCACAGAACAAATGCCAAAAGGGGCATGCTGTCTTCTAGTATAACTGCAAAAATGCAGCTTTCTGCTCATTGAGAGTCGGGAAGATCGTTTGCTCCATCCAAAGGAAGTGTTAGAAAGAACACAAGAAAGAAAGTCTGAATTCAGTATGAGGTTTAAACAGGGGAGAGTCAGGAGGCAGAAAAAAGATGGAAGAGTTGAAAACTCAGTTTACTGCTGGTTTTTACTCAATTGATATTATGAATCATTAGCCTGCCTAGTAGATGTGTATTTTAATTAAAAACAGCACTCTTCAGCTGATGATTTTCATGGTGAGGTGACTTTTTTTTTTTTGGTCACCTTCTGACAGGAGAACTGCCTCTTTGCCATACAGCTTGCCAGGCGCCTTTTGGTGACTCACAAAGTACATAGTCGATCTGTAACAATCCTTTTTCTGTTTGTTGAGAGACCGAAATGCATAGACCGTTTTTAGATATCAAATAGAAAAAGCGTCCTTGAATGGTATTCGTCTTCACAGAGCGTGAACGTTGTCCATTGCAGGGGAGGGGAGGTAGCTGGAAGGTCAAAGGCTGAAAGCTCACTTACCGCCTCCGTAACTGAAGCGGTGATTGGCTTTACAGGGAAATAAACTAATATATTTCCTTCTCTTCTGATTTAATATTTTGCAGCCATTCCTCCTTTTATTGCATTAGGAATTGTTTAATGGCTCATTTAAGATAATTAGTTTTAAATGGCAAATGGGAAGAGGTTAATTAGATGGACTGAAGTTTTCACATTGGCACGTCGAATTAAGGCAAATGAACGCGGCTTTTGGAGTAATGTAATTTTCTAATCACTTACGATAACATCAGTTATGAATGTAAAAGCTGGAGGTTTCAATTTTGTCTTTTAATTTTTTTTTTCAGGCAGGTTGGTTCATTCAATGAATAACGTGCATTGTTAAAACTGTACTTAGAGGGGAAACATATGGTTTTCCTGCCTGAACACTGTACAAGTATTATATTGTGTTTTTAAAACCAAAACAAATTGAGAAGTTTGACTGAACGTCAACAAGTGATTATAATCTTAATTGAAACTGGTCTGCAGTACTTGTATTTAATGGTAGAGTTCATAATGTGGTCTAAAAAATTAGATGGTAATGAAGGTATTAAGTGTAACGAGTACTTTTGTGGATTTCCACTTCCTTTCTGGAGCGGTGTTCCTGGGGAGAAACACTCTTGTAATTGGTGATATTTTATGGTCTCATAACGTAACCAGGTGGGGACATTTTTTGGTGCAATTAAAAAAAAAAAAGGGATTTCTCTTATTGTGCTTGCCTGTCCCAAATCCATCCTTGTAGTTTCAAACTCTTTTTTTATTTAAACCTTGTTTAAAAGGCAGTTGTGTGGATGTAGGCTTATAATTGAGGGCTGTTCAGTGCTTTCGTGCCACAGCTTTCCAAAGAACTGCTGCTCCTGTCCTTTACTCAGCTACGCAGTCTTGTGCAGAATCTGGCTGATTTTACTTTGTCAAGGCTTGGGTGGAAGGGGGATTTTAAACTAGCATTAATAACTTTAAAATGCATCTTAAACTTACTCAGATGGGTTAACTGGAGAAGCATGGCTGCTTTTTTGGATGTTGCGCAGCTGTCCTGAGATGTTGTCTTCCCCCTGCAGCTGTTACCAGGGAAGTTTCACTGCCTCTTGGAAAACAACTGGCGTGGGTGCTGCCAGGGCAGGGGCAGCAGCAATCCCCATCATGCAGACAAGGCACAGAGCGTAGTACGTGCATGGAAGACTCTTGCCGAGGTGTACCGCGATTAGGGTGTTGCTTTTTGCAATGGGAATTTGGGCAAAGAACTGCAAAAAAGAGCAAACTGTCCAGGCACGTTTGGCCTACAAGGTTCTCTAGTAGTCATCTAAACTGCAATTTACCCTGTTTCTTCAGGGTGCAAAGTGAGGCTTGTGTGTCCCTAATAAGGGCTGTAAAGCTTGAGTAACTTGGGTTTAGGGTAGCCTAGCCTCCTGTGCACAGATCCATCTCCTCAGAACAAACTGAGGCTGGACCTTCAACTGGCCAGACCTCAGTGTGGACAGGGAAGATGTGGTGAGTAGCATGATCTGGGTGGAATCGTCAGTCTGCTTCCTTCCTCCTTGAGTTTTTGAGGCCTCTGTTGGACACACAACTAAAGTAACAGGGTCCCCGTGTCACCGCTGCGGTAGTGCAAGTTGACTTTGACTTAGGGCTAGGTATCTATAGAGCTGTGGTCTTTCCCTGCTGAAGCCCTACACTTCTAGACAGCTTTTCAAAAAAAATTAATTCCTATTTAATCTCTTGATTCTTTTTTCTTTTGGTGCGTAGACTGAGATGTTACTGTTGATTACTGTGTTATTTTTTTTCTTTTTAGATAATGAATGTGTTGTTAATTCTGGCAGGTATAAAGCTGTTGTAGCAGGCTGCTTGAAGAAGCAAAAAGCACATTTAAGACTCCAAATGGTCTGTCTTTGTGGCTTCTAGTGTATAGTTAACTCTGCAAAGCAGCCATGAAGCATTAAGGACATAATTTACACTGGAGCATTCTTCTGTCAGAAGGCTGCTGTCTCTTACAGTGATAGCTTACTGATGGTGTGTTGACCTGAGCCATTGCAAGTGATAAATGAAGTGCTATGCTATTAAAATATGTGATGATCCTATTGATGTATTTGCCTTCCTTCAGTATTTGTAGGAACGGATAGGAACCTGGAATATAAGTGCGTTCTCTTCTGACCTGCAGTCTGTATTACAGATGTAGAGGACATGTTCTTTATCAAGCAGACCTGAGTCTATGAAGGAACTTTAAAATTTATAAATAGATTCTTCTTTATTTCATTTCTCTTTCTTCTGTTTGTAGCAGAGTGCTTTTTTTTGGTTCTTTTCCTAGACTTGTGGTGCTAGAATTAATGACAATAAAGTGCGGGAATTGAGAGTTTTAAGGAAAATACAGGTCAACTTCTTCATGATAAAGCTGACTTGGCAAAGATGGCTGTGGGGAGGAATGGCAAGCCTGAGCTGGGTAAGTGAAGGCAGATCAGCTATGGAAAACAAGTTACTTAACTTTATTCTACTTATTTATGTTATTATTATATTGGTATGAGAGTGCTATGTTGAGACCACTTCCAAATGCATGCTACCAGAATTTTGGATAGGTCTTTTCTAACATCTTGTGAAGTTGTACTTCTAAAGAAGTGCACTTGAAAATGGAGTAGGAATGTCTGGACCAGAAACTTTAGAGAAAGGAACTTTTCATTCTTCTGTGAGCTGACCTCATCGATGTTGTAGGGGCTCACAAGATTATTCAGAAGGTGATAAATGTAAGATTAGACCTGTACTGCCTTGGGAATTGGTTGGATTATAGGCAGACGAGAACTTCTAAGTACATGCTGTGTTGAAATGAGACACCCAAATGGACTTTTCTGAAGAGTTAGTACTCAGGAGATAGAAAACTTTATATTCCAAGTTGCTTACGGGAATAAAAACGTGTAGAATAAGTTAAGTGAAAATAACCACAATCAACAGTATCTTTCCTGTAGGGCTCATATTAACAGGGAGGAAAAACAAGAATGATATTAAAAAAAAAAATAGAAAGCAAGCTTCCTTTTTGCAGTTTACTTTGGGAGGGACTTATTAAGCCTCTGTCACTCTGATGTGTGTCTGAGTTGTGTTAGGCTGCCACAAACTGTCAGTAGGGTATGCATACCTAGCTGGCCTCTAGTTATAAGGTGATGCAGTCAGTTTTAAATGTGAGCTTATGATTTTAAATAAATGAGTAGCAAAGCTCTCCTTTTACAGGAAAAAAAAAAAACACTGGAAAGAGGAGTCAGTTAAACTAACACATATGCCATCCCTGGGTTGCATTTGTTGTGTCCAGGATTGGTTGCACATAGGAGTGACGGAGATATTTAATAGCTGTGGACTAAATGCATCCTACAGTTTCTTCCTGATTTGTTTTGTTGTGGAGAACCCCTTGTTCCACACCTGAGGTCAGGATCAGAAGTCCTCCTGCCTTCAGTGTGAGGGTAGCTGCAGTCTGTGTCGCTCGGTGTGGTGCATCTGCCTGGCTTCAGGCAAGTCTCTGCTGGACGCTGCTGCCCTACCAGTAGGACGCATCTGCGGTGTGGATGAACCCTTTTGCAACATGGCTGCGTTCTCAGAGCTGGCCTGGCCTGCATTTTTATCCTCTTCCTATTCCTGTTTGCTTGTGCAGTATGTTCTCAGGCAGGGTCTACGTAATCCTGTGGTGTATTGATGGCGGCAGTCTTGCTTAAGTGTCAGTAATAACCCAGAAGCAGAAGTAGTGCTCTTGAAGCATCTGTTGTAAGCCTGTGTAACTGAGTCACAGCTGCTGAAGTTGGAGATTTGAAGGTTCCCTAATTCTGAAGTACTTTTATGTGAGTGTCTCGAATGGTCAAATTATTTACCAAATCCTGTTGGGAGTTTCTTTTCTAGGAAAGACAGGTTTGCATCTTCAACTTTCAGCCAAGCAACTAATTTACTGGGGTCTGATAGCTTAATTCCTTATCTACATAAATTAACCTCCGGCCCAGCAATAGTACAATCAGCAAATACGTGCTTTTCAAGAATTGGATAACTGAAATGTTTAAATAATGCAATGTTTGTGTAGCGAGGAATGCCACACAGCCTGTCAGCCCAGTGCTAAGCTAAACGTACTCTCTCCAAAATATCATGGTTGCAGTTATGACTTTGAGTCAAAATACTCTGTAATAAGGAAATTCTTCCTACAAACATGCTGTAGGCTGTTTGCAGTGTGACTTAGTGGCTGTCAGCAGTGTGCTGGCCTTTTTTCTTAAGTCAGTCTGAAACAGTTTGAATCTGCAGCAGTTTAGGTTGAATTGTTTTTATGAGTACAGCCTTGTTCTTATTCTTTCTCCCTGCGAATTTTCTTCCTACAACTTCGGTTACCTTACTGACGTTCTACCCTATTCATTTTTAAAAATTCCTATTGTGTAATTCTGTATTATATTACTTCAATCTCAAAGTGGAACCACAATTTATTTTTCAAAGCGAGAGGATATAGCAGTGCTGTTCCTCTCTAATGAGAGTTCAGAAGGATGACAAAGACTACCTCTATTTTTTTAGGTGTATCAAATACATGGCGCTGCTCTGGGGCTGGGTTGTTTGTTTTTCAGTAAGGTCACTAGAAAACCAACCTTGTAGATTTAAGAATAGCTTTAAGATATCAAACGATACGTGATCTCTTTAGATATCTTTAAAACTTTAGTCCATAAAGTTCTTAAGAATTCAAGAGCTGCATAGTGTGGAAGAGAAGCTGTGGCCACAAATTCAAATACAGGAAATCCCATTTAAATGAGAACTTCTTTACTATGCAGGTCTTCATAGGAAAGAAGTCTGTCAGGAATGGGTTGCCCAGAATGGTTGCAGAGTCCCTGCACTCTGAGATATTCAAGACCCAACTGGAAATGGCTTTGAGCAACCTGCTTTGAGCAGGGGAGTTGGACTACAGACCTGCAGATTCCCTTTCAACTTCAGTTAATCTGTGATAATCTCATAACACAGTTAATAGTCTTCCATATAGGTTTTTGCCAGGGCTTTTGTACGTTAAGTAGTCACTTAATGTAAGAACTAAGGTAGGCATAGACATCGCTGGGTTCTGTTAAGTGCCATGTCTGAAGGCTCACTCTGTCTGTCCTGGCATATGCTAACTGCCAAGAGGTGTTATCCACCTGTTACTTATTTTATGATATTGCAAAGAATTTTGGTTGCTTTAACTGTTTTGTATGAAGAATTATTTTTTTCAGGTTTTTAGTGACTCTTCAATCCCGTAAGATTCCACGATTTCTCCCTTTTTAGTAACATACAATTCTTTAATCCCTTGCTATATGATGTTGGCTTTCTGTTCAACAAAATGTTCAGACGCATCAATTTTTGTACCTGCGTACTGTATCTTGAGCCAGTTTATTAGACTACACATCCTTAGTCCTTACATGTGAAAAGAAGAACGAAAGATTGGAAGTGCTTTGAAATTTGCTAATTTTTCTTGAAAACAAACAAACCAACAAAACTTAAAATTTCACGCTATTTCTATTTTGAATTATTCTGGCCGTTACAGATGATCTGACTTTTGTCTTAAGTGGAGACTCTCCCAATGAATAGTAAATTCCTTCTTGCAATGCACTGTATCCTTCAGTGACTCATGAAGTCATGCTGGCTTGGAGCCCAACACTGTTCCAAGACAAATATATCTAATTCTATAGTGCTGTGAACTAAGCCACTTGTATAACTGGACTGTGACCTACCTGTTTGTGGTGTGATGAAAATGCATTGACTTTTCCTGTGTTCCTGGCATGTGCAGATGTTTTGAGTGCTATCAGGCAGATATCAAAATCATTTTTCTTTTAAATCGAGTTTGTAGACACAAAATAAAGATTAGATTACGAGCAAGTTATGTGGTAATCATTACTGAGAAACTTTTTAGCATCATTGCTGATGGTGTGAGGAAGAAGGCGGTAGCTTACTAATGTTCAAACATGCTGTTTTATTTTTCAGGGCTGTTGAGTCCCAGAATGAGGGACAGTGCTCCCCAGTGGACTCCCTGTGGCGACGTTACAGTGAATTTGAGTTGTTGAGGAATTATTTGTTAGTTACCTATCCGCATATTGTTGTTCCACCTTTGCCAGAAAAAAGGGTAAGGAAGCTGTGACTGCAGCCTGCTTTGTATTGTTCCTTATTTATTTGCCATTAACGCTCTTCTTTTCAAATAGGCTGACTTTGTTTGGCACAAACTATCAGCAGATAACATGGATCCAGATTTTGTGGAAAGAAGAAGAATCGGTTTGGAAAACTTCTTGTTACGTGTGGCTTCTCATCCTGTTCTTTGCCAAGACAAAATCTTTTATTCGTTTTTAACACAGGTACAGTAAAATGATGTACTTTCTAAATACAGATTTGTAGTGATCATTTCGTTAAGATAATGCACTTTTCTTCTCTTCCCTCCCACTGTCCTGTGGCTTGTTCTGTATCTTGGAGAAAGATAGACAACATTAATACACTTAAGATGCTTTTAGCCAGATGACCCTTTTCCACCTTAATAGCCTGTTGCAGTTGTACACTTGGCCTTCTAGTGTACCTTATGACTTTATTCTAGTTTAATTTTAAGGCTTCTAAGAGAGAATTTTCACCTCTTTCAGACAGCATATTGAGAAGCTAACGTGTTGGCTGAGAACTACTTCAGGTTTAGTGCTAGGAAAGCTAGCGTGTTATACTGCTGGCTGCAGAGGGTATACTGGTGTCCAATTTGCCTTTTGGATGTGTGTAGTTTCTTTAGCATCGTGTTTTAAATTGCGACCCTCTCATATGTTATCCCAAACGTTGTGATCTGATTGTTAGCCAAAGCATTTCATTCTGCAGTTTTCAACTTTGGGCATTTTTGATCTGTGCTTTGATCAGAGATTCCAGAATAGTGGGCTGAACAGAGATGTTTACTGTAGCACAATATAGTATGCAGATGAAGTAGCATGGATAGCAGTATGGAAGCAGTGGAGAAACAACCACTACACGTGAGCAAGAGGACTGTGTGCACGGTAAACAGGTGACTTCAGTCACTGCCTGCACGTTTTCTTTGTGCTCTGTCTCAAGCTGCAAAGGTCCTTGGTGCAGCTGATGGTCTAATAGCCAGCAGACATCTGCCATTCTTTCTAAATAGTTGAATTTTAAGTCTTTAGATAAAGCTGTGTAGGCTTCTCCCTCACCCCCAGTTGATAGAACGTGGCAATGGAACACTCTTACGTGGTGAAGAGAGAGGTTTTTGGGGGGAGGTTAGTGTTTAAGCAAAACGTAAGGACAAGTTGTTAACCCGGGTTCTTGAATTGAGATGGGGAGGGTGCCTGAGGCAGGCCCCAGGCTCACTGGGAGACTCTTCTTTCAGCTCTGATGTGGGCTTGATACAGGGAGCTGGGAAAGCTGTGGCACTCCTAAGTCACTTTAACAGTACCTTTTTTTCTTGTGTATTTCTTTCTTTTAGGAAGGTGGATGGAAGGAAATGGTGAATGAGACTGGATTTCAGTTAAAGGTAATTACTGTAGACATTTCTTTTGTGACTTGTGACACACAAATAAACGCTTCAGCAAACATTGTAGGCTGTCTATGAAAGGCTATTTGCTGTTAGAATGAGTTAAAGGCATTGCTTTAAGTATATTTGTAACTACAAAAAAGTGGTGTTCTTGGCATGTAGTAGGTTAAGACTTCAGTTGTCAAGTTCTGTAGGAAGTTTGTTAAAATGTGCCTGTGTTTGATGCCCAGCCTTAGAATTCTGCTAGTAATGTGAATTATGCTCCTTCAAAGCTTTAAAACTAAGGACCTTGAGATCATAGCAGTGCTTTTGGGTGTTGTCAATTTAGTTTAGTATCAATTTAAAGGTTTGGTGTCAGATTTTACCTGGTAAGACATACAAGTTGTCTTTTCTTTGCTTTAAAAAAAAAAAAAGGCAAGCAGGAGGAGTGTGAATTGTAGGAGTTTCTGTTAAGAAGGACTAAGACAGATGGAAGCGGTGCCCCTTAACTGTTTAACAGGAGTACATCTTGAAGTAGTACTATCCATGCTGACATCAGTGAGTCCATGACTTGGTAAACTGGTGGAGGACTTGCAGGAATAAATGATCAAAGATTTCATGGCTGGTCAGGATGTGAATCTGTGAGAAGCTAGCAGATTGCAGGGCTATGCCTGGAAATGTTACTGTATGGGTACAAATACTAAGCTTTTGTTTCGCTGTAACTTGATCAGCTCTTAGGAAATCACAACTGAGAACTAGTTGGAGAAAGCCCATTTTTTCTGAATACTGAGAACTGAAGAAAATCACTGGTGCTCTTATCCTCGGCGTCCAAAAGACTTTGTTACTGACACTTAATGTTGATAACTTCAGTTGACAGTAACTCCCTCCTGTCATGGCAGGGCTTGCATTTTGCTAGTCTTTGTAATGCAACAATGTCAAGCAATTTTGCTAGTCCACACACCTTTATTTCAGCTATACTCAAACTCCTGAACACACACTGCCAATCCAAACTTTCTGGAGTGCACATGGTGGGGGAAAGGGAAAGAAAACTCAGAGAAGAGTGCTGAGAATATTTGACTACCAGAAACCATTTTGCAGATCTAATGAAAGATGAGTGGTCTCATTTTCCTGCTGGATTGGATTGTGGATGTAGTTTTCCTTTTCCAGTTCTTGTTTCCTTAAAGAAAAGTAAATTTTCACAAAATTCAGGGGAGAAGCTTCTTTCCTTTATTCAATGTTCAAAGTATAAACCCCTCAGATTGCCTGGTTGTTTAGCATTACGCTGGAGGACAGAAGTCTACAAATGATTCACTGTGTGTCTAGGACTAGAGTCAGACCACTAGCTTAAGCACTGCTGCTGTCTCTGCAGCTGCATTAAAGCAGGATGTGTGTTTGGTCCCAAAGGGTTTGAACCAGGCTAACTTGACTTTAAATTAGGCATTAATGCAGTGTCGCCGGGCATGTTACAGTTGAATGTCAATGTTGGAGGCTTTGTTTACTCTGCCAGCCATATCATTAAATCATGCCTTTCCTCCCTTCCCCCCACACCGAATTTTGTTCTTTAGGAGATTTGTCACTTGGACCCTTCCTTCAGGAATGAAAAAATAGGGGCAACTGTTCTTCCCTCCCTCTTTAGTTTACTTAAACGATTATGGCATCACAGTAGGAATTAACTGTCTGAAACCTCCTTGCTTGTACTTCATATGATGGGGTATTACCCCTAAAACGCTTGTGCATATTGATCTTAAATCAAGTTTAAGTCTGGACAGATGATTTTCTAACTGCATAACTGTGTGGTGCAAATGCTCAAAAGTGGTGTGTGGGAGTTACTGTGCTGCTAATGGCAAGAAGGAAATAATCCAGCATAGTGTTGTGCACTGGCAAGGTCTTGGTTCCTGCCTGACAGTGCTTTTATACTTACCGAACTCTTCCTTCAGAGCATTGCATGTCTGTAACAAAAGGCAGAAACCTGCCCTGTAATTGTAATGTAGGTAGTGATTCTTTTCAAGTGTAAGCCTGTTGAATGTGTACTCTGTCCTTACAAATATGAATGGCTTTGGTGCCTGCTATTTGAACATAAATATAGTATTTTGTGAAAGGTACCTACAGGAAAGGGCTCTGATTAATGACAGCATAACGAGGTAGTGTTTGTACTGCAAGAGATCGTGCAAAGAGGACATACAGGCGCATCTGCACTGTCTGAAATCTGGCTGGCATGTGTATTGTCTCGTGGGAACAGAGCAGTGAAGGCATAAGGCTGTACAAGCATGTGGAGCACTCTGAATAAATACAAAGCCTGGGCTGGGAGCTGGAGATACTGCAGGGTTTTGTGTTCCTTGTGCTGTCTTCATTGTGCTTCTCAGTGCTGCCTTTCTATTCACTTTGCAAGGTATTTTTAGAGGAGTGCTGCATTTAGCAGTGCTAATGAGCCTGTTATCTTCCAATATCAGTCAGTCTCAGTCTTACAGATTTCATTCATTTACCGTTCAGTTTGTGGATTTTCTATTTTCTTATTGCTTGCTGGGAGAAGAACAGCTAAAGCTAGCAAGCTGCCATTCTGATACAGGACCATCATGGCGTAGAAGACTTCCATCAGTAGCTGTCATCCCAGTTGCTTTTCCCTCAGCTTAGATGCTGTCCTAAGTGCCCTCTGAATACAGAGGTGGTTCCAGGTGGAAAGAACTTGCAGTGATAATCAAGTACAGGTATTTTCTGCTCAGGCTCCCTGCAGTGGGAGGTGGAACAGCCTCAAGCAGTGCCTGCCTCCTCATTAGAAGTTGCTGAGAGCGCCCTAAAGGAAGGACTCTCCTTGGTTTGGGAGGATGCTGCGTTCTGTATGCTGTAAAATTCACAACAGCTCTTCAAGATCTGACTTGGCTAAACCGGTGCACAAAATATTCCCGTGCTGTATACAGGCACTAACAAGTACTATTGGAGTAACTCACTGCTAGCAGTTGTGACACAATGTAGTATAGGAAATCTTGAACACCTCATAAGGTATAATTTTTTTGTTCTTTCACTGGAAAGAAGGTTGTTTTGATCAAAAGTAAACTTCAGCCATTTTACACGCACTGTGGTTTTAATGTGGTGTGACTGAGCCCTGATGAAGCTGTATGTGAAATGCCAGAAAAGCTGTAATGTGGGACCTCAGTGGATGAGGCTGAGATGTCTCATTTGTATTTACATCTTTTTAAGAGGAAATAACCATTGCACACTTCTTAATGCTCAATTGAACTTAAAAAGCCAACAACCAAACCAAACAAAAAACCCCAGCTTCTTTGAGATATTCCCTACTGCTGTTGCAGTCACTAGTAAAATGACATTTCAAAAAGTAAAGTAGCCAATTAACATTATAATTAGGTATGTACTTTCTTCTGTAGATACCTATATATGCTATATTATAGAAAAGAACATTGCATTAAAATAGTTCTATTCAGATATACAAATCACATATTTTCTCTAAAGCGACTCATAAAATAAGAGAACACCATATATAAGGTTTTGATTTCACGGGGGAACTGTTCCTAGTAATAAAGAGCATACAGAGGTCACTCTACCACCGGTTTTATTTGGTTTGAAAAATATAAAATAGTTTGTCCATATGGTCTTATGTTACCTAATTGCTTCATCTAAGAAGAATGTAAGGTTGTGTATCTTAACTCCATGACTTGTGTAGCATTTTAAGAAGGGACTGTTTTTGTGGGATTTAGGATTATACCGGCTTAATATTAGCGGATACTGTTTACATCCTAGTTCACAAAAATATCTTAGTTTTCTACTTTTTATTAAAAAAATCTGACATGCAGGGCAGCTAGTGTCAACTTGTTTAATGTCTGAAGATTAAAATATGCCAGGAAGGCAGGACTTTTTCTAATGGTGCTGACAGAAGGCTGAGATTTTTGTCACTGGAATTTAATTGCATTAAATTAACAAAGCTTTTTTTTTCCCCTTTTTTCAGGCAGATTCCAGATTAAAAGCTCTTAATGCAACATTCAGAGTGAAAAACCCAGACAAGTAAGATTCCACATCCTTCCTCCCTCCCTTTCCCCTTTTCAGTTACAACTGTAACTTCAAGTGACAGAATATTCTATCTCCTTAGAATAAATTCAGAAAAGAAAAATGGTCTTTCTGCATTTTAACTCTTAACAGAAGCCCAATAAGGAGGCAGTGTGAAAAGACTTGATAAATCCTATTTCTAGAAGCAGGAAACTTTCAGAAAAATGCCATTACTTCACGTGAAATGAGTCTTTCCTTTTAGGTAGATTAAAAGGAAGGGTTAAAAAAAGACCCAGAAAAATAACCTCTTAATATTTGTTTGCAACGAAACCTTTCCAAACATGAACAGAATACAGATTGATAGTAGGTCTTTCCAAAAGTGTACAATAGCATACAATTCTGGATGCACGTACACTGGTGTTGTAGTTCATAGCTGTCTTCAAGCTGCCAAATTTCACAGATGCTCTTGGAAGTCTTGAGGTCAGTTGGGCTCTGTTGCAGTTTAGGAAGCTCAGAGACAGGCACTAGAGGTATCTGCTGGATCAAAACCTGAAAGTACAAGGGGAAGATCATCCAACCCTAGGTGATGTGAGGAGCGTAAAATGTGAGTTTCTATGTCTGCAGTTGTTGGAAACATCAGGATGCAGCAATAGGATCAGGAGATCTTGCTGTTTGCCATCTATGTACATCAGACATGCATGCGGTGCCCTTTTGGGTTCATCTGCTGTCCGGTAGTGGCAGTAGGACATGCTGTTTAGGGAGAGGATGTGCCTGACTGCTTTCTGCTCTTCTGTTCCCTTTGTACTTCCCCCGTGCCCGTGGGTATCGTATGAGGGATGTCAGAGGGCACATACCTAGTTATCAATTTGTAGACCTGTGAACCAGTCCAGTCCCTCCCTTTTGGAATTTGTTGATAGTGTTTGTTTCTGCAGTCTTCTGTGGCAGCAAGGAAGCTTTTGGCAAGCATTTAATATGTATGAATGTTCATGAATGAGATAAGACAGTAATTCTCCTGGTATTTGCAGGTGAAATTGGCCCCTTTTTGAATGTTTCATCCAATATCTTTGTTTGTGACCAGCAGGAGTTTGCTTTTCCTGCTTTCGTGGCAGGGAAACTGCAAGTAGTCTGCTCATAGATAGGAAGGACTGGTTAATGCTGAGATGAGAAACTTGCTGTTATCTTTCAAGGTAACTTAATGTTGCAGAAAGCAAAGCTGTTGTGAGAAGTGGCTTGGTAAAAAGCAGGAAAAGAGTTAATACAAGGAAAATAGGAGGAAGGACTTGTAACAAAAACAGTCTCTGAGTATCTAACTCAATAGGGACTTCACAGTACTTGAGAGATATGGCATGTGCTTTCTATTGTATTCTGCCAGCTACAAAACTTCCAAATTGAACTTTTGGTTACAACAGCAAGCAGTTTTAAGAGTTGCTTAATAACTGATGAGCGTAACTTGTATTTGTTTATTCAGGGAGAGCCTTTTAATACAGCGTGTGTGGCTCTGACAGGAGGCACAGTGCCTTGCTCTGCCTAGCACAGTTGTGCTCGAGCTGCCTGCAGTCTGACTCCTTACCCTTCTCCATTACCTTTGCTTATATGAGTGGGTGGTAAAGTGGGTTCAACAACCTCACCTAGCCCAAACAGAAGATGTCCCTGCTGGGTGGAGTGTAAGCTTTCTGGGTACGTTCAGTTTCCTGAGCCAGGAAGGGTCCAGGTGAAGAATTGCTGCAACTCCCAGTCTAGATTGTCTTGCGGTGCCGTGGAGCTGTGCTCCTTAGCTTAAAGCAATGTAAGGAACTTTAAACAGCTGAAACGATGCTGCTCCAGGTGATCAAATGCAAACCTCCTCCTGTGGGAAGCAATTAAGATCTCTTCTGATGGAATTGTATGGTGATAAAAACGTGATATTCTGGTACTCGGAGGTAAATTTGTAGTTTCTCTCCTGCAGACTTCTCTAATTCGGTCTCATGGCACCCATCCTCTTGTTCTCCTTCTGTGCTTTGAATCAAAACAATAGCTCTCTTCTTGGTGAAAGATTTCTTTAGAAAACACTAAATCCTTTCCTAAGGCAGAATTAAGAAGGCAAACAAAAAACCCTGCTGAGTAAAGTGCCTTCTACTCTAAGTGAAAGATTCTTCTTTGCCTTTACCATAAAATATTTTTGAGTTGAAACTCACAGAAACGTAACCTGATTTATTCATCATTTTTATCCGAAGTTCTACTTAATTGCTCAAACTTCTGAAATATCTAGGCTGTTGGTAATGTTGAAGAACCAGTAAAACCAAGGGAAGAGGGTTAGGTTTGCTAGGCAGTTCCTGAGTGCCAAAACCAGGTCTTGGTTCACAATGCAAAAACTGGTATTTGTAGGACTTGGCCTTCAGGAAACATTGGGCAAAAAAATAGCATCACTTTGGTTTATGCTGTTATGAGACAACAAAAAGAAGACGGCTTGATAGCTTGATTCTAAGGTGACTTTTTTAACGTACTGGCATAAGAGAGCATACTGCTGCTGGAGCCCAGGATACTGAGAGTTCTCTTGGGTTCCTGACCCTTGCCTTCAAGGGAGTACAGCATTCCTGAAAGCTTTCTTGCCACAAAACAGGATAAATAACGCTTTTCATTATAAATTTCTGGAGTGGAAAAGGGAGTCTTCCTGAGCTGAAGGCGTGCTTTTTAATCTTTTGTTCTTAGTTCAATTATTTCAAATATCTTCACTGTTTGTGTCTGCAGCTGTCTGACATGCTGCCCTGGTGCGTATTTTATAAAGTGTAAACTGAAAAGATTGCTCTCTAAACCCCACTGTGCAGATCAATGACTATATTTATTTTTCCCATACAGCTTCTCTGCTGGCTTTTAAATCTTTTTATGTACTTTAACCCTGTGTGTGTCATAATCCTATAAAAGATGCTCCTTGGAGATCAGAAATACTAGAAATGGTAATAAAGCTTCTACTTCCTGAACGTAGGGAGGAGAATATTTTAGGGGAAGACTTCCTGGCAGGGGAAGAAAAGGTGTTAAATGAAAAACCCTGGAATTTCATACTTGGTCACCCAAAGCAAGTGACCTGACTCATTTCAGTAAGACCTTTTGGGTACAAACTATTCTGAAATACAAAGCCTGGCTGTGTGCGTGCAGTGGGTGGAGGAGTTCAGGTGTGTTTTATTTATGGTTGAACATCAGCTTTAGAAGGCTAATTTTAGTGTCTCATTCTTTCATTCTAGTTGCATTCTTCAGTGCTTTTTTATTTTCAGATCATTGTTTAGTAACTTAGGAAGCCAGAAACAACCTTACCTATCAAAATGAAGCATGGTCTTGTGCGCCATGTGCTTTCAGAGTGAGTTGTGAGTTAGACTTCAGTGTAACGGGGAGGGTTTATGCACGAGTGGTGGCTGCTGTGGCCTAATTGGTCACCTGTGACTAGCAAAGATGTGGTAACTGACTCAGCTCTCTAATTAGGATGAGCCAAACTGTGTCAACTGAAACTACCGCCAAGGCTTGATTGGGGTGGCTGATAAATGCCTGTTGCTTTCAGCAGTGGCAGGCCAGCAACGTGCGCATGAGCACTCCCAATGAGTAGCTGGACTGATATCTTCTAAGGCTGTGGTAACTGGCTTGCTTTTAGCCATGAGCAGCTTTAGTTCTCAACAGGGTTTCATGCACAGCTAGTTACTGTACACCTTAGTGGCATTGTGATAATTATGAAAGCTTCCTTGAATTTCTGAAAAGCTGTACTCCAAACTGGCTAGATGGCAGCTTGAAAGTAAATACCTTTGTCAGGTCAGAAATGCTGAACCATATTACTTCATAAAAACATATTCACAAACTTCAGCTTTGTACTTATTTTAAGCTTTCCTATTCACTAACACTTGCTCTTATAAACCCCATAAAAAATAAATTAGTAATTTCAGTTCACTACTTATTTCATAAAATGTCTCTTAAATTGATCAGAACCTTCAGCATTTGCATTTCAAAAGCAGTAGTCATGCAAGTGTTGGGGTTGTTCGTTTTAGGGAAACTAAACTCTGCAGTCACTGCTTTAGGAGTCTTCAGCGTAACCCGGGCTCCGTCTTGCTGGCTGTAGTGTTGTGGCTCTATCTTGCATTCATTCTGTGAAAGCTTGCTTTCATGATGGCTAATGATGTACTATCTGTTTTCTGCTCCCAGGAGATTTACTGAGCTAAAACACTATAGCGATGAACTGCAGTCTGTCATATCACACCTTCTGCGAGTCAGAGCTGTAAGTATTTCCCATGTGTGTCGTGACAAACAGGGTAATTTATTTATAAGGCAGCATTTCTTGTTTAGTCAAGAGAACTGGTATACGGGTTCTAGAAGAAGGGCAGTTCTGCCTGAGAGAGCCCAGCTCTCAAGTGTGGGGCAGGAGATGGGAAGGGGAGTACTGGCTTCGTGCAGATTTTGTGGGACAGGGGTAGAGGTGTGTGGGGGGAGAGTTTCACATAGGACAGTTTAGGTTGATGTGTGTTGCTAATCTGCCCACCCCCCTGCTGGTCACATATCAGAAGGAGGTGTTTTAAAGAGGACCAAGATGTCCACTCAGCCGGCAAGTGGCTTTTGCTGGGTGTCTGGGTTAGGAAGGGACCCAAAACACAATTTTCTGGTCAGACATATAAAACTTGGTTTTCCAGAACTTGTAGTATGAATTGTGCATGCTTCCCAGCACAGTGTTTTTGGCTTGTTCTTCAGTCTCTGAAGAATAATGTTCTTTTTAATGATGAGAGCAACTATGTCATGCATAATATACTGTGGGTTGACAATGGAAGATTAAAAAAAAAAAAGACAAAGTAAACAGAAAATCACAATTCCAATAAAGAGGAGCATGATACTGCCTTTTTAGTATGCTTCACAGAGATTTAATTTTTGATGAAAACTGTGCTGTGGGGAAGGTTGGTAATTGATTGCCCTGTTGAACTGAGGTACATGAGAGGATTAATCACTGGTGTTGTACAAACAGTGCCTTTTTCTCAGGACTCTATGCGTGAGATCTATTGGGTGACTTGCTTACATTTCCTTTTTACTGCTTTAACAGGTTCTGTAACTCTTACACAACTTCAATCTTATTCCTTGATACACCACAATTACAAGGGCATTATCTGGATTACAAGTCACACTTCAAATTGTACATGTGCTCTCTCTTTCTGATGTTGTCGCCAGCATTGTAGTACTGGCTGCAGTAGGTACTAACTCTCCAAACAGCTGAAATGACATATCTAGCTCTAGCAATAAGCTCTGCAATGGATAGCTCATTTCCTTTCCTTCGTTTCACTGAGCTAGATGGAAAAATCAAGTCACTCGTTAGAATGCTAGTGAAGCTTTCCCTGCGGTCTTGATGTCAGGATGAATTTTTGTCTTGCCATATTTATGTTAAATAAGCAAGTGTGTATATAAATTTAGCATTATTCAGGTAAAGGAGGATATGCCTTACATCTTTTTATCAAAAACTGAATTAACTGATTATTTGTGGTCTCCATTGATATACCCTGTACATGAGTGCTTCCAAAGAAATACTTCAAATGTTACTCTTCATTACAGCCTCGACTGTGTCTTCAGTCTTCAAAGATTTTATGCTGTTGATCTTTTCCTTCAGTAGTAGCTTAGACTAGACTTAAGCCCTATCTTATTTACCTGTGTAAAACTATTAAGACTTGGATTTCGTGTGTGGAATTTCACAACGCAAGTTCTTTGATGTTGATGACCAAAAACTAACTTTTAAATGTTTTAGAGGGTGGCAGATCGGCTATATGGTGTCTATAAAGTCCATGGCAACTATGGAAGAGTATTCAGGTAAGATTTTTAGGTTTTAAATGTGCTTACAGGTATGTGTAGAGAGAGTAGTGAATTTGTTTTGGTTCTGCTTTGCAAACATATAACAATGTTTTCAATATTTAAATGTCTGGCTTGAAAAATTTTGTCCTGCAGAACTAATGAGATTTGTATGTTGGATACAGTGATCTCTCTCTGAATCTGCTGTGCTTAGTTTTAAGTACTTTAGTTTTTTTGTTTTGTATTCCAGAACTTTGGGACTTCTGATGTGTCATTTGCATTCTGTTTCTTCAGGACGTAACTTACTGCCTATTTTCATGGTGTTATCTGAAAAACCTCGAGGTCCTTTAAATAGTTAAAAACCCAACAACTGTATCTATCCAATTCTAGTACCTTTTTTAAAGTGAATTTGCCTATCGTTTTTGATTTATATAAGTGAATTGCATGCTCAAGTTTTCCATCTCACTGGAGAATTGAAGAATCTAAACTTCTGGTTAAGGGAAACCTCCTGCTTCTACACACTGTTCAAGTGCTAAATTTAATTCTCAGGGTTAATGGATTGCAGATGTCTTTCTCATTGGGGGTTTTAAAGTGAAATTAGGTGTAGTTCTGTAATAACACAAAGACAAACAAATGTCAACATTAACGGAGTGGAATGTTTATGAAAAAGTGAAGGACAAAATAGACACATTAGGCACAAATTATGTGAAGTAGAAGGGACTGCCCCTCTGCTTTTTTCTTGCATAAAGAATTGTCAATGTAGTTCTTATAAGTTTCATAAAGTTTCACAAAGCTGAGAACACATGTAAATTTGCAGTGTACATGGGTGTCCTGAACAAGTATCTTGCTTTCTTTACTGTAGCTCTGTTTCCTACTTTATCCAAATGGTCTCCCCAGTGTGAATAGGGAGTTGCAGTAATGAGGCAGGAGGCAGTTATGAGTTGATATTTTTTTAATGAATGGAACTAAACAGCAATCTACCATAAAAATAGAAAACAACATACAGCAAACCATTTCAGAAGAGGTAAAAGGCTTGCAAATGTCAAATCCCACCTTCTATTTTTTTGCAATGATAGGCTTCTATCTGACGTGTTGCAAGTGTGGAGGGCTCAGTTTCTTCTTGGCAAATGAGGTGGACCAAATTCTGTTTTAGAAAGTTTGCTCTCTCTCCTTTAAGTTGTAGTCTCTCTGATTTAGTTTTAGCTATTTGAACAAGACCCTCTTGGCTCAAAACCAACTTCAAGGTCTGCGTGTTTGTGAGGATGAGTTTAGGCAGCAGGGACAGTTGTTTAACAGAGCGCCTTAAATAGCCTTGCAGTTACACTGTCAGTGCTGCGGCTTAGAGGAAGAAAACAGTTTGGCCAAGTCCCACTTGAAGGCAGTTTCCATTCAGGTGTCACCTGGAAAGAAACTATATACAGGATGCAGCTTATTAACTTCCCTTACCCTTCACGTGTGATGTTGTTTCTCGTTTGTTTTTCGTACAGTGAGTGGAGTGCAATTGAAAAGGAGATGGGGGATGGGTTGCAGAGTGCTGGCCACCACATGGATGTGTAAGTACTGACTGAATATCTGATAGCTTGATGTAAGCCAGATGTAGAACTCTCCCTCTTTCCTCTCTTTTCCCTCAACCCCAAAGTGCATACAAGTAGTGCACCGAGAAAGTTGGGGGCGCGTTGTTTTTAGGTGCACAACTTTTCTGTGACTTGGATGCAGGCACAATTTTAGCATCCATGTACTGTATTAAGTAGCTCAAAAGGTCTCAGGAGAACCAGAGGAGTTTCTTTTTTATTATTATTTTGAAATTGTAGAAGTGCTTGGAATTCTTCCAGCTTTTCTTTTAAGCTACTATGCCAGAAACTGGTGGAATACAACTTTAATGTACTGCAGACCTGATGAGTTCCATTTGTTTTTGGTAGTGGTATTTTGTACCATGCAGTGGATGGTACATAGATTTGGACTTAATTACACAAAGCTAAGAAATTTAATTATTCAGCACCAAAACGTTAATGGATTCTTGAAACAAATACTGTCTGGATGTAATAAAGTAGAGAATCCTCCCTCTTTGCATCTCTAGAGTTAGTTGGCAGAGTACGTGAAACGCTGCCTTCAAAATAAGAGTCTAGCACTTAACTTCTGCGAGCACTCTGCTATTCTAGGTTCGTGCTTTTTGCTTTCCAGGTAGTTATATACCATAAGTGAAACAGTATAACTTCTTGTGACTCTGATTCCTCTTCTGTAATCAGGTGCTACTGTAAAGTAACATCTCCAACAACAGATGAAAGCTATTTGACATGTCCTTTTATATATATTTTTTTACCTAGAGTATAATTTGTGTAGAAGTAAAGCTATCTGTTTACAGTGCAGATCTATGTATGTGGTGCTTGGTTGTATTTGATACTATGCCTCATCAAATGGAAGGGTTTGAAGAGCCATGCCAAACTGCTCTTGGTTTCTCCAGAAGAACCCTGTTTTAATTAGATCTTTAAGAATTTGGACTCTTCTGAATTTATTCACGCTTCTGTGCTTTGTTAACAGGATGGTTTACATCCAAAAAAACTATTATGTTTTTCTAAATGGAAAGCTCTGGTGAGAATAAAGAAATGGACAATGCATTTTGCTTTCAGAAGAAAATAATTGAAGTAGAGATGGAGTGCAGTGTTCAGCACCTACTGCAATATGCAAAAATTGAAGACATTGTGAAAACGTGCTGTAATGTAGAAAAGCTGGGTAGGCACAAGTACGTTCTCAGTGGTTGAGATGCATCACCCTAAATGTAAAATGAAACAGACAGAACCTAACAACTGTCAACACCTAGAAAAAGCTTAATCAACTGAAGTGGGTCTGACCTCTCAGTCAGGCGGCTGAACCTTTTCCACACATGGGAGATGTTTTTCTGTGATATGGTTAGGAGTAAAGATCCGGAGTAGTGGTGGTGACTCTGGCTAACCTTTTTTGCATGACATCTGATGTAGCTTTCATTGTCTGTCGTCTCTTCTGCTCTGACACTCTTGTGCAATGGTAATCTTTTAGCGACAGTCAAGAAATGGCAGCTGTAAGATTCATGTAGTCTCCTACCAGCAAGGATCACATTGATGATCTCTTGAAAGTGTAACTTACCAATGCGGTTACTTTTCTCATAACATTAGACTGAGCAGTTTTGTTGCAACAGAAAACTACTTCAGGAAGGTTGCCTGATAAACTTCCAAAACAAATTTAATTACTGTCTATCTACCCCATGTGCTGTAGTCCTTAGTATTTATTTATTTAAACTTTTGAGATGTTATTGATTAGGATGATATAAAACCACTTAATATATGGAGAAGACATCCCAAAGTACCTCTGGGTGCATGTTGTATAACAGGATGAGGCTTGCTAAAGTGATTAATAAAAACAACTGAGTATGCTGAGAAAGCTCAAATGAATGACTGTAATTCTGGCATTTAAAATATGAAAGAGACGTCTGACCTTTGACTTCTGTCCTTTATGTGATTAATGAGTGGCCCTTTATCTCTCTATCAACTGGACTGTCATTACAGGTGGAATCAGTCTAAATTAAAACAGGATTTTAGTTGAAGATTCCCATGAAGAATGGGAACATACTGGGTACCTTTAGTACTTACTACAGTGTTTCTCCTTAAGTTTTTTCCCTGGTTTGACTATCTGCTTTGGACAAACCAGTGTCTAAATTTCAGCTTAAGACGGTCAGGAATATAGTTTGTCTTACTACTACTTCGAAAGCAAACTTAAGTGTCTTGGAAGTCTGGCCCAGGTAATGTTTTGTGTGTTTGTTTATTTTGGGAGAGTTGTTCTGCCACGTACAAGCTCTAACAGTTCTACAAACTTAGTACATAGTTGAAACTGAAATGTGGTCCATCTGCTACCCTGGGAAATCTGACCACTACACTAAAATTACTTCAGAACTTAAGAACAGAGAGAGTAAGCCACATATGACCTGTGTGGCTGTAGGATTTTTCAGAATATGTATATTTTTCAACAATTTGGACTTGTTCCTTGCTTTGATTCACAACGTGAATTCTTGTTCTCTCTGTTCTTTTACCCCTTCTACTTGAACTGTTCCAGTGTTGCTGGTCACCTTGGATATTGTGCTTATTCATCACAAGTAGACTTGGTAGGACTTTTCCTGGGTGTGCTATGTCTTTGATTTCACAGAGCATCAGAGGAACTTACCTTTCTTGCAAACTTAAAAAAAAAATAAATAAAATCATACTTGAACAGATGAGCACATCTACCACACTTCCTCAAGCTCCTCCTTCTTCCAGTTCTCCTGCAAGTGTATGAAGAACCTATGCAGTTCTTCTGAGCAGGGCAGTGGGCCTGATGATGGTAACATTCAGTACAAGTGTCTCCATCATACACCTACCTTAGATTCCCAGTATCTAAGTGATGTTATTGTTCCAGAACTTGCAGGAAGAATGTTCTGTTCTCTACCAAGTCACATTACCAGTTACCTTTCAGCTTGACTCTGCCACTTCTTTATTAGAGATAATTAGTGGAGAAGCACCAGAAGAAACTGAAGAACTCAAAGACTTTGCACAAACTTTAAAGGCAGAAGGTGCAGTAACTAACATTTGGTTGCATTGTGCTGGTCACTAGACAAACATGGACACATGCTTACTTCAGGGAGCCTGTAGATGTGGAAATACTTATTTCTTCTGTGCCAGGGATTGCCACAGACTCAAGAACCCAAACGGAATTGGTAGTGTTTGTGATAGGCTCTCATTCATTCTGTTCATCGGTAATGGTACGCGCTCCGTATTGCTGACTAAAGCAGCATCCTATTTTTGTCACTGTGCCAAGTGAGATGTGAACATCTCTTAGCTGTGGGCCTGTTCCTGCAGATGTCTGAGCACAGTCATGTTGGTTAGCGAGAACCTATTAAATACTGTTCAGTCAGCAATACAAATTAGAAAAAGGAAGTGCTTTTTGCCATTTCTAGTAGACGTCAGCCTAAATGATGAAATTTACTGAGTATAAGAGCTGTGGAATTAATTAAAACCCTTGTGCTTCTGAAGATTTCTCCCTAAAAGGCAGGTTGAAACTTCTTGTTGCTCTGAACTGATATGCCTGACTTTCACAGCAGGCAAAGCAACACCATTTTCAAGGAGCTGAAGGACTTTGTGTTTTGGCATTCAGAGCAGCCACTATGAGTTTTGTTCTCAGGCTTATGAGTTGGCTGAATAAAAAACAATAAAAGAAGCCTTTTAAATACTGCCCCTTTGCTTTTCAGAAGGTATGATGTTCACGTTTCTAAGCTGTAGTGCTTTCAGCCTTGCAGGATTTCTTCTGCATCATATCTTTCCTTTTTGCCTTGGTGTTGCCTGTTGACAATCCACTGAAGACAAGGAATAAATTGTGTTCCTTTCCTGTAATAAAAACTGCCTCATCTTCAGCAGGAAACTTATGATAAATCTTGTACTCATCAAAAGATTTATTGTAGTAACAACGAAAGAAACAGGCCTGCAGGAATGTTTATATTAGCTGATTCAGAGTTTAATTAAAAACAAAGGACAAAGGAAAACCCCTTTTTAGAAGCGTTTCACTGTTTTACTTTGTGACTGGCCTTTCTGTCAAACAGGTGTCCTCCCTTGTTACTGTATGTGCAGTCCATAAAGGTTAAATTAATGAATTCCTATTTGACCGTACCCATTTTTTCACCAGATATGCAGCTTCTATTGATGACATCCTGGAAGAAGAGGAACATTATGCAGATCAGCTGAAAGAGTATCTCTTCTATGCAGAAGCACTACGGTATGTACAGAAGTATAGAGATCAAGTGAAAATTATCGTGATTTCCTCTAATCTTGTGTTGGTGTTGAATTTTGGTATCTTCTGCTCTCTAAGAAGTAGAAATTTCAGTGTTATGGAATCTTCACATTCTTACCGCTTATTTAGCTTACTTGTATTTATTGCTGTGTGGGTGGCAATAAAAATTTAAAACTCAGCTAGCTGGTCAGTAAGTGAAATGATGGAAATGTTAAGATCTGGATACTGTGGAAGATAATGCTGTTTATTCCTCTGATTACACTGTTTCCTTGGCTAGTTGTGCCCCAATGTGCTGAAAGCTTCAGCTTTTAAAAGAGAGAGGCCAAATAAAGCTGCCACAGCTGTTAGAAGTCCCAGCAGATTTCAAAGTGCCCTGCGTAACTTTTATCCTGTACACTACTATGCAGCTAAACACAGATTTTTTTTAAAAAATTGTTTTAGACTAAACTTCATAGGGCAGTCTCCATTACAAGCGTGGATGTGAAAGCAAATTTCTTTATGCTGTAAGATTGCACCTAGTGCTATTATGCTCTCCCTGGCTTGGCTCTGAACTTTTCGGAGAGGTCCAGTAATACTGTAGAGAATCAAGTTGGCGAGTGTGATGGCTGCTGTCAGGGAACCCAGAGCACAAGTAGCCTCTCCTGGGAGATGAACACGCATCCGGCAGTGGAGTACGGATGTAGCCTCATCAGCCCACACAGGACTGGGACTTGCTGCAGGTGGTCAGAGGAAACTTGCCTCTTTTCCAGATGAAAGGCACTATGCGAATCTAGGAGCACTGTTTCTTGTTTCGTTTAAAAAAATAAGATGTGAAGAATTTTATGATTGACTGATGCATTGCTGCTGTGACATGTTCTGTCTCTGGTTACCTTTTGTCATAGTTGTGATTTTTCTCTGATGTATTTTGAATAAAATTATTTTACAGTGGTGTACTTAAGTAGGTGGCAGGGCTCATATTGCTGAGGGTGTCTTGGAATGAGTCTAAAAAGAAGATCAGAAGATCAGAATGCTGCTGGAATAAGAACTTTCTTTATACCTTGATCCAAGCTACAGTAATTGCAGAGTTAGGCATTCTGTGATAGGGCTGTTGAATTTGAGCTAGATAAATAACTGAATATGTTGCCTGCCAAACAAAGCATTTTGCCGTTTGTAAAGTTTAAATGGAGGGAAACGTAGCAAAACAAAGTAGTATGTGACAGATCTTTCATTACTTACTTTTCAGGGCAGTTTGCAGGAAACATGAATTAATGCAATATGACTTGGAAATGGCGGCACAGGACCTAACATCTAAGAAACAGCAGTGCGAGGAGCTGGCAACAGGAGTGAGTCTTTTTCCACTTTCTTCTCCAAGATGCCTTTTTTTTTTTGTGTGTGTGAGCCAAGTTACTTAGAATGACATTTAAATGGCACTAACATGCTGGCCGCTGGTTATGAGAAGCAGTATCCTATGAGCTGTAGGCCTCTGAGGTTTAAAAGTAACTTGGTTCTTGGTGACGTAAACTGTTAAGTGTTCAATAAGAGAATTTGATAGAGAGCAAGTAAAGAGTTGCAGGAAATAGAAACTGAGCGGAATAACGATAACTACCCTAGAGGTCAAAATGGTAGGATTTCTGGAAGGCTTCCACTGCCTTCTGGAACATGGACATTACTGATACATGGTGTTAGTTCCTCTTATATGGAAGACAATGGCTAAGAAACTACTACTAGTAACGTGTATTTAAAATTTTTAATATTGCTATTGAATCTATTGACATCCTGTGGAGAACTACTTTATGGTTTTTCTTTACCATACAAAATGCAAGGCTTTAAGTTCTTTCCTACCTCAGTCTGAGGAAGAACTTGTCTGGAAGCTTACCCATGCCAGTGGAATGACTTGCTTATGGTCTAATCCACAGACAAGCTGTAAGAGTTTGAACATCGAATTACTTAAAGGTGTCTGAAGGGTCCAGAGTTCCTGGGAATAAAAGCTGAGATACAAGTTTCTGTTCCCTTCTCCATCCTCACTTGTCTCTATATAATATGAGCTGCCATACCTTCAATTGCTACCTATCTACGGGACATGCAAGAAATGAAATGTGCCATTTTCTGGTAGTTAAAGACAAAATGAACTGAATAATAAGCCCTAATGCTGGTAAAAATCATGTGATGTATCATGGCTCTGCTCAGGAATTCCAAAATCTATAGTGTCTTTTGTCTTTTGTAGACTATGAGAACGTTCTCCCTGAAAGGGATGACCAGCAAGCTGTTTGGGCAGGAAACCCCTGAGCAGAGGGAAGCCAAGATAAAGATTCTAGAAGAGCAGATACAGGAAGGAGAAGAACAACTGAAGTCTAAAAATCTGGAAGGCAGGTAAACAGGCTTGATTTATTCAAAGGAGATGGGGCTTGTCTTAGCAAAAGTCATCGACTAGATGCTCTTGAAGGTGTTTGCATTTTATAAGTGTTTTTAATATATTCTTGGTGTTTATGAGCTGTCTATAAAAGCTCCTGTCAGCTGCAAGTTGTGAAATAAAGTACAGTACATGCAGTTAGCTTCTGGTCTGAGTGTATGGCTTATGTAAAACCTGATGACTTTCCCAGTTACTGAGCCCACTCTAATGGCTGACTTGCTTGCTTTTATGTTCAGCTAGTAATATGTTTAGCAGGTGGGCTTGTAGGTCTGCAGCTGAATAGCCTAAGACTCAAAAGCTGATTTGCTTCAAATACAGTATTTAGTTTGGTTTATATGTATGGGTCCTAAGCTAATATTCTACAGCTCCTCATATGGGGGATAACTGACTCCTGTGTGAAAGAGATTAGAAGTTCTGGCAAGCTGTGTTTGAGTAACTGCTTCTCAGTGCTGTAATGAAATTTTCTTCAGGAATGCAAATATGAAAAATAGGAGCTAGCGTTCCTAAAGCAATGTGTTTGTGTCAAAACATGTTCATCGTATAATAGAAGGGGTAAATGCGGTATCTCCTGGTATGTTAGGATTAGAGCTGAAAAGATAAGACTAGTTCATGAGCAGTTCAAAACAACAAGACATTCAGTAAATGCAATTTCTTAATCATTTTGACAGAAGTACTGGAGATCTGCTTGTGTAGCTCTGGAAGCAATTTTCAAGTGAATACTTGCCTTGTGTGTACAGCCCAGCACAAATGAAAGGCCATGAATTACAGAAATCTACTTCCATTTTGGTTAAGGAGACCTGAAGACACATCACCAAACCAACAAAATTAATTCCTGAAGTGAATTGTCCAAGTCAAATTTGCATTGTAAATGTTGTTACACTTTACTGTCTCAAATCCTGTTGACAACTGAGTTTTCACATTGGAAAGACCAAGATTCAGACTTGACAATTGAAATAGAAACATGGAATGTTGTGTGCGAGTATTAGCATAAAGATATTTTGTCACTGAGAAAATCTGAAAAGTGTATTCTGAATTATGCTGGTTCTATGGCAGTGACACTTACTATATTTAAAAAAAAAAATCCTGTGAAACTGGTTCTGGTTTAAAAATCTTTAGAAGTATATGGAGAATTAAGCAGTAGTGCCAATTATAAAATGAGAACGCTGTGGGATGAATAATAAATACAGAACTTGGTTTGCTGACTGAAACATAAAGTGCTTTATCATACATAAAACTTCCTTGCTGTGGGTTCAGAGGAAGAAAGAAGAGCTAAGGTTGTAACATGTAAAACACTAACAGAAATGTTGCTTTCAATTCCAGAGACTTTGTGAAAAGTGCCTGGGCTGACATTGAACGGTTTAAAGAGCAAAAGAATCGCGATTTGAAGGAGGCTCTTATAAGCTATGCTGTTATGCAGATTAGCATGTGCAAAAAGGTATGTTTAGCTTGTGAAAGGCTAGGCTAGTATATATATCATGTCAGCAGGGGATCAGATGCAAACTTTCAGCATCTAGGAGCGTTGCAGTCACAGAAGGTTGGAAGTCACTAGCGTAAAACCTCCCACATATTCCATCCTACTCTAACTCTGTGACATGTTAATGTTGATATATATATAATAGGCAGTGTGGTCCAATTCCAGGGTGGTCTCTGCCTTGTTGTTGTGTGGAGTTTTGTGGGGTTTTCTGTAGAGTCGTCCATGGAAAAAAGTCTGTTGATGAGGTTCGCAAGCAAATTATATTTCCATCTATTTTTTGCCTTTTTAATTTTTTATTCTTATTTTTTTTAAGGGAATTCAAGTTTGGACAAATGCAAAGGAATGCTTCAGCAAGATGTGATTATCTGGAAATGAATTCCTCCTCCAAGTGCCAGAGAATGGAAGCACAAATGTTTAACACCAATGTTAAGTTGTTACATGACCTACATATAAATCATGAAATAAATGAGTTGAGTGAATAGTTTTTCTTTCTGCTGATTGTAATTGCTAATAAAGGACAAAAAGGTTATGTTATTAAATGTTTAGCTCTGACTGCCACTACTGTGGCATGTTTTATATGTGGTAGCAAATAATTCAGGGGTAAGAGTTACTGAAAACTACAACTCTGTACTTGGGCAAAGGTGTAGGGAAAGTTATCCCAGAAAGTATGAACCGAGCTGTTCTCTCTGAGACTTGTGAAACACCATGCTCCGTAATGTATAGATCACTTCCAGATGCCCTTTTTTTTCAGCTCTTGCTGTTTAGAATTTGTAATGCTCAAGGGTGCTTTGGTTTTATAATAGGACACACAGTTGTGTTCTTGAGGTTTACACCACAGGAGGGACAAAAAATGAAATCGTAATGCTTAGGGTTCATATTTAAATGCCTTTGCGTGTCCATAAAGAAATGTGCTTTTCCAAAGGTCGGGTTAAGCAGTCTCAAGCTCCTGAGATGTTTGAAACTCTCTACAGTAGAGGTGTTGTACAATGGTTTGATACAATATTCTGCATTTACTGGTTCCCACTTAAGTTTTGATATGGGCATTGATTTCTTATCAAACTTCTTCCTGCAAGTTAAGGAAACTGGTGATCCAGCTGAGCAGCAAAACCAAAGCCAGAGCTGGTTAAGAAGCAGATGCAACTTCTGCAACTTCTGTTTGCTTGTTTGGAACCTGTTTACATTAGATGTGAATCTGGTTTGTGGTACCTCTTCTTGTAACTGAAGTGGTTTGGCTCGTAAACGAGTAGTCCTTAGTGGAGATGCTGAAATATAAAGCCTGGTGTGATTTTTATAGTAATCAAGAGCAATGATATACAGAATCCGCAATGAACCAAGGTATCTGTCTGGCTCTTTTAAGGATGTTTCTCTGTGTAACGTTTATAACATATCACCAGTATAACATAATTTGCAGTTACAGGTACTTGCATTAAATGTTGCCAGTTATGAAAAACATTCACCACTGCCTAATATGGGGCTGCTTCTACATACTTAAAGTTCCTGAAGTTTCGTGGAATTCATCAGACTTGATTGTTAATCCTACAGCAAGCTTCGTAACATTCTCTTGGAGAGTGTATTTAATTTTTCCAGATTATAACACTATTCAGATCCTTTTTCTTTTTTTTGAGATACTCCAGGAAGTATTTAGAAGTTGTTTTGGTAATTTATCAGTAATATCGTTACTTGACGTGTCCCATGTCACTTTTGTCTCTGTGGCATTTTTTCTATAAAATCATTGTAAAGAATTCATAGACCTGGTGTACACTACAACTCAAAATGGAAGTAATGTACCGGTTGCTTTGATAGCGTATGTTAGCTTTTTCAAAGCATTTGACAATGACACTTCTGAGAGATGATATGGACAGAAGGAGGTTTCCATTTAATACTTACAAGGAGAAGTGTTCTTTCTGTTCAGAGGATTGCAGTATCCAATTCTGATACAGGTGGAAGGACTTTTATATTCCAAACCAAGAAGTTGCACACTTGACGTATTCAGTAAGCCTTCTAAAGGAGTGGTGCCTTAATACAATACCATGAGGCGCTCAGAGTAGGTATTTTTCATGCACTTTGATTTTTGGTAGATCTTTCTGGTGCCTCTTTCCATATTTCACTTGCTGTACAGCTTACTATAAATGTATTAGTATGCCTTTTTTCCCTTGCTAGTTGTACTAAGTTTAAGAGGGGAACAACACAGTTCTTGTAAGTTTTGTGCCAATAAGCTAAATAAAATTGCTCTTTGATATTTTTGTTATGCTGTTTTTGTAAAAATGCTATATTTTCCCAATGCTGATAAATGTTGCTCACTGTATTGAGTTCAGTTCTTGGCGATCTCAAACAATCTCCAAAATTTGGTTTAAAATTTAAGAAGTTGCACACAACTAGTTGATTTGCCTTTTAGGTGAAGAATATAGCGTCTAAATCCAAAATAAGATCCTTGTTATAATCCAGTTTTGATCCCTGCTTTGTTTTTGCCCAAACAGAACTAGCTGTCTGAAGTGCGCGTATGTCATCTGGGTAAGAGAAGATGCATTTCAAAAGGGTTTGTGTTGTTTGGCAGAACTTGGGTGAAAGCTTAGTTAACGGTAATTTGAAATAGCTTTATTCCCTTCACTTTTGCTGCTTTCAGATTAGCATTGCATGCAGTCTTGCATGCATTTACTTGTGGATCTTAGCAAACACTGAGGGTTCCTCCCCCTCTTTTAATTTTCTGACTTTTTAAGAGGAAATCATCTAGTTAATGTCTTGTTTCCATTTGGTTAATAGAGTCCACATGACAATGCACACTCACAAAGTGTGCATTTTCCCATACAGATTTTGCTTCTGTAACTCAAGCCCCTCTGCCTTGGCTTGCTTCCTTCTCTTATCCAGTAAACATCAAAAACTGGTGGAAGGCCCTGAAAATAACAGCAACCAGGTAGACCACTTCAACTTCATGTCACCCAAATGCTCATCATATATAAAACACCTTACCTACATGGATAGTCTGACTCACTGCCAGAGCTGTCACTTCTGCCACAGGCAGGGATTATCAGTGGTGGTGCTGTCCCCGACCTTCCCCACTGCTAGCAGGACCTTGATTTGTCAGTGCATTTTACTGGCTACTGTTGCTTGTGAAATGCAGCTAGGGTAAGGGAACCAGATGAAACTGAAAGGTAAGATGTTTTTCTGAAGGGTCTTACCTCTTTAAAAGTGCTATACTAAATATCTGATATCTTCGCCAAAGCAGATGTAATTTAGCAGCTCCTGGAGTATGAGGCTGGGCTGGGCTGCGAGTGCTGCCTCCTAGAAGAGACCTCCTGTATGCTTCTCCCTGCTACTGCAATTCTCGTGTGCATATGTGTTGAAGAAACAAGAGACACTTTTTAATGTCCCATAAAGAATTACAGGGAAGGCAGTCGCCTTATTTTTCTCTCCACTTGCTCCCAACTTTTCTTGCAATGGCAGGGCAATGATCTAATTCATGTTTTTGTTCTCATGTTCTGTGCATTCCCGGAGCTTGTCTTGTGTTTGCTCCTAGTGCCTCCCCATGGAGCTTTATCTGTTCAATGAAAATCCTACTACAGCGCTGCCATAGAAATAATGCAAACAAAGGAAACAACTGGAATGAGGGCTGCTAAATGGGAGTAGCAGCTGCAGTGCCAAAATCAAGTATAGCATGCTTGCGTACCGCCAGCAAAAGCAGCCTCCCCCCCCCAACACACACACAAACACACTTCTTCCTCGATTCTTCCTCAGCTGTTTTCTGACACATTGGTAAGATGCAGTGTTACTGAAAGGATTTTGCAAACATGACTTATACTGCAGTGTCAGGTGCAGAGGCAAAATAGCTGGCTTTTGGTTGCTATTGAATGGCTTCTGTAGGCTGATAATGTATTTTCTTCCCAGAAGTCTTTTTTTTTTTTTGACTGTAGAAGGTATCAATCTTCTATTTATTTTATCCAAATTAGAAATTCTTGGATGGATGTGGAGGAGATTGGTTGCAGGTAGTGGTGATGCAGTGTTTAAAGATAAGGTAAGATGGCACCTCGCCGGGAGAGGAAGGGAGGTTAAACTGTATAAAAGTGAAGAAAGGTTTTGAGAAGAGATGCACAGAGAGGGTAAGGAGGAGAGAGAAAGTGAAGAGGTAAGATGTAGAGCAGAGATGGGGTTGGTGGAAGAGCTGGAGAGGAGAACAGGAGGAAAGCATCCATAGCTGTGACATGCCTTGTGCAGAGGGGGGAAGCAGCGCTGCATTGCCCTTGTTTGGGAGAGAGGGGGAAGTGGGAACAGCAGATAAGGAAATTTTGAGAGCTGTCAAAGATGTGAATGGACTGCCTATAATACTAATGATGGTCAGCCCAGGTCTGAATCAAACTTGTGGTGGTGGCCGTGGTCTCAAAGCTGAGTTGAACACCAATAACGGTGTAACATCTATAACATCTCTTCAGCTTGGACGGAGAGATTTAATTTTCAGTCTGATGCTGTATTTATTTTTAATATCTCTTTGGTTTTTATTTTTATTATTATTTTTGAATATAAAAGATAGGAGAAGATGCTCCTGCCTTTGAAAGCCCAGCACGAACTTGGTGGAGACCCCAGTCCTGCAAACACCAGTGTGATCACGCGTGCCATTTGGGGGCCCACGCGGCCGATGCGACCCACGCAGGCTGCCCCACGGGAATCCCAGCACCAGCGGTCGTTCACCAGCTCGTCCATCCTCAGCGAGCGTTGTCTGTGGTCAGGAGATCTCGTGGCGTGCGAGGAGCCCGGTCCTGGCCGCGCTCCCGGAGAAGCCTCAGGCGGAGCGGGGGCGGCTCCGCGCGGTGAGAGCCTCGCCGGGAGCCGGGGGAAGGATGCGGCGGAGAGGAAAACGCAACCCCGACCGCCCTCTGGTGGGTCTCCAGCGCCGCTTCGCAGGGGCCGGGGGTGTAGCCGGAGAGGTTTCCGCGCAGGATTGCACGAGGAGGCCGCTCGCTCCTGCAGGGTGCCGCTAACCGCGCCTGGTGACCCGCAGGAGCTTCAGAAGCTCGTGGGCAGGTTCCGCGGGTGCCGTCGCACCGGGGCAAACGCTGCCGTGGTTTGGGCTTAAAGGCGGGTTTCTGAGCTAGCGGTATGCTTCTGGTCCTCAGAACTGCTTGGAAGGGGTGCCGGCTGCACGGGCAGCAGGAGCAATCCGTGATCGTTCCCGTAATCTGCCCTCCCCTGCAAACGATGGGAAGGTTGCCCTCGCCTGACGCTGCTTTGAATTAGGGTTTTTCTTGAAGCGTGTGCGCTCTGATCCCAGCCTTGAAACTCTCCGGTGACGGAGGCCAAATCTTACGCTGGTTGTTCCAGAGGCTAAAAGCATACGCTTTATTTCCAGGCTCATTTGTCTGCTTTATCTTCCAGGCTAAGCGTTGGGAGGCTTTCGTCTGCTCCCCTCCGAGGGTGTTTCTGCCTGCAGGAGGCAGCCGGGAAGAGCTGCTTGTGCGTGGCTGCTACATCGATGCTATTGCTCCGTCAAGGAAACTATGAGCTGTTAAAACCAGAATCAACCCGACACAGTCTGTTTTCCATGAACATCACGATTGGCATTGATCCCTTTTAATTCAGCATCAACTATTGTTTTCCCAGGGATTACTTTCAGACTGACAGGCCTATAATAATCCAATCTCTCTAATTATATGTTTTTATAAATAGGCAAAATATTAGTCTTCTTCCAGTTTTGTGGGATTTCTCCTCAAATTCAAGGCTTGCTGAAAATCGGTACCAGTGGTTCAGAGATCTCTCACATCAGGACTTCTGTAAGGCTTGAGAAGAAGCTGTACAGACCTGCAGATGCATTAACGCAAGAAGCTGATCCCTAGTGCTGCACCCTGGATGCGACTAGGGAGAAATTACCTCCTTGTGGTACAGATAACACACAGGTATGGTTGATCAAGGCTGCACACACAGTATGATTTATTTTAAGCATCCTCATAGAATGAAATTAAAAGAATATCCTTGGATTTTGCACATCTAAACTGAATTATCAGAGGGGAGGAATTCTCCCTTCTAAAATCCTTCTCACTGTTAAGTCTTCCCTGAGCACATCTTGTGATGGCTGCCAAGTAACATGGCAAGCCGGTCTGGAGGGCTGCTAGGAGAGAGCCTTCTCCGGATGCACCGGCTGCTACCCGGGAGCTCCTGCTGGGGGAGAGCTGCCGAGAAGCTCAGGGTATGTCTCCACTGTGCTGCCGCCTTCGTGCGTCCTCGAGTTCCTCCTGCCGGCGCGCCGAGTCCTGCGGCTGCAGGGGTTGTCCAGATGTTTTCCCAAGCCTTCAGCGTTTATCCTTCAGCGTTTATTAAAGGAGCGGATTTGGGCAGGTGACAGCTAAAGGAACTGACTGTTAAGGGGGTCGATGACTGTGTCTCACCTGCTTTTTGGTCTGTTTTTTGGAACTGAAATGTTTTTTAATACTACACATTTGATTTCTCTGTGTTGTTGTCAACAACTCTTCTGTTTCTGGGGTGTTTGGGCCTGTGTTGGGAATGCTTTTGTTCTTTCTTGTTCTTTGTACTACTTAAGAAGTTTGTTCTCTTTGCTAGTTCTGCTGGCCATTGGTTTCTCCTTGCTTTCTTATAGATAACTGATCATTCCTAGCCTCTAATTCCTAGCTGTGGTTGGATTTAATGTTCCTCCACCCTCCATAATACTTTAACTGTTTCTATTTTTCCTCAAAGACATGATGGGGATTTGAATGGGTGTTGCCTTTTCCAATTTCAGGACACTCTAAAATATTCTCAGATAATTTCTGGTGATCGTTTCCGTTCTGTTCAAATTCCTTCTTCCAGCTGATTTGGTCACCGCTATTTTTAGCTTCAAAACGCTAAATATGTAGTGCTTAGCTGGGCCTTTTTCTGTTTCCTTCTAACAAATACAATGATTGTGATTACAAGGCAACTCAGTGGCTGCTCAGTTTCGTGTTACTTTTAAATTTGAAAACATTTCCTTTTCACATCCAGCATAGAACTTCCTCCACTGGAGTTAAATAAAAATGCATCTCTGCAGCTTTCGAAAGTGTAAAGCATTTGTTTAGGAGGTATCTCCGGGATCAGCATCAGACATGGCATCTCTTTCCTGTTCCACACAGATAGGGGATTAACTCACCTCACGCCCCATTTCCTGATCTCCTGGAGGTGCCAGCCAGCCTCCCTTCGCTTAGCCAGGCTTGTTCAAGCCTTTCTGAATTCCAGCGCGGATAATGAACCCTTGAGTTTGCTCTGACTTACAAGCACGCTAAATTGGCCTTCGCACCCTGCGGCTGACAAGGGGAAGCTAGGGAGGGTGGCAGCATTGCCACCCAGTGCCTGCAGTTAGCAGGATGCAGCTGGCCTTGTGCCCTTTGAGTGGTTTGCTGAGGATGGAGAGGTGAAACCATCTGTGAAGAGATTCAGGGCTGGAGATGAGCGTGTGGGAAGACACCAGAGAGCTCTGCAAGAACAACTGGGAGCTTGGCAAAGCAGCGGCTCAGCCAGCGAGGCTTTGTGCGCACCCCTGCCCCCCAGGCCCCACTTTTTTTTCCAGGTGCGCCTGCTGCGGCCGGGAGGTGGCCCTGCTCCGAGCTGGGCCGCAGTACGTTGTCTGTCCGGGGTGCAGGAGCTGGCGCCCAGGGTTGGAAGTGGCCCGGGTGCCCGGTGGGAAGGCGAGGTTTGGTGTCCTGAGCAGGTTACGCTGCCCGGGCAGATGGTTGTTGGTTCAGAAGTGGTTTTTACCACGTTTTCCAGATGGTGCCACTTCCTCTCTTGCCTGCTACGTTTTTGCCTTCCATTGGTGTCAACACTTTTGGTAAGTGAATCTCTCTGCCGGGTGTTAGTAACATGAGTGTTCCAGGTTTGTGCTAACAACTGGGTCACTAGTGCTGATTTTGTGTCAGCCTTTGGCAACCCTGTGCAGACAACCAGCCCCTTTCCTTTCATCACTTCTTTTCTGAGCATCCGAGCTCAACAGTGATCCTGTGGCTGCTCTTGCAGCCTCCCTTCATGCCAGTCCAATGCCTTTGAGTTGTTCAGGCATTCTGCTGCTCATAAAATGGGGGTGGCTTCTCCTGATACGGTGGCTGTCCACTCACAGCCTCTCCTCCCACTGGAATGATGTTCCACCAAAACTTAACCTCCCATTTTACATCCATGAGTCGTTTCTGTTCTTCCTACCCATTGACTAAGGATGGGAAGGGTGTCGAGGAATGTTGCTGAGGTTCTTTGTGTTGTGCAGAGTTCTCTGAATGCCTCACCAACAAGCCCAGTCTACTGGGAGGTACTGGGGCGTTGGTGGTGCTGCTGTTTTACTGGTGGTCCATATCCAGGTGTCTCTGGAGATTTGAGCTTAATTATGTTTTACATATTGGCTCTAGGGATGTCCTTTAAAGAATGTTCTTCCAGTCTCCAAAAAAGAGTGTGGCGGCTTTTTTTTTTTTTTTTGTGGCTGATCAAAGACCTCTGCCTTTCATGCGTGGTTGACCAGGTATGTTCAGCAGTGCTTGCTCCTCTCAACATTTGTCTCAGTGCCCTTTCCTCTCCTGTCTCTAGCCAAAGGTGCTTTGCCCTTTTGTCTCATGTTTAGAAAACTACAGAAACTCTTGCTTAGCTTTGATATGAACCATATTGCTCACAGACACTTTTCTTTTTCCCCACATTCCCTAAAGATGGAGTGACAAGCCTTCTCCAGCTCAGTGGTCCAAGAACTCCTCAGTTGCTTGCCAGCATTTGTCTTCCAAACCGCTGATGTCTTGGTGGCACAGTGACCGGTGTTGGCTTCCCACAGAGGAAAATCCTTCTGCCTCAGGTAGGAGACGTGGCACGCGGCAGCAGGTAGGAGGTGTATTTCCATGACTGTCCTTGTCAGTGTGAAATACTGCGTTTGTCTCAGAAGCTGTTCTGGATCCAATGAGTGGAAAAGCAAATGGTTGTGTGGCTGTACCTGAACTCTAAATCTAGATAGTAGACTGCCTTAATCTGGGAAAGAAGAGAGAAAATAAAGCACTGGTAGAATGAAGCTGATGGTCCCTGAGGTCAACGTGCACCAAGGACATTCCTTTACCTCAAAGTGTCTGAAGGGGCTGATGCTTGGAAGCATAACCTCTTACCTTCTGCTAAGGGGCAATCTGACCCCTATGTCACCGAAGAGGGGGTCTGGAGTTGTCTCTGTGCAGTTTTTCTGTCTGTCCAAGGGTGCTGGATGCGAGACAGATTCAGTCACGTCCCAAGGTAAGGGCTTCAGGGGGGCTGAACGGCTGGCTCCCCATGGGCCCCTCTCTGTCTGCATCAACTGCTCAGGGAGTTGTAGAGAGATAATTAGATCTTGGATGTAGTCTGCCCTAAATAAGGAACAAAAGCCATGGTGGATTGTTGTGGTTCTGCTTTTGAAGATTTTTGACCCTCTTTTCTATGTGAAAATCAGAAACTGGGACTTTTACAGATCCTTCTTGGAAGTGGTCTGGAAATATCCACTTAGGGCTTCCTTTTGCTAAAGAAGAGCAGTCTTGAAGATATTTTTTCCTTTTGTAAGAGAGAAAGATGCGCAGGTCCATGTGCAGCTGTTCTCTGTGCTTGAGGCACGGGATGCAGCTCCCGGAGATGCAAGGCTCCAGCTGGAGAGCTCGGTGCCGCGTGCTGGGGTAGGTATCGTCTGCATCTTGCCTAATGGCAGCAGTGCGGGCTTGCAGAGCCCTCTGGCAAAGAAGGGTTAACTCATGTCTGTTTTCACCGGGCAGCTGCTAATCCACAAAAGAACGTGTTCCGACAGCAAAAATAAATCTTGTCTGTACCTGCGCTCGCTGGCTCCCACTGGAGCCAAATCGCAGCGGCCGCGGTTCTTACCTGGTTCCTGCTCAGTGCTGCTGCTGGATTCACAGCATTGCGTGCAAGCGGACTGCGGGCTCAGAGCACCCAAGCCAAGCACGGGGAAGGCTCTGGTGGAAGGTGACAGCCTGTGTGTGGTCCTGCAACGTGATCTTCCCCTGCTTGTGCCTTCGTGGGAGCTGGCTCGCCTGCGCTGTGCGCCGTGTGCCAGTCGCTGCTCTCCAGATGTCGTCACGAAGGTGAGTGTGTGGTTCCTGGTGACTCACAGCCCTGCGGTGGTTTGTTTGTCTCCGGGCACTGGCAGGAGTACCTGTGGAGCCTCTCAGACTTCAGGCTTTCATCACAAAAGCTCATGGGTGCAGCATGCCCAGGCAGCAGGTGACACAATGGCAGCGGCCGCGCGCAGCGAGCCCACGCCACGCAGTGTTCAAACTGGTGTGGTTTGGTTCAGGAGTCTGCGGCACAAAAAATCAAAACTAGACTAAAAAATGAAGAAAATAAAAAGGATTTAGGGCATGATCTTTAAAAGCTGAACAGTTGCTGCAGGGTTTCTTCTTCTTTAGCTTTCTATGTTAGCCCTTAGCTTTGCTCTGAAAATCAGACCACTCATCATGAATTTTGAGAAGATTTTCTGGAAACCTTCACCTGCTGTGCAGTAGCCATCACCATGGTATCTGCAGTTGCCAGTAGTTTGTATGAGTTCTTCAGAATATTTGCCGTGTTAGGGAAATGAAGGCAAGTTTCCATCTGAGTTGCTGTGGTGGGACAAGTGCTCGCGGTGGCTGCATCACAGCCAGGTGCGGTGGGGAGGGCGGTGGAGGAGAAGCTGCCTCTGACACTGACAGCACTCCCAGTGAAGGGACAACATGCCAGGCAAGCTGGGTTTTGAAAGAAATGCAAAGCAACATCAAAAGTAATTTAATGCATGCTTTTTGTAAGCCCCGACGTGTTGTCTGTGCTATAACCATGAAAGCAAAACCCTTCAGCTCAAGATTTTCCTACTGCACAATGTCTTTGAGAGAGAAACTCATTTTGATTGTGGGCCCAGAGAATTAAAACAATAGAAATGATTTTTTTTTTTTTTTTCCTTACCTGTCAGAGGAGGGAGAGATCTTGGCCATCGCACTTACATCTTAATCCAAACTTCCTCAATGCTTGGAGCAGACAGATTGGAGCTGTTCTGGCTTACACAGCTCCAGATGCAAAGCTTTGTTCCAGCTGCTTCGAGTGGTTTCTTTGGATTTCACGCTTGGCTGGGGACCATCCCTGACAGAAACTTTATGAGCACAGCCTGAACTTGTACCTTCTGCTTAGAAAAATACAGAATGCCCCAGGGCAGAGAACCAACCTTCAGGGTGCTCCTCTGTTGCAGCCCTTCTCTGTGAAGCTTCATCCAGGCTGGTTGGAGATGCTGCTTCCCTCCTCTTCATCAGCAAAAGCCAGGCCCTTGTTTTTTTCACTTTGGTACTTTTTTTCTATTATTCGATAATCTAAAACTCATTTTTTCTTGTGGCATGTTTTTGGCCTTGTTCCTATTATTTCTGCCATCCTTCAGAGCAGCTGGCGGTGAGTTCCCGCTGTTCTGGTGGTGGCACTGACATTGTGCATGCCACCATAGAACCTGAAATTCAGATGGAGCCAGTCTGATGACAGCCACATGCTGGTGGGGTTGGTAGGCACAAATAACACCTTGTGGCATTAGGTCAGGATGCTAAGAGCAGATTAGTCAGAAATGGCTGCAGAAAATGAGGATGCATTTTTCAGCCACCTCTGTCCCTCACTTTGGGTGTTTTTAGCGCAAAAGCGGAAAGGACATGAGATGGGTTCAGTTGCTGGCAGGTGACTTAAGGTGCTGGAGAGGCAGCTGTGAAGGCTCGCTCTGGCTTCTGTGGGGTCCTGAGCTCAGAGGGATGGGAGCGGTCCCCATCGTGTCTGTGCTGCCCATGGAGCTGCACGGCCTTGCTGCTCCCGCATGCACCCAGAGCCAGGCCTCCTCTGCTGGAGGGGAAGATCCACGGTCTTCTGATCACGTCTGAGTAATGTATGGGCACTCGAACAGAAGCCGATGCAGATATGAGCTGCACTGGAGCTTGTTGGCATCCCTGAAGGCCATTTTAAGAGGCCTCAGACTTGTGTCCCTCACCACCCCAAAGTCAACTTCCCTGCATTTTCCATCCCTTGGGGACAGCCCTTCTCCATGGGGTAAGACCTGTCCCCAAAGGCTGGGGTGGCTTCTCCTGGGGCACTTTTCCATGCAGGATGCACTGGAGCATCCCTGGGGAGTCCAAAGGAGGAGGTGCCCTTTGGGGACCATGGGAAGGGTGGCAGCAGCTGCTGGAGATGTGGGACACCCTGGTTCATCCAGACTTCTCCGCCTCCCTGACCTCGGCTCAGCCTTTCCAAAGACCCTGGGGTTGTCTGCCCACCCCTGCCCTGGTCCCCTCACCCTGTGCAAACCTGCCTGAAGCTGCTGGGTGGTTTCAGAAGTGGAGGAGGAAGGGGAAATGGAAAGACGAACCGCTTGGCGGCAGGGCCCTTTCAGCTTCCCCGCAGTAGGAAATAAGCTGAAGGCAAGTTCCTTCTTTGTGCTATGGTCCCCTATGCTTGTGTTTCAAGCTTGTGTCCGATGCTGTGAATTAGGGGAGAAAATAATAAAAACTGCCATGGGATGCTACTTTGAGTAGCGCAGCTAAGCATGCTGCCCGCATACCTCTAATGTGGTGGTGGGTAGGGCTCCTTTGGGCTGAGACCCATCTGTATTTAGCTCTCTGTGTTGATTGCCCTGCTTGCAACCTTTTATGAATAGCTGTTGCCTGCAGCACAGCAAAGTCCTCCTCACAGAGCCCCCCAGCAGTCAGCCAGCGCTCTCAAGTAGCGGGTATGGCAATTCCCAGATTCTTACATCTTCTCCCCTGAAAAACCACCGTCCCCACAGCACGTGCCTTGCTCCTGCAGGTAGAGCTGCTGGCTGAAGCCTCCTCTTAATGCTCTGCTCCAGAAATCCTTCGTTTCACACCACAAAGAGGGTGTTGCAGCTGGTGTGGCCCCATGCCCCTGATGCCATGTTCGCTGTGTCCTTGCTGTTTGTATTCTTCGCTCTCTGTGAAGCCAGGGAATCTTACAAGGGGTCTGGAATAAAACCCAGCCACAAGTTCTGCTTGAGCAGGGGGGGCTGCAGCAGATGATCTCCAGGGGTCCCTTCCAACCTCAGCCTCTGTTAGCACCGGGCAGCATCTTGTCCCAGGACCCAGGATGGAAGATCTTCCTGGGGAATATCAATTTTTTTTTTTTTTTTGTGCTAAACCTGGGTTGCTGGTAGCTTCTGGTGGGCTGAGATGTGCCCTCAACCCTCCGTGTGCGGGGAGGCATTTTAAGGTGCAGAGTAAAGGTTTTAAGGTGCTTAGAAGGGGCTGAGGCCGGGCTGAACCTGCAGCCATCGGCGTGAGGGGACACGTGGCCACAGGGGAGCAAAGCACCCGATGGGATGGGGTCCCAGCTAATGGCGGGGGGCACGGGGGCATGGTATGGGGGGCCCTTCCCCAGGGAACGCATGGCCTGGGAGCAGAAGGCAGCGTGCCGGGGAGACCCGGCCGTGTGGGCCTTGCGAGGCCTGCTCTGGGCACGCCGCTGCGCAGCCAGGCTGTGTACGTGCCTTCAGGGCCCCAGCTGCTGCTCCAGTGTTACTGTGGCTAAATGGGCACATGTTGTGTATTTTGAGTATTTTGTGAACAATTAAACTGCAATTTGTGCCAGCGTGACTGCTCTTCCTCGCAACGTGATAACAATTAAGTGAAGTGCAATATTTAATGACCAGGATCTCATTTTCTAGAGGGTGATTAAGATTTCTTTTCCTACACTATGATGCATTTCCTTTTTAACCTGGAGATCCACCAAGAGGAAAAGGGAACGGTTTGTCTAAAACCAAGCACAAAAGCTTTCACTTCGACATATGTGTGCTGCGTTCCTGCTATCTCTTTTGCTGCTACAGGCTTCACTGTGGGCCTGAAGAACTTCCACCTTTCTTCTGAGACATTTGAAGCCATGACCCTCACTGGAAGCTATGCAGCTACGGGGGAGTGCCTGCTGCTGCAAGGTGCTGCTTTCAGGCAAGCTGGTGAGCAGGGTCGGGTATGTCACTCGAGAGCATCACTGCAGCTCGCTTCTCTGCCGCCCAAGTTTCCTTTCTGCAGTGGATGATTTAAGGTTAGCTTTCCTTTATTCATGAATTTAGTTGTAGCTATAAATAATACACAACTTACAGGGACTGTTAGGAGGATGTGCAAATTCAGCAACGAGAGACTGAGAACGCTGTTCTTGTGTTGGTGGCTGTGCCTTTGCATGTTGTAACAGATGGAAGGACTAGCAGACATCTCTGTCTTCTGAGGACAAGCGTCCAGCACAAGCAGGTCTTTGGTTCCAGCAGGACCCCTCAGGTGATATACCACAATACCAACTAGGAATGATCTGATATATATTGAAAGATTTCCTAAGTTTAGATGATTAACCATTTCCAGTAACAAACAGCATCCGTTGGGTTTTGTTTTGTATTATAAAGGGCTGTGCCCATCCTTACCACCTGCAAGAACATGAGTCTGACAGAACAGTGAGGGGCTGGTGCTCCCCATCGGCTTCAGGATGCTGGGCTCTGCGAGATCAGGTGAAATTGTTGTGTGTTTGCCTTTTCTATTTTAGGTTCAAAGGACACCTTCTTATAGTCCAAATTACTACAAAAAAACATCTTTCGCTAGCCTTAACTTTGAGACTGCGATATTTTCATGCCTACGATCAGCCTTTCTGTGGTAAAGATGCAGCAACATCCTCTTTCTGTTTTGGCCCAGCCCGCCTGCTGGTTTTGCATTCACTATTTTTGGTATTTTTGTTGTGTCATACTATGCTACTCCCTACTCTTCTATTTCTTTTCCTTACTTGTGACTCAGGTAACGTTTGTATCATCAAAATAATTTACTTTGAAAACACATTCAATTTAAGAGAAAAATGCTGTTTTGAGCTTGCTTTGTGTTTTTTTTCCAACCTCCCTCTCTCTCCCCCCCTCTAATGATATTTCTCTGTGACTCTTTGGCACTAAATCAGACCTGTTTTTATTTCTTTTTAAGGACACTGATGTACTGATCCCTACATGAAAAAATCACCAGCATTAACATTACTCATTGGTATGCGTAGCTATATCACAGGATGTTTTATTTTTTTGACAGCTTCAGCTTTGTAAACTTCTCTGTAAACTGTGGGGAAAAAGCAGCCATTTTAGTACATAAGTGGGCTGAACTACAAACAGATACATTTCCCAGGCAGGAACTGATCTGCAAAATATTGCCGCTTTGCATGCAGTCGGGAATAAGACTGACTATTGCATCTTTAATTAAATATGCTAAGTGAGTTGATCAAAAATGGCCAAGCTGACAAAATGAAAGTATCCTTGATCTACATCTAAATATTTATTTTTCAAAGGAAGTAGAATTTTGTGGTGCCTTCTTATTCCAATAGCTGACATTGATTTCAGCCTGTCAGCTTGCATCTACTGGTGATAATAAGGAGTCTTTGATAATACGTTGGTTTTTAATAAAGCTATTTTTCCTCCAGAGATGCATGGATTTGGGGTCACCTTCTTGGGTTTGCCCTTTTGTACTCAATGAATGATTCAGAATCTCCAGCATTTATTTATTTATGCCAATTGGCAAAGTTAATGGCTAGATACTTCAACACAGTATTTTATCAGGGTATATTCTTTCCATGCCACTGGCTTCTGAAAACAGAATCAGCTTTGTGTCACAGGTAGGGACAGCAGCACAGCCACCAGCAACTCTGCAATGCTCAGCTCACTGGAGGGAAGAGCCTTCTCTCTTGGGATAAGGCTTTACCCACAGCTTTGACCCAGGCTAGAAAAAAAAAAAATCAGTGTTACCTCAGTCTGCTGAGAACATTTGTCCTCTCCAACTATGAGTTGTTACACTCTGCTCTCACCCTCTCACCACCTCCTTTTTCACCTGACCTTTGAAGCACTGATGGGACGTTTTCTTCCACCCTTTGCTGCAGCTCCTCTCAGGCTGGGCAAGACTCCCTGCTTCCACCCAGATGAAGAAAAAACACAGGGAGTGTTTTTTCTTCATCTGCTTGTCTGGTTTGGTGTGGGCACGTCCAGCCAGCAAACAAGGCCAGTTTGCTTTACAAAAAACCATGGTTTTATTTATTACATGTAATTTTTAATCATACATTTGACTTTTAAATTTTCCTCAGCAGTGAACCCTCATCTGTTTTGCAGACGGAAGGCAGCACTTACTAACCAGCCTTTGTTGTCTGGGATATCCCCAGCCCCCAGTCAAACCATTCTGATGTTCTTCTGACCGCTTTCATCTTCACACTGTCCCTAAGGCTCAGGCTCCCTGGATTTCCCAAGCAGGTGGTAATTGGTATTCTGGATGCTTTCTGAGCTAGCACCCTTTGGGCTATCTGACCAACCTCCGGGGCAGGCTTTCTGAATCTGCCTGGGCATGAAATATGAGGGTGTCTTCATCTCCAGAGGCTCTCATGCCTTGTTCCCAGCTGAGGCCTTCTGGAGGGTTACACCAGCATGAAAGGGGCTTCATGAAGGCTGTGCTAGACGTGATGCTCCAGAGGCTGCAGACCGGCATGCACAGTGCTAGCAGAGGGTTTTGCTGTTCTGCCAGCTGTGATGAGCAGAGATGGTGCTCTTCTGTCAGGCGAGATGGAAGTCAGGTGTAGTTTGAAAACTGCATCAGTGCTGTTAGCTGAAAATATATGTTGTTGCAACATCTCTAGTTTCAATGGTAAAAAACAAAACAAAACAAAAAAACCCCACACACCAACAACCAAAAAAACAACTGCTACTACTGAGATCATGAGATCATCTACAGAGAGACCGTACCATGCGCAGCATCCCTTCTTTACCCAAGTGGAGCCACGGAGAGAAGCTGAGGAGGGCTCTCTTTCCAGGTATAAAATGTGATGTATTTAGCATTTCAAAGGTCAAGTTTTTCTTAACGTGCACATGCAGCACCACATTCCTTCCAGAAATTGCTGGCCTCTTGACATTTGTGTTTTAAACAAATTTCTGGCTAAACTGCTAGCATGTCTCCGATGTGTCCTTGAACTGTTGGCTCTTGTTCTGGGATCCCCCCCTCAAGTTCAGTTCTTCATAGGCGCTAGCTGAAATGTATAACATTGGAAGCTAGTGGTTGGAGTTACTCAGTAATAAGTAGATTTGTTTGTTAACTTTGGATAAGACTTTGCAGTGAAGACCTTTGCCCTTCTGTTTATAGATACTGTCAGCGCTGTCATCCGGGTTGGAGATCGTTTGTCACTGCTCATTATTGGCTAAACAAGACACACACAACCAGCTAGATACACCTCCTTGATACACACACATTCTGTTTTCCTAGGATGATAACAGGGCCATGATTTTGCGAAGGCTGTTCAAGTTACTGCTTTGGGGCAGAGCACATTTTGGGCTCCGGACATGTACAGCTTAGGGGTTGGGTCAGACCTGTCCTCTGTTCTTTCAACCATTGCCAGTTCCTCAGCCTACTGGGGTGGATGGTGTCCTCTTAAAAACAAGCATTCCCTCTGGTTTGGGGGGTAGCAGCTGGGCTGGGTTTGGTGGCCCCTGACCCAGTCCTTGTGCTCGTGGGAGCACAATGGATGGTTGTCTCCTATACAGAGGTTGGTAACACATTTTCTTTCTGACCCCTTTTGTTTTCAGCATCGATGCTTTGGATGTACCACAGCAGTGAAGCTCCATACTTTAATCTCTTGTTGTGCTTTTTATTTTTATTTTTGTTGTTCTTTTTATTTTATTTTTTAGTTTGGACTATCCCACCTTTAGCTTGATAGTTTGGAGAACGTCCCTTTATTTGGCAGTATGAGAGAAGAAGAACAGAAGTCACTGATCAGTCTGTACCAGACATTACTTCATGTACTTTTATTCTGTCTCCATTGTTTTTCTCTGAAGATAATAATCCAAATCTTCTCCATCTTTTATGAATGGCCATGCCCTTGCTCCTGCTTGCTGTTCTTTGAATCTTCTGAAGTTTACAGTCTCTTTGAGATGGCTGGTCCACAGCAGTCTGCCTGAGATTGTACCACATTTTTTCATTGCTCTTCATCCTATTTTATCTGCTTATAATCTGCTCACTTATTTTACCTACACACTGAAGGGATAAAGTTATAAAGGTTTCTGTTGCACAATGGAAAACAAAGCTAGGTGGCACTTCAGGGGGCACTTCAGGGTAAAGGCGATGAACTAGGTTACCTCCTAAAACATTCCCTTTACATTTATCCAATCTGTTCCTAAAGACCATTCAGAACCCTCTAGGCTCTCCCAGTGTTTTGTGACCTTTGCTATTAGAAAGACAGAAAAATACCTAACTTAAAGAAAGCTTCCTTGTTACAATTTACCTGTATAAATATTACCTCCCATGGACAGGGAAAACAGCTTTTTCCACTTGTCTGTGCAACGGCCTCTTACATATTTGAAGACTCCTATCACGTTTCCCCTCTAGCATTCTTGGGAACAAGTGCAGTTCATTTAGGCTTTTTTGGTCATGTTTTCTTCATCTCTTTCCATTCTCACTGTTCTCTCTCTGACCGAGACATATCTTTCCTTAGCTTCATGCCCCAAACCAGCCACAACACTTACAGCTGACATTTCAACAGCACATTGTAGACTGAATGGGAACACGTTCTTTGTGTCTTGCACACTTGCCAGTTTGTATGTAACAGCATAATGAGAACTTTTTTGGTGATTGCATGACATCAGTTTGCGTCCAGCTTGTGAGCGACCATACTGCCCATTTTCTGAAACACTGCTGTCCTGCAGCTCCGCAGCTGATCCAGGCCTTTCCCTCCATCCTTACTGAGCGGAGCTCCAACTTCTCCAGCTCACTCCTAGCTTATCCGAGGAGGTTGAAGTTGAACCTGGACACCAGTTGTTGTCATGGCCATCTCCAGCTTGGTGCAATCTGAAAAATTAGCAGTGTTCATTCTCTAGTTGAAACATTGAATAGTCTGGTCCAAATCTTGAGCAGTTTCATTCAATGCATCCTTACCCTTTGAAAGAAAATCAGTTGTAACTAATTTCAAGAAAGGTTTGCTAATCAGAGAAATTTCATCTAGTCCATTTTCCATATTTTATGAGAAGGGCACATGAGAAAATTGCCTACTGACAATAATAATTTACCTTCTAGCCTTTATCTGCCAAAAAGAAACCCACCTGAAGCCGTAGATCAACCATTTTTTATTTGTAAGGTGTTAGCAGGTTGCCTGTTCTCCCAAATGTGCAGCTTCATACAGATGCCATGAACTTTTTTGGTTGTTGCATTGCTCATTCACTCAGCTTTTTTGAAACTCTCTCAAGTCTTCTTCACTACCCTCAGGCCTGGTTAACTTAGTAACTTCATATCTCTGTTTTCTGTTTATATCTATCATATTCCAGTTTACCATTCATCGCTTCCCAATCTGTATTATAACAAACAACATGAGATGGATTTAGGATGGAAGACTCATACCCTGAAAAATGACCATCTAACCCTACTCTCCACTTTCTGTCTCCTGGACAAATTCTGGCATCAAAAATGTCAAATATGTTTTGAAAGACAAAGTAAACTTTTTATTTTCCTTTTTCCTTACCTTTTTAATTACTTTACTGATACAATCAATAATTCTAAGAGATTAGTGAGAAAAAACTTTCATTCATAAAGCTTTACTTGTCATAACATGATCTTCCAAATATTTTGAAAGATAATTCTGACTGATTTGCCAGATAGGGATGTGTAGCTGCATATTTTTGCTGGGAGACCAGCCATTTCAGCTTCTGACAGCCCCTAGGTATGCTGTGCTTTGGAGAATTGGTAATAGCCTCTTTTGTTACAATATTTCTGTATTGTTCAGATGCAATTTTGAGAGTACTACCAGAAAAGGCCAATAAAGGGAGGGCAACTCTGATGTTTTTGATTATGAGACTGCAAATCCCTAAGGTTTTCAAAGCCCTTTTGTGCCTTTCTCATTTTCCTCCTCTTCACTGCCAACTGAAGTTTGAAATTTTCCTTTCTACTGGCTTTCGTAGATTCAGATTTCCATACTCTGTTGGCTTTCCTATTGGCTCAAATAACATGGAAACTTCCCATTTAGCATAACAGCTTGATCCTTGTCCCTGGTGGGAATGTACATCATCTTGGACTTCATTGCTTTCAGCAGTACCCATGTCAACTCCAAAAGGTGATTTTATTGTTGGTATTTTATTTATTTATTTATTTATTTATTTTTGTAAGTTTTAACTTTGAATGTCTGGTTAATAAATATCAATATCTCCCACCATTATCACTGCATCCCAGTGCAATGCAGTGGTAATGCAAAGGTCCCCCACCTGCTCTTTCAGTCTTTGAGTTTTGCTTTTAGTTGGGTAAATGTTAGACTCATGAAGAGGTGTGGTTCTGAATTTTAAAATATAGTAGTTCCTTGTGTGAAGTCTCAGTGCACGTTAGGTGGTGTGATGCAACCTACAACACTTTGTGTCAGTGAGTATACATTAAAGTAGATACGAAGTAGCTGCCATATCTTGTGTTACATCTACACCAAGTAACCTTCCCATATGGATAAGCCTTTAGCTAATGCTATCTTTTGAATTAGATTCACTGTAATAGTTCAAACTAAAGAACTCAGCTGCAGTGGGACACTTGGGAAAGATTAAGATGAATTAAGTAAAGGTGTGACAATAAATTGCATTAGTTAAAGCCCACCAAATCCCTGTGTGGATGCTCTCCTTTTAACACGTAAAATACCCGTAGTTTCCTTTACATTTAATTCTGAAAGGCTTAATCCTAAAATGTTCACACCGGGGTTTAAGGCCCTCTTGCTTTTCCAACTTCAGTTAATTCAACTTAAACGTCTTAAGTAGACAGGGGATCTCAGTTAAGAGCAGGTGGGTTTCTGCTCTGCTTATAATTTGTGTTTTAAGGCAGAGAAATTCCTTCTCTAAATTCTGCCACATTGTGTCATTTGGACAATTTATGTTAGGCAGAGTACTACATTATCATCATTTTTGTTGCTTTTTCTGTCTGTTAGACATCTCAGCATGGGACATTAAACATCCTCTCTTCTTTTAATCTGGAGATTTATAATGTTAATTTTATAGGAATGCCATGTGGGACCAAGTCAAATATATTACAGATATGTGAATGTCTAATGTCTACATAAAACCATCTTGACTGATGCTGACTTGCTATCTTTCTTTGTTTCAGACAAGTACATCTCATATCAAATTATTATTTTTCATTTTCTTTGGGATTTTTATGATGTCTTTGGATCAAGTTTTAAAGCACTTCAAGATACTGCATTTCTGTAAAATAAATGAATAAGTCGAGTCAGGCATGATTAGAAACTAATCTGATATGAAGACTTCTTCAGGGTTTCAGTAACAGCGTTCCCCTCTAAAGAGATTTAGGAGCAGAGAAGACCTTGGAAATGAGGAAAAGAGCTGGGTTACTTTCCTTCTGACCAATATTTTCTGTAATGCATTTTTTGTTTGCAGGCATCAGATGCACAGGTATTTTCAGACATACCATAACACATTTATTAATGTCAGGACAACCATGTGACTGATAGCAATGTGATTGATTCCTGATCTGCTAGGAATATAAGGTAATGTAGCCTCAATTGAGTCAGGCTTCTGTAGGATCATGAACTGAAAGCCTGCTCTTAAAAAATGATTAAAACGCAAATTCAATCAGGGCTGTTGAAATAAATAGGAGCAATTTACAGACAACATGAGTGGATACTCAGACAATGGGCACATTTAATTTTCTGCATTGAGTATTTGTGCTAGTTAAATTCCTGGTGAAATGCTTGAATTGAAAAAATGGATGGAAGATTTTCTACCCTTAAATAGCAATTGTTCCCTGATTACATCTACTGCTGAAATGTCAGGGGTTCATCTAGGCATTTCTGAAACACTGTTCATTGTATCACTTGCACAAACTAGTATTAACTATGTCTACAGCACTTTTAATGGTCCAAGGAAGAAGGAGAGAAGTTGAAGAAGGCATTTGGTTTTATTTCGGATCCAATATCTGATACCTCCATTTAATTAAATGGGATATTTGCATTTTTGAAGCTAGATGTGCTTGGCTCTTTTGCTGAATGGCGAACAAGGCAATGAGGACCAAACTGTGTTCATCTCCACTGTTGCGGTGACAACCCAGTTGCAATAAACGTGTTTATACTTACTTCACTGTCCATTCTGGGTTTACTACTGATTATGATTACTGTTCCTTTATTACAGTCACAGTCTGATCTAGTACTCATTTTTGTTAAAGGGGTTCCAGGCAAAATTGTAGGTCATATCTAGCATGAACACTGGTGAGACATAAGTAGAACATGAACATCTTTCAGGTAGTGTTTGCCATCTACGAGTTATGGGTGTGAACATTAATGACCTCAAAAGTCTGTTTCTTTTGAGATTTTGCATGGTTACAAAATACTCAGTAAGATATTGATACTTGATACGAAGAATGCTTTACAGATTTCCTTTGACCCTATTCTGTAGCCATGTAGAGACATGAATAGTTAGACAGAACTTTTTCCACTCACGAAAAGACAGTTGTTTGTGTTTGAAGGAATGCGACTATTAACTGAGTGGCATCATCTGTATGGGGAAGGGGAGAAGACAGATGTGTTTTATCCTTGTTTTACACCAAGAAGGACAGAAATGAAGCAAGGAGCTTTCATCCCAGCCAGAGTCAGTAGGACAAACCACATCACTAGGTTTTGTACACCATGTCAAAGCCACAGATAAGCTATGTGAACATTTACATCAGGCACAAAGAAAACCAACACCCTACCCTTGATGTTAGTTGATTCACCTCTCTCTGTGTGCTACACCATCAGAGCAGAAGGCCCACACTAATGACATTTTCAAGCAAACAAAAATACTTTTTGAAAAAATGTATTTTAAAAGTGAGTTACAATGGTAAAGTAAGACTTGGAAAACAGAATTAGGAATTCTGATAGACAATCTGTAAGTCCAGTATCTAAAACTAACGATTAGAAGCTCAGGCTTGATGAAGTCAGACAAATATAAAGGCATAATTTTAACTGTTAGGCTAAGCAGCCATCTCAATAGCATACCTAACTGGTGGACTTCTCACTCCAATTCCAAGAGTGGACCTGTCCAGGTTAGCTTTTGCTTCACTAGAAGTTACTAGCCTGATGCAGAAATTCCTGAGTGTGATCCTTTAGTTCATCAATAAACGAGGTTAAACGAGGTGGTTCTTGCTCTGCACAGTTATTTCTGAAGTCACTTCCTGTTTAAGACTTTCAAAACACACACCCTCCAAAGATTCCTGGTAGCCATTCTTTTTAATAAATAATTTACATGTGGTTCTTATTCCTCTTGGTCTCTGGGTTTATACAGAAAAGGGAAACATTATTATCTTTATTATATCCATTATTTTGCACCCAAAAGAAAAGAAGAAACTGAAATGCACTCTACTCAATGAGGCACACACATTGCCTTTTGGAGGGCTTTTCATGGGTGGGCAGCTTCTGGATTTCAGAAAGGAGAGAGAAGACTATTAATTTTTTTCCCTAGGAAAAAAGCAGAGTTTGTCTGTTATTTCCAGAGTCATAAGGAAAAAAAAAAAGTCAGTGCTCCTTTAAACTTCTCAAGCTCCAGACTTTTACATTTTTGTTATGCCTGAACATCAATATTAATAAACACTGCAATATTAAATGTGCATCAAAGCATCAAAACACTAGTACGAACAACTTCAGTGTAATAGCTGTGTGACTTGGTGAGAAATTAACATCATTTGAAAATACGGGTGGCGGGGTAAAGGCCCAAGGTCTGCAATGCCCTGTAACCACAGCTGCCTTGGCATGGGGGACTTTCAGGTGAAGAAAGCACCGTCAGATTCTCACAGATGTAGGTGCTCAGTTCCTCTTAAAACAACAGTAAACTCCACCCTAACCCAAACTGACATTTGAAAAGTGGAGCATGTCTTGATTAAAGTCAGAGAAGATTGGTAATGAACAGAAACTAAATACGCTGAGTCGTACTTCTTTGCTTTAAATACAAGACAGTCTTCTTATTATATTGTTAATTGCCAAACAAAATTTTTGAAAAGCAGGCTCCAATTGATGTGTCCTTGGAGAAAGACTTGTGCTCATCCTGCAGAAAGCTGTAATTCCTCAGTGTATTTTAAAACAAGGTTTTAGTGCTGAGCTTCCTGACTCAGACTTAATGAAATTCAAAAGATTTTCTGACAGGTAAAAATGAATAGTTACTAAATTAATTGTCTTTGAAGGAAAAAAAAATATCAAAGTTGCATAAATGTACATCTTCCCTCAGTTTCTAGAACTCTATTTTTGGAGATTAAAGTTTTCCATTTTATTCAGCAAACAGGTTAACGACGCTTCTTGTATGTACGTAAAACTGTAAACGGCTGTGTGAAATGTAGCCACGTTTTATTAACTCCTTCCTCTGTTCATAGAGCGAGTAGCCAGTGCAATTATTTTGAAATATAGTTATTGCATAAAGTCGGGGCAGACCTTCAAACTGGGTCCTAATGTCATTAATACTTTCTTAATGCAGTTTATTACAGCGCAACTAAATGGCACAATCTATGACCCGCACGAGGATGCAGAACCTTATTAAGGCATCTCGTTAAAAGGAACTGGGAACCCTACGTGAAGTCATCCGGCGCTGCTGGCTCACCAGCCAGATGCACCTTAATCCTAAGAGGACCCGCACGAAGGCTGTGAGCCTCGTGGCGGGGACAGGGCGATCCTGTAGGGCAAACTGGGCACAACCAAGCCTGGGGCGAAAAGCTTTGGGCTGCTGTCGGTTGGCTGACTCACGAAGCTGAGCCCTACAAAGCCGGCAAACTTCACCCAACAGAATCACTAGGGTTGGGAGAGACCTCCAAGGCCACCTGGTCCAACCATGCCCCTAGGACCAACGCGACCCGCTAAGCACGTCCCCGGGCACCGGGTCCTGCCTTCCCTTGGCCACCCCCAGGACGGTGACCCCAGCACCTCCCCGGGCACCCCGTCCCGGTGCCTGACCGCTCTTTCTGAGCGCGGAGCTCCCGCGCACCGCGGCTTCGGCCCCGCGGAGCCGCCGAGCCCCCGCTCAGCGGCACCGAGCGACACCGCGCAATCCAGCGGGGCTGAGGGCTTCGCCCGGAGGACGCTGCGAGCGCCCGGCCCCGGCTTGAGGAGGGACGGAGGAGGCAGGGAGGCGGCGAGGCCGTGCCCCCCCCCCCCCCTCGGGCGCTGCGGGGCCGCCATGTCACCCCGCCGCCTGGCACCGCCCCGGGCTCGGCGGCTCGGGGCCGGCCTCCGCCGGGAGCCGGCCTCCGCCCGGGCCCCGGTGCTCACGGCGGCGGTCCTCCGGGCGCCTTTCCCATGCTGCACCGCGGCGCGGCGGCGCTCTGTCGCTGTCACCGCCAGCAGGAGGCTGAGGGGAGGGCGCCGATCGCGCCGCCGGAGCCGGAGCGGGAGCAGGAAGGGGCCGGAGCCGCCGCCGCCGCCAACTTCCCCTCGGCCTCCCCGCGCCCCGCCATGCCCGGGGCCTCCGCGCGGCCGCTCTGAGCCGCCCCCAGCCGCCGCCCCGCCCCGGCCCCGGCCCCGGCCCCGGCCCCGGCCCCGGCCCGCCTTCTCCTCGCAGCCCCGCGGCCGGTAAGTGCCGGGGAGCCGGGGCCGGCCGGCGGGGAGGGAAGGGGAAGGGAGGAAGGGGCCGCGGGGGAAGGAAGGGGGCAGCGCCGCGTCCCGCCCGCATGGGCCGCGCTTGGCCCCGCCGGCGGCTGAGGAGCGGGGGGAGGCGGCGGGAGGCCCCCTCGCGGCTCGCTCGGGGTGTGGGGGGCTCCCCGCCGGCCCTCCGGCTCCCTCCACGTCCCTCACGGTCCCCCCGCCCCGGTTCCCCCCGCTGCCCCCCGGCCCAGCCGTCCCCCGGCGCGCCGGGCCCCGCCGCAGGCCGCGGTGGGGCCGGCTGACAGACAGACCGACAGACAAAGAGCCGGGGCAGCTGCCGACAGACCGACGGACAGCGTGTGTCCCCCCTCACCCCGTCCCCATCCCCGTCCCCCCTACCCCTTGCGGCCGTATCCCCCCCCTGCCCGCCCCCATTGTTCCCGGTGTAAGGCAGGTGAAGCGCGCGGAGTTGTGGAGATGGATTTATTTTTTATTTATTTATTTTTTTCTCCCCCTCTTAAATAACCTTTCCCGAGTCGCCGCTCAGCTGCTCGGAGGAAGCTTTTGGAAGTGGCCTTTCTGCGGTGCTGGGAGCCTCTAACAAGTGCCAGGCGGGAAGTGGTGGGGAGGGCAGGGAGCACGGGGAGTCCAGGCTCCGAAAGCTTTCCCTCTCGGCTTCCCTGCCCCGGTCCCTGCCAAATCTCAGCTGGGATGAGTGCAGCAAAGTCTTGATTAAGCTGGCTCGTAAAAAGGGAAGGCATTTATGTCGCGGACGTAAATCATCTCTCCGATCGCTTCGCCTTCACAAAGTGTGCGGAGCAGCTCAGAGATGTTTTGCGCAGTGGTAGCAGACAAGCGTGAGGATCCCGGCGATCGTGGCTTTGGTTTTGCTTTGAAAGTCTGCCGGCAGCGTGACCTGTGCACGTGTGACAGTCCGGTCCAGGAAGTTTTAGGTGACAGAGATGTTGTACGTCTGTTCAGCAGCATCTTTGCCTTTGGTACCGGGAAGAAAAATTACAGGGGGCTGTAGTTTTGTCTCCAGTGGGATCTTGGTTGCCTTTTTAATTTGCCGTACTTACAGATTTCAGCGAGGCTTTTCAGACTTGCTGGCGGTATGTACCTGGGCCTGTCACGCTTACGTATTTTGGAGTGCCCATATCAGATTTCTTTGTAAGCGAGACAGCTTTTGCGCTTATTCTCCACGCGTTTGGTGATGCGTGCCTTGCGAAGACAAGAGGTGGAGAAGTAGTGCTAACCTACATCGTTTTTTACAGGTGTTCTTAAGCTTTACTCAGAATTAAACTAGATAATGGTCGAACCCAGACTTGAAGTCTCTCCTGCCACGAGAAAAGTTGCGTGCCTGCAGATGGGGTTGGTTTCCTGGTGCCCCACTTCCCGCGCTGGGGATTGGGGCGCTGCCGGTGACAGCTGTCATCTGCAGGAGCTGGGGCTGGGCTGGGAAGCTCCGGAGCTCCTGAGGCCTGGTCACACGTGGATCCAGTGGGATCTGCAGGCTCCTGATACGGGGTGCAGTCAGATTCATAGCGGGGGCAGGCAGCCTTGCTCTTGTTGCAGTGATAAAGGGGAATTCTAAAAAAGTTAATTCTTCAGTTGCACTGTTTCCCTGAAAGCAATTCTTACGGCCTTTCCTCCTGAATATTCAGCTGAATGCATGCACGTATTCAGTTTCCAAAAGTGTTTTCTTTCTTGTTTCTGTATGTCTGCATGCTCTTCTTCCCCAAACGTGTGTAGGCAGTGAGCTCATAGAGCTGAATAAAGCTCAAAAGGACGAGGCTGACCCCTTGCATGTAGCTTTCCTGTGTACACGTACGTTTTCTGTCTTTGCTCCTCAGGCTAGGGCCTGAGATAACAGATGCACTTATAACCTATGTTTCTGTTATTGTTCTCCTTGCCCATGTGTGTTTAATTGCTGTTGTATTGCAAACATATTCTACTTATGGAAAATCCCTAATATAATGGATTATGAAATGAAATCTTAAGTAGGTAAGTAGCTGCGTGAAGACCACAGTGGTTAAAAAAGTACTATCTGGAAGAAAAACTACTCAGAACATTAAAGGTTACGTTGCAGGCTAAATTGTTGACCTGAAGGAACCTCCTGTAATGCTATTATGTAGTTTCTTAAAGGACAATTTTCACTCTTCAGTTCAGTGTGTTTGAGTTTATTGGTACTAGGATTTAAAGCTTTGTAGAGCATGCGTATATTCTAGAGAGAGTTGGCGTGGTAGAACCACCGGGGCTGGAAATTCTTACTTCCAGTTGAGAACTTCTGTGTACCAGTAATGTTAAAGATGAATTACCAGAATATTATGAATATATTACTCTAGTGAAATATAATAACAGTACATCTGAAAGAGCTTAGCTCGCTTCTAGCTGGGTTCTTTGCACTACAGGTTTGATGATGTAAAATTGGAAATGGTGAAGATCAGGGTATTAGGTGTTAGGCTGTTGACTTAGGTAAAATATTTAAAATTTACCAACGGGGAGGAAAGGTTGAGCTGCTTTCTAGTATTGTGGGGAAAAGCAGAGTGGGATTGTCTTTTCTATCTGCTGCTAGAATTAGCAATGTGTTTGTGACTAGGATCTCTGTGGGATCTCTGAATCTTCCTCCTGTGAGGACCGTTAGGTGTGCTGTTGTCCCACTGTAATTATTACAAGGGGAGACCTGTTTGTGGCGAGCAGCTTGATGGAGCGAGTGGGCCTCAATCTATCTAAAAAGGCTTTAATTGTTTAGCATAGTTTGGGATTAAGCTTGATTTAATTTTGGCTCTAATATGAAATAGATTTTTGTGTGAAGTAACTAAAGTTAAATAAGAAATGGTGACATATAAATCTTTGACAAATAAACTTACTGGTATTGTTCTGGAGTTCTTAAATGTGGAACCAAAGTGTCTGATTTTGTTTTCCAAACTTAAAAATCTTTTCCACTGAGTGAATGTGAGAAGGAATGAAAAGTAAATGCCACTGGAAATATTTTAAAGACTCCTCTAAGTGGATCCAACAGAGAATAGCATCACAGAATCATAGGTATGTTTTATTTAAAATAAGCACTCTTTCTGCCTCTGTCTGGCATTTTAATGATATCTACCTTTCAAATCAACGTAATTTACAAGGAAATAGATTCAAGCCTTTAGCTCTCAGTCTGATCTGCAGAACTGAGTGCCTGAAGACAAATGAAGTCCCACAAAGCTTCCACGGATGTAAGTAGACATGTGTGTCTGCTTCTAACAGGTTACAAGGCTCATGTGAAGCATCACTACAGTGATTAACTCATATTTTAATTTAATTTTATTTTTTGGACAGAAATTCGTTTTTGAAAAATTGCATTTCCTGGAATACTGACATCCATGAGAATATTTTTTTTTGCGCTTCTGTATATCGGAATCTGCGTGGAAACCCTTGACCTAGCAGTGAAGTTTAACACACACTTAACTTACTAGTTTTTGGGAGCTGAGACAGCGATTGACAGGACGTGTCAGAAAGCAGCAGCCATTGGCTGTAACATAGGTGGGTGTATGCCAAGCACAAACTTCCCCCTAACAAAAGAAAACCCATTCAGACTTTCATGAGATTTATTTTCAGTTACACAAATGCTTTTAGTTACTTCATTCCAGTTACTTTTCAGTGCAGTTAAAAGCACAGTTCCATCTGTTTAGTTCATTAGTGCACTATATGTTTTTCAATATACATTTTTTATCATCTCATTAGAATATTTTATACACCAGCAATAATGTCATAAACTACACAAGTGACATAGGTTAAACCTATTTAACTTACAAATTATCGCACAAATTAAAAAACTGTAACATATGTGAGAGTGTTCCAGTATTATTTCTGATTAAAATGCCTGCCCCTCACTGCATATAGAGATTTTTTTCATATATTATTCTGATACGCAGCATTTTGGATAAAGTATCTGGAAAAATCCATAATAAGTTCTCACAGGACTTGATTATAAGTGTGCCCTAAGAGGAAATTCAGCGTCTTTTAGAAAGATGGCAGAAAGTTCAACATGCAGAAAGGTTGAGTCTCCTGATAACTTCTTCCATGCCATCAGAATTTTACACTGGGAGGTAATACAGAGACTGTTATCACAGTTGCTCAGAAGTAATTATTAGCGTACTTTTATGATATTGTCAGTGTGTTAATGTATTTAAGCCTGATACTGCGAGGCAGCTTTTTCACAAATAAGGTGATACGGTTAATATGTTACTAGTTTATGTTACTTCGTGATTTCGTTCCCTTTTGTGGAACAGCAAGGCACAGCTCTTCACCTGGCTCTGCATGCTGGCCTTAGCCCGCCACCGATGCACTCCGCGGGCACGTTAGTACTGTAGTACCTGCGTCTCGTCACCGTCTGTGCAGAAAACTCTAAGGCAGTACTGTCTGATTCTCTCCTTATGACTAGGCTGACGTTGTTGTAAGTGCGGAATTAAACAGTCTGATGATAAAATGAAATCTGTGTGGGAAGACGTTCCAACCTGCAAACAGCACTAGGGTATAATTTATGAACGGCTTATCAAATATAAACTGTCTAGGTCTCTAGCATGGCAAAAAAAAATACCACAAGGTGCCTGTGAAATAGCTGTGAAACAAGATCATTTCTTGATGCAACACGTGATACTACTATTGCATAAAGCTGTTGTGGTATCTGTGTAAATAAACTCAGATATGGGAGCGATAAACAATTTTACAAAAGACTTCAAACTGCAGTCGTGTCCGTAAGCTAAAAAGATGCCCATTCATAAACAGTTTAACAAGTATCTTAGTGGTGTTGTAATAATTTCCCATAAAGTCCGTGCAAACTTTTACTACATATGTACCCCAGCATGGACGTAAAAACCGCTGTTAGCAGCATTTACAGTGCCAGTAACGTCGTGACCAGGTCATGCTACCTTAGTGCAAGAGGTGGAATGACAAATAGTGATGCCGGGTGGGTTTGACATAGCCATATGTTCACTAGCAGTGGTTAAGACAGAAAGGGGAGACAAATGTGTTGTACACTCCCTGAATTTTAACTTCTACGTGGTTGCCTGGAAAATTAGTCAAATTTTTTTTTTGCTTTTATCAGGGTTAGGTTTGAATGAAGAAGTTAGTGTTATATTCCTAAAAAGTATGGGTGCATAAGTATGGGTGAACGCATAAAACACTTCTGGCATCTGTTTGTGATGATCTCTGGCCTAAGGCTTTAGTCACCGAGCATGAGAAATGCTCGGCGTAAACTGGAGAGAGTTTTGCCAGCCCCAGCAGCACGCGGCCTGCCTGGCATGCAGCTGGAACCTGTAGCTGTTTCCTGGGAAGGGGCAGAGCACACGGGCAATTTCTGCATTCGCCAGCTTTCTGCAGGCTTCCTTTGGTGACGCAAGCTATTTAGCCGGGCTTTCACCGACCGAATCTGAAGTATTACGTCGCAAACATTCTTCAGTTTCGTAAAGGGGAGGAAGAGGGAGCAAAATGGATGTGAAAGCCAAGAAATGAGTGCATTGCACTGGGCTTGATGTCCGTGGATGATGTTTTAGTCTGTAAGCATTATAACAGCATTTCCAGATGCAGCGGATGATTTTGGAGTTTTTCAAATAAAAGTGCTCTGAAGCAAATTACCATCTCTGCTGCTGACCTCCTGAAATACGATTCTCCCCTGGTTTTGACCACATACACAGTGAGTCCTGACATAGGTCGCTGTTATGCGGGTCTGTCAGATGAAATATGTCTGAGGTGGATGACAGTTGTCAGGCTTTTACGTTGGGTCATCTGTAGCGCTGCGCAGTTCTGGACACAACAGGAGCTATAAATAAATGTAAAAAGTCTTTGCGTGTTGTGTCCTAAGTTTCTTTTATCAAAGGGGTTCTTGACTAAAGATTGCTGAGCTCAAGCAGCTCCTTTTTTGCTGAAATAATCTGAAATTAAATTGTCTTAGGGTCAGGAGAATTTTTGTGATGACCACTGCAGACAGCTGGTCAATCCCGAGGACACCACAGTGTGGTGTAACTTACGTTCGAGATGATGGTCACTTGCAGGTCTTCGAGAAGAGCCTGTAGAATATTGGTTTTCAGCTTCTCTTGTGACCTTATAACCACTTTGTTTGGGGGGCGGGGGGGGGGGGGGTAAAATCTCATGTAAAGGTGCTTTGTGTGAATACAACATCGAACAAAAATGAGTAAGTTGCATGGGAGGAAGCCTGCCGTCATCCCTCAAGGAAAGCTTTATCAGGCTGCTGTCCTCAGGACCTCCCTCTGGCTCTGGTGAACTCGACAGGTAGACGCTGCTGAGTTTTTGTGTGGGCCAGAAAGAAGACGTGCAAAGTTATGTGGTTGTCTGCTGGGGACCTGGGAAGCTTGGATTGTTTGGGGGTATAAGGGAGTTATGGAAAGCTACTTGGCTTTAATTTTGCTTTTTCCTTTTAGAGGTTATGAAGTTTGCCAGTAATATCTTTTAAGATGACTCATAGCAAATAATTCTGATGTATTTAAAATATATATTTTTGTGAGCACAGGTTATTTATACTTGACATGAAATTAAGGGATTGGGAGGGAATAAAATGTTTATAGGAAAGGAGCATGCAGAGGATGATCATCCAGTTGTCTTAATATATCACTTGAATACGTAGACTAGATGGCAATTTGTAGACAAACCCAGTGAGCTTGTTTTCTTAATCCGACAGGTAAAAGCAGATCAAGCCAACCAGACATGCTCGGGCTTTTCTGGTGCCTGTTAGGAGCCTCTGCTCAGCGCTGTGTCCTCCGTATTGGGTCAAATATAAGGAAGCTTCAAGCAGGAGTTGACTGCGCTGTAGAAGGGGAAATTGGCACGAAACCTAATCTCTCAATCCTTTGCGTGACCCTGCAGTTCGCTGCCTAGGGAGCCTTTGTGTCGTCCCCAGCTCGCATTCCTTCTGGGCCACGGGGCAGCGTGGAGCTTCCCACAGCTGTGATGATAATTATGCGTGTATGGCCGCGTGTCCAGAAGGCATGGGATTGTTTGTACTTACACGTGCCAGGTGCCTGAAATTTGCTCGTAAGTCAGGCAGCTCTTCTTTTTCCATCTGCGGTTAGGCACAAGTTGACTTGGGCTTCTCCTGGTGCCGTCGCCCAGTGGGAACCAGTGGGCGCAGGGCTGGAGCCTCTTAGCAGGGTTGCTCAATAAAATAGTGTCTGGAAAGCAGTCCGTGAACACAGGGCATGCTGGGTTTCTCTTTTCCCCAAGTCCTGTAGGAATATTTTCCTTCTTTACGGGTTGGTTTCCTGGTCGTGCAGTAATATGGGATTATATTGAATGTATCCTACTAAGACTTGGCTTCACCGTGGGACTGCTTGACCAGGGCTTCTCAGAAGTTTCAGACCTGCTAGGGATGGCAGCTCTGAATTGTTGGCCTGCGAATTAATGGCATCAAGGACCTTCAAGATTTTTGTTCCTAGTAATTACAGGAGTGTGATAGAAGTCAGTGAGGTTCCCTGCGCATGCAATTTTTGGGGCACTAAGGTGGCATTACCTGGAAGTTTTCTTTGGGGTTGTGGCTGGTCTTGAGAAGCAGACATGCTGCAGAAGCACAGTGCATTTAGGAGTTACCTGATTTGACTTTTTTTTTTTTTTTTTTTTTTTTCCTTTGGAGTGAGGATCAGCCAGACTGAAAAAAAGGCTGACTTACAGTTCTGGTATTTGGTGTAAGCGGGATGGGAATAGTTCTTAGTTGATTCAGTCCGACCACAAATGTTGGTTATCAGGAGGGAGGTGATGGATTTGTTGCAGCAACATGGAAAAAAAAGTCTGGGCTGTACAGAAGCGTGCTCTTCAAAACTTCTTTGTTGTCTTGGCAACTTTACATGGTCTGTCACTTGCTTGTGTTCCAGCCGGGGTTTTTAAGAAAGTACCCTAGTTGTTGCTCACTTTCCTCAATTATGAATTTGTTTCTACGGCTTCCCCTCTGGCTGATTTCCTGCTGCCTGTAAGTACGGACGCGTGTCAGTTGGTGTACTGGCACCTCTCCTTCCCGCTGCTGAAGATGCTTGGTACTCTCCTTATGCCGTTGAAGCAGGGTGTGGGTTAGGCCACAGTCCCCAATTCCTGGGACCCAGATTGCTCCTTGGTGCCTGCCCCGTAACTGGCTGACTCCTTTGCAAAACAACGATCGATGTTCCTTCACCACTGGTCTGGGGCCTCCCTAATGGTAGCAAGATCCTCTGCTGCTCGCTTTTCCCTCGTGCTACACAGGGAAGGAAGGGCTACCAGCACATACCGACTGAGGCGCTGCTTCCGGTGGTACCGAGACCTTTGCCTCTTTGCTATTTTCATATTCTGATCCCGCTGTCACCTCGGAGGAGTCTGACTGCCTTGTGGAAGTGTCTCCTGTGTTAGGATGAGCAACTGCCACCTGTGGTTCTCTCCTGCTTTCCCTGGGGATTATTACATGGGTTTATTTTTTATACCGGGTTGTGTGTGGTGCCTTGTGTTTACGTTAACAGAAGTGAGGTAGGTTAGCTTATTGGAGCTTGAACTAGTTTTGTCTATGCTTTATGTTTTGTTTAGTACCTTGTAGTTGCTGAGCCTATTGGTCTTGTGGAATGGGTCCCAGAAAGGACCTGAATTTTTTGGGGAGGAGTGGAGCTGTCAACCAAGGTGTGTCCGAGCCTTCGGGAGGCCTCTGTCCGATATTTTGTCCCATGCAGATGGCTTTGAAAGATGCCTACTGAAGGTAGCACTGTGGTGTCTGAAAAACAATACAGAGAGCAGAGGATTCGCCTGGTCTGCCCACAGTGCCTCTTTCTGTAAAGGAGGGATTCACTCTCTCATGCTCTTGGCTAATTGGATTTTCTGAGGTTACTGTTCCGTGTGCAGGTGAAAGGTATGGTTAAAAAGCAGCCAAAATGCAATAAATATACATTAAGAATAAAGTTACACTGGCATATTGCACAGCCTCCTCAGCAGGGTTAAATGAGAAAATGCTCCTTGCTGGTGCCGCTGTGTGGAAAGCCAGGCTACAGAGAGCGCAGCATCCCTCACAAGTCCTTTCGAGACATTACACAGAATGCAGCCTTCCCCTGAATAAGTCTACTGTAATGCAGTTAAGGAAAAAATGTGTACTTAGCTCATGCCAATATCCTAGAACTGAAATTGCAGTTTAGGAGAATGGTTCCTGTATTCCAAAACATTCTCCTTGCCCTCACAGTCTGAGAGCCAGTGTTTAAATAATGCCTTCAACCACTTAAGTAAGATGTAGAAATAAATATTGTCTGAGCTCCATGAGATGCTTTGTGTCCGTTATTTGTGTCCTTCTCACCTGTGGTTTAGGTTACTGTTGGTATTTTCCTAAAAGTTTTCCTTATGCTGTCATGTATGTACAGGAGGGATGTCCTCCAGATTCTCTTGAGACAGCTTTCCCTGTTAACTTCAAGGTTTTGGGACCAAAACCTTCTTGATTATACTTTCATTAGGATGTTGTCCAATGTTATTTAGTCTACGTGGACTTACTAGGGAATTGGCTTGAATTTTTTCTGTAATTATAATTTTCCTTTAATGCCTGTGGATGACCTTTTAGAAAAGAATGAGAAGATGAAGTAAAGTCATTTCAGGCAAGAAAACGATGCACTTAAAAGAACGTTTCTAGCTATAAGTCAAGCACACGAACGTTAAAATTGCAGCGTTGAGCTTCACCTATGCCACCGTAAGTTTACCATCTTAAGTGTAAGTACACTGCTACGTTACTAATCCAGCAGTAATACTATCTGGTGGCCTTTAGTGGTACAGGAACACAGCGTTTCCCCCCGCAGAGTCCCCTACCTTTCTGAATGTACAGGATCCATAGTGCTCGTTGGCTAAGCAGCTGCTCGGTAATTTGTTTTCTGCGCATTGCATAATGCCTCCTCTTACTGTGCTCCGCTTAATCCTGCTCGGAAGGCAGACTGAGTATATTTCTTTGTGAAGGAGAGGTTTGTGAGGCCCTCAGGAACAGCTCCTACTGCTGTCTTCGCACCCAAATCCTAGGTAGGTCAGTGCCCCCGTTGTGGTGATGAGGAAGTGGCAGCGCAGGGAGGGGAAGGTGATGTGCCAAGATGACAGATTTGCCCAACAGCAGCGGCACGGCTGAGAAACGAAGCCAAGCTCTGTTACAACATTGTGGTTGTAACCAGTCGTCCTGTTGTGCTTACCTTTTCTTGATGGCAGCCCTGTGTCTGTGCTCCCAGATTCCTCTGGTGATTTTCCACCGAAGCGGCTCTTCTGGACGAGTTGGAAACACGCTGGCTGTGCCCTCCGAGCAGTGCCTTGGTCCCAGGGGAGGCTAAACCCCTCCGGTCTGCCTTCTCGCACTAGTTACCTAAGCCACTGGCGTGGGCTCACCTGTCCCTCTTGCATATGCCACCTTCTTCCCCCAGGAGCTGTGTTGGCCGCAGGAACAAGAGCACCACGAAGTGATTAGTTCACACTGGCGACCTGTATTGAACGCTGCTTATTCTTACGAGTATTTCAGTGTGCCTCAGGGAAATGAAATGGATACCTCCATTCTTATTTTATGGTTGGGGAACTGATGCCTGGGAGTTAGATCAAGATTTGTGTTTGGTGTGGCTCTCCACTGAGCTCTGTGAGCTGTAGAATTGCAGAAGACATCTGTAAGGACCAAGGGTAGGACCCTATTTTGCAAGACGGTGTTGAGTGGTCATGACTTTCCTTTCCTGCTATCCATGCCTCATTTACACGCATTTCAGCCATCACAGCAAATGGAGCAAGGGTATTATAAACGTTCTCACTACTTTACCTGCTTATATGGAGCAGATTCATCCAGTGTGCTGAACAAAATGATGCTTTGTAGAAAAATACAAACGATCTTTTAATTAAAAAGAAGAAAAGATATGAAAAAGCCAATAGGCTAGAGAGGCAAATGGTGATGAACCTGATGATGAAAAGTACCTGAAGTGTGGCTGTCCCTGGCTTCTGTAAGTTTGCATGCAACTTCTTGTATTCTCCCAGGGCTTGTTGTGTATAATGTTTTAAGGATTTTTAAAAATCAATCTGGAAAGAAACAGCAGAAGTGCTGTTGTACATACATACATATGCAGAGACCTCTGCCATTTGAGCCAGGAGGGTAACTGATAGCAACAGCAGGTTGTCATCTTCTGTAAAATAACACTAGCATGGTGCTAGTGACAAGAAGAGATGCTTCACAGATACTTGTGGATAGTAGAGGGGTGGTGAAACCCAGGAATTTCTCCAAGGAACTTAAGGGCTTGTCAAAAAAAAAAACAAATCACAGTTTTTAAAAAGCAACATATTTTCCTTTTCCATTTGTTTTCAAGGTGAAATTATACGGGAAGGGCTGAGCCAGTTAGCCTCTGAATGCTGTATGGGGAAGGACCCACTCCCACGCTATTTCGAGCTGCATCTGACAGATTCTTTACAGTACACCAACTCAGTGAGTTAACCTGGCAGAAAATTAGTAACTTTTTTTTTTTTTTTTTTTTGCCAGGCTGGAGGACTTTTAAACGACTGTGTATTTGTATGAGCATTGGGATAGGCACAAAACATAGGGTGGCGTGTCCCAGGAGGAGGGAGCAGAGTTGTCTTTTTCAATGGCAGTTAGCTGTTAGGTTGGCTCAGCTATGTCATACAACTGCACTGTAAAAAAAAAAAAAAGGCACTATACATTATCTGAAATACCTCTACAAAAATTCAGCTTTTGAGGTATGCTTGCAATATATACAATTTTACAAAATTTTAACAAGTTGGTATGAAGTTATAAACGAGCACAAGTACTTACAAGGTGCTGGCTAGCCTTTGTTTTGTGTAGGGCTTTCTTTCCTGTGTATAAATTCATCTGAGGATTGAGCTTCATAATGTAAGGGCAGAAATTCTGCTCTTTTGGGTTAACTGCACAGTGGTAGAGATCCAGATATAAATTCTCAAAACTACCAGTTTTCTAGCAGGTTAGGATTAAGTACCACCAAATCAGTGGCAAACCAGCTTTTTCTCTAGATAAAAGGCAATGCTGCCTATGACTTCTGTAATAGGGAAAGTATGTTTGCTCCACAGGTAACATCCCTGTGGGTGTTGCAGTGGAACTGGGCTTTGCTGACACGGTCTGGAGAGCTTTTGATGTGCCTGCTTGATGTTTGACCGTGGTTATGCTGGGCGTGATCGAATACTGTATTTAGAGTAAGCAAGGTGGCAAGGATTTTCATGCACGGATAATTTTATGCACAATAAGTAGATTTTCGGTGAGTAATCCTGTTGATTGTAATAGGACTATTCACAGCTCAGCGCGAGTGTAAGTCTGGGTGGGATCAGGCCCTGCGCTGGCACGTGTTCAGCAACACGGGGCGTTTGGAAATAGCTGTGCAACAAGTCTTAGGAGTGTTTGTATCGTGTGTTACATTTTAGGATGTGTTAATTTTATGATCTGTGAACCCTTTCACAATGATTTATGTTTGATCACTTTTTCTGTTTTACAAGTCATCGTTTTAATTCATCCTTTCAAATGGTTGCGTGGTAATTTCAAAGTCTTTCAGTTGTGTCTTATTTTCTTAGCAGGGAGAAGGGATCCTAAGTTAATGTTCTTTATTTAGAACCATTAACGAGGGTAGTATTTTTTACTTTCCACGTGTATGTTCAGAATTGAACTTTTCCTATGGTGAAAGCTAGCTGTGTTTCCCTTTCCATTCGACTGCATCTGTACTTTAATAATGCCGCTAAGTATCTTTTCTGAGGTGGAAATCCTCAACATGTTTCATGATCTGATAGGGTTTTGAAATGGCTATTAGGAACCTGTGGAATTCCAATTTCTTCCTTCTTTTGGAGAGCACTGCATTGAGGGCAGTTTTATTAATAGGAATGCTTAACCATAAAATGTGAACTAGGCACGTGTAGTTTTTAATGTGCTATTAAGCCGTGTCGCTATTTCTTTCTTCTTTAGCATTAGGAATTGCAGAATTACGGGTGTCTTTTGTACTGCCTTGAGGATATAGATATACATTGCACGTCTAAATTTAGCATAGCCCGTAGGTACGTCTGCGTGGCAGCTGTACCTCGTTCATTTGCATGTGTACATCGCACTCGGGCTGCAGTTTCCCCATACACTTGTCTCTAATCTAAGCACTGCCTGCAGCAGAAAGAAGCGGCCCCTTTCCCTTCTCCCTGCCTCTTCACTTGCCTGTCTCCTGTGCTCCCTGCCTGCCTACCCCTGTGACCAGGAGGACAGCCGGTGGCTTTGCTGGTGGCCCTTTGTCCAGCGTGACTCGCGGTGGCACGGTAACAGTCGCGCTGCTCAACCCAGCGAAGGCGGCGAGAACACCAGGAGAGGGGCTGGGCACCGGGCTGACTTCTGAGCGAGTTCTGTAGATTCATATACCTTCCATTCATTAAAGTTTACATTTTAGCGCAAACCATTGTAGTTCTGCCGTAAAGGTGAGCTCCAAGAGGCAATAATACATCTAGGCGTTCCCATATATTGCTGGTTTCTGAAGTTTCTTGTATGTACGTTTTGCACTAGTAGCCTTTATCCAGTTTGTTGTTTGGGCTTGTTCTTCCACAGGCTGTTGTGGAAGAAAGGAGGTGGCAGGAATGGGCTCAGATGCATGTTTGGTAGTTTCAGGTCTTTGTTCATTAGGAAGCTCGCCTTGTCTGACCCTAAGTGAAAGCATACTTCCCAAAATGATGAAATAAGTAATGCCATTGTGCTACTTCCAGCGTAAGGTGACCCTGACAACACTTTCTACCTTGAATTGAGCCCTGTCTCAGTTTTTGGGATGGGAATCTTGGAGGTGGATGCTTTCATCAGGACACCGTTGAGTTGCTATGGGCACGCTGGGATCGCTGTTGTGCGTGCTGACCTCTGTGTTCGGGTTGCTGAACCCGGGAAAACAAGGTCAGAGGGAGTCGGTGTCAGTATGTCGTGGTGGTATTTCTCTCTCGAGTCTTTGTTAGAAGCCTTCAGAAGGAGCTACGGTTCAATCCAGAAAAATAATTGAATTTTACCAATTTCTTTTCTTGTCTCCTTCAATCTTCTTTCATTAGAGTTTGCTTTGGAAGTACAGGGAGAGAGGGATATATACCAAATCTTACTTTTTACTGCTTGAAGATACAGAAGTCTTAGAACAGCAGAGACTTTCATGGGAAATTATTTACAAATAGAAAAAATCCATCTTAATGCTTTTGCAGTGTTTTTTTTTTTTTAAAGTAGCTCCTTTAGCTCTATGCAAATAGATATTTAAATGCAGATGATTTTCTATATCTTGTCTATCAGTTTTTAATTGTCCAACGTACTTTTTTCATCTCTCAATCTTTTAAATCCTACCCATAGAAACTTCATCCAGTACTGCACATAAAAATTCATTTCACAGGTGAACCCAAGTAGTATCTCTAGGTGCTTGCTGATCATTAAATAATCCAAATAATCCTTTGCTACTTGCTTCAGAAAAGAAGGGAAGAAGGTGGAGTAAAAAGAAGTGGAAAGAAGTGGAAGGTGCCGGAGCGTGCGTGGCACTCCGGTGACTAACAAGTTGTAGCACCTGCCTTCAGGGGGTCTGTTCAGCCTCAGTGCAGAGCAGCCACCATCCCACCAGCCTTTTTATTTTTATTTTTTACCTATTAATGTTTTCTTTTGATTGTATTGTAATTTTTGATTCTGAATTGGAAAGGTTGTCACGCTTCTCATTTACCCTGATGCGGTTTAGATGACTGTTTCTTCGATAGGAATATTGTCTTTCCCACTCAGCTCTCCAGCTTGCTGCACCAGGGATCTCTGGAAAAACTGATGTCAGGGGTACTGAAAAGAACAGTTCTGAAGGACTGCCGTAGGCTTTGGCAGGGCAGCGGCTTTTGAAAAGGAGCAATGTTGTTCACTGGCTGTGGATGTTCTGCGAGCAGCTGC